>NC_047674.1:15696961-16020294 GCF_011762505.2 Arvicanthis niloticus | reverse complement strand
CCCGAGTTTCCGAGTCCGAATCCAGCCTGGTCTCACTGTGTACCTCTCAATAGATTTCAAGAAAGAAAAAAAAAAAAAAGATTTTAAAAAGGGGAAAAGAGGATATGATGGCTAGTTTTATATCAATTTGACACAAGCTAGAGTCATTTTAGAAGAAGGAAGAGCTGCTAAGAAAATGCCTCCAACACATTAGCCTGTTGGCAAGCCTGTGGTTTTTTTTTTTTTTTTTTTTTTTTTTTTTTTTTTAATTGACAATTGAATTGGGAGGGCCCAACTCGTTGTGGGTGGTGTGAGCCCTAAGCAGGTAGTCCTGGGTTCTATAAGCAGGCTGAGCAAGCCAGTAAGTAGCACTCTTCTGCGACCTTTGCATTAGCGTCTTCCCCCAGGTTTCTGTTTTGATTTCCTGCCCTGATTTCCCTCAATGATGAACTACAAGCTATAAGCGGAAACAAACCTTTTCCTCCTCACGTTGCTTTTGGACATAGCAATAGGACACTTAAGTAGGAGAGGTGGGAATATGGCTCAGCAATAAAGCATAGGCCTCAAATTCTCTGTGCCCTAGGTTCGATCTCTAATACTTACGCAAAGAATAAAAAATATAAATAAGTATATAAACTGGCATAAGAAGTAGTCTGTTAGCAATCAGGCACCTACCCGGCCAGCCCAAAAAGGACCCTGCAACAGTATTGGCAATCAGGCACCTTCGTAGCCAGCCCCTGAGAGACTTGGGACAACAAGACACGTCATCACTAGCTGCCCAGAGGCCACACATTTCCATTGTTGCTCCTGTTGCATGTCCTCCTGCACATGCACCATGGCTCCTCCCAACTCTTCCTCCCCTCCCCCAGCAGCCTGTGTACCTCCTTATTTTAATAAGGTCTCACCCACGTGAGACCTGTTGCACGTTGTGGTTTTGTAGAACCTGTCGCTTAGTTCCATCGTGGCCAATCCCAGATCCCAAGTTCAAGTGTCTGATTCCAGCTCTTGGGAGAAATTGACATCTTGTGTCTACGCCCTAATATATAAGTGAAAGTCCCCAGTTCTCAGGCTCTGTGGGGCAGGTGACATCCCTGCCATAGCCAGAGGACTATGTACAAGCCAGAGGACATTTTGTACAAGAAGCCCGCACCAACCTTAATGTAAAAGGCAGGCTGTTATAGGCTACCGTGGAAGATGCACTATCAATCTGTTCTGTTCAGCATGACAAAGTTCGTGTGCCAGGGCTACCCACACATTGTTTCTCAGAAAGGGAATCCACATTTCAAGCCGTCACACTGAACCAAGATTTTTTTTTAAGGAGCTGAGGCAAACCTCTGGATTAGCTTTATGCATCCAGAAAATTAAATTAACTAAAGCGTTGGCCCCTAGGGCAGCCAGAGAATCAGTTTCATTTTGTAAATCCTGATCTCCAAAAGCAAAACGCATGCTCTGTGAATGGAGCCCCGTGACTCTCTTCCAATCCCTTAAGCTTTCTAAAATCATTATGTATTACACTGATAAAATAATTTACCCAGGGCTAGTTCATGGTGGAGTGGTATCTCAGTGCACCGTCACTTTCTTAGAATAAAGTACTGTTTCTTCTTAAAGACAACGCAATAGTCAAGGCAAACTTATATGGGGTAATTTATCATCCTCCCTACTGTCAGGGAGATTTGCTTAACATGGGAGTCTTTGGCTCAAGGTCAGGTGACTGAGACCCCAGAGCTGCAGAGGGAACCAAGCCAGACAGCCATGTGGTAAAGCATCAAAGCATAGCCTTGGAAATAGGGGACAGGAAAGGGGGCTTCTTGTGTACAAAATTCCTTGGGAAGGATTTCCCGTCTTGTAAGAGCATTTATGCAGCCAGGTCTCAGCACCACACCATGTTGAATAAATAAACGAGCTTTGGAACATCTGCTTCCTGGATTTGGAACTTATTATTGACTTAATCCCATAGTTTGGCCCGGGGGCAGGTTTTTTATTTATTAATTAAAAGCTGAAGTCCATATTCTTTCACCGTGGAATTTCCAAAACATCAAAGTACACAAAGAAGTTACTAGAATGGCTTTGATTCTTATGCTCTCCCTCCCCCAGGGCATTCAGCACTGAAAGAGGCCAGAGGCCACTCAGGGGAGGCGACATTCAGAAGCAACACCTTACCACTAGAAGAGGGGTAGGGGCAGGCTACGGGCAAGTCTGGCTTTAGAGGGCCTTTGCAGGTAAAAGTTTCTGGAAGCCTTGGAGTCTAGCTACTGCCTCCGCTAGGGAGGAGGCTGATAAGCGAAATCACATTCCAAGAATGCCATTCCAGAAGGAGGGTAAATACACTTAGCAAAGTCAGCTTCAAAGAGGGATCTGTATCTTATCTGAGTGAGAGATTGCTGACACTTAAGGAGCCGCTAAAGGCCAGTGCCGGTACAGATTTCTCCGTCAAAATTTCTATCAGAAGTTATGTCAAGACTGCACCAGAGAGAACCCCAGTGACCCGCTCTGGAAAGCAGATTGAAGGAAGGGTCGGAGAGAAGGCTCTCTGGTTGAGAGCACTTACTTAGTGCTTTAGAGAAGACCCCAATGGTTTCCATCACTTAACCAAACATCCCTAACCCCAGTTCAGAGCGATCTGGCGCCCTCTTCTGGCTTTTGCACTCACTGCATGCATGTAGTCCACTTAAATACACTCAAATATGCATACAGGACTGGAGAGATGGCTCAGTAGTTAAGAGCATTGGCTCTTTCAGACAACCCAGGTTTAATCCCATCAACCACATGGCAGCTCAGAACCACCCGGAAACTCCGGGTTTATGGGTCCTGGCTCCCTCTACTGGCCTCTTTGGGTACTAGGCAGGAAAGCTGTGTAGACATACAGGTGAGTAAACACACACACATTAAAAAAAAAAAAAAAAAAAATCCGGCCGGGCAGAGGTGGCGCATGCCTTTAATCCCAGCACTTGGGAGGCAGAGGCAGGCAGATTTCTGAATTCGAGACCAGCCTGGTCTACAGAGTGAGTTCCAGGACAGCCAGGGCTACACAGAGAAACCCTGTCTCGAAAAAGCAAACACCAAAAACCAATCAATCAATAAATAAAATAAAAATAAATTAAAAATTAAAAATAAAAAAATTCATTCTCATTCATTCTCATAAGAACCTTGAAAGAAAATGAATGTCGTGTCAGTGGATTCTTGGATGTTCTAGAGCACCCTATGACAGCAGCCGAGTGGTGTGGCTTCCCCTTCCCTAAAAGGTGAGAGACAAGGCAGAGAGCGTCTTTCCAGGTCAGATGTTTTGTGATGTCATCCCTAGGTGACGTGAATCCACAGTTCCATAATGTTATCAGATGACCACATGGCTGGGCCTGGGAGAATTCTGTATCAACTGCAAGTGAGCCTAGGAGAAAGGTCTGCCTCCAAACCTGGGAGACTTAATCGGTCGGCCTTCAAAGCAGGGTTGAATTAAGGGATTTATTCTGTTCTCAAAGATAGTGCCACCTGAATTTGTGGCCCCTAGAAGACTCTAAACACCAGCTCCTCTCTGAGAGGCTAGGTACTTCTCCCAGGAATTCTCCAAAGAGTTGAGCGGGAGGTGTCTGAGGCAGCCTTTGCCTGCAGCTAGACTTTTGTCTGCCTTTCACAGCAGACTGATAAGACTGGAGATCTAATCAAGACATTTTAAGTAGCAAGAAAGGAAGGAAGTCCCAAACACTCCTACTTGGGACCTGACTTTCAGCAGCTAACGATAAGAGAGTCAACCAGTCCCACTGAGGCTGGGTCTGTGGGGATCAGGGCTTCTGTTCAAGGCTGGGGCTGTGTGAAGCCAGCCAAGCATACTCCCGAGGAAGCAGCTTGCGAACAGAGCTTCCCAGTCAGAAAGTGATGGAGCCCCAGGGCACTGGTGGAAGCCAGAAGGGTGGATCATCTGCCAGCCAATCAGACAACGGAGGCTCTGTACATGTGTCAGCCTGGGTCCCTCGCTGAGCTGCTTCAACTGTGGGAACCCAGTGTACTCAGCTCTCCTGTTCCCTCTCCGCCTGTGTTAATGACTGCTCCTGGATGTCATCCATGGAGGTCGTTGCTCCTCCATGAAACATCCATCTATCTACTCCTAAACCTTTGAAGTTCTTCCTAATTTTTCCTTCTTTTTAAAGGATACATATCATGAGACCCCAATGCCCCAAGTAGCACACATTGTACTCATGAAACGTGAGCATAGCCACTAAGCACTAGGGGACTCAAGCAGATACCACAGGTGCAGTTCTTTTCTCTGCCATAAGGTGGCGGTATTTTAAATCCAGCCTCTCACCAGATGCTAAGATCTGGACTTGGGCCCCAAAGTTTCTTGGGAACGAGGAACTAGACCCTCTTCTAAAGAATGTTTGTTTGTTTGTTTGTTTCTGTCTTTCTTTTCTTTGCATTGGTTGATGCTTTGCTTCCTTTTTTTTTTTTTTGAGATAAGATCTCAAACTGGCCTTGACCCCACTAATGAGGGAATTGCTGAACCTTCTGCCTCTCTCCTCTCAAATCTCAAATGTTGAAACTAGACGTATGTGCCACCACACCCAGCTATCTAAGAAACATTTCGAGATTTCCAGAGGTCCGGAGCTGCCTAGGAATTTGCATTTTTTAACGAATCCTTTAAGCGATTTCTAAATAAAATCAGTCTCCAATGCAAGAATCAAGTAGCACCCACGCACACCTCAAGAAATCGAGTTTTATGAAAGTGAACAGCTTTCAACTCCAAATAGCAGTGGGAGAGTGGGTGGGGTGGAGGAGGGGCAGCTGTTGATGATGAGAAAAGGGGGGTCTCCATGGAGAAGGTGACATTCATAAAACAGTGCTTTAAGCAAATGAAACTTGCCTGTGAAGTAAGTTAGTGATCCAAAAGAGAAGACAGAGAAAAGTTACTGCCCACCCCCACACCCTCACCCCCGTCGCACCTCCATCCCCGTCCCCGCACCCACCCTCACCCCCAGCCCCACCCCCAGCAAAGCACATCCCACCACTCTTCTTGTGCAGCTGGAATCGATTTAGAAGAAAATGGAGGAGACATTTTACAGATCTTGATCCATTTAGAAATAACAGATTCATTAAATTATCACCAGGATCTGTGAACTCTTCCCCCAAACCCCCTGCAGGCAGATCACCTCCCTCCAATGTCCTCACTATATATAGTCCCCAACATCCGTGGATATGTGATGTTTCCTGGCAAAAGGAGTTTTGTGAGCGGGGTTGAGTTGACAGAATTTTAAATGGGGGGGGGGGGGGTGAGTCTAGACTCCACGTGTGAGCCTAACCTGAAGGCATAGAACCTCTCTAGCTGCAGTCCTAAGATAACGCATGTAAAAATGTAGGAGGGTGGGAAGCACGAGACTCACCCTCTGCTGCTGGAGGGACCACCGGAGAAGGGGAAGGAACCTGGGCAGCCAACAGGAAACACATCTGAGGAAAGGGTTCCTCCTTGGCACCTACATAGCTGCTGGCCCCTGGCTTCCAGGGGGTGTGACCCTGACCTGTGGGACTCTGAGATGAAAAGTGGTAAGTTTTCCACAACATGTTTGCGCCATTTGTTTTCACGTGCTGTGGGGGAGTGAACAAGGGAAGCCTGAAGTGCACACTCGACATATCCGCGCCTAAAACACATTAAACTAACTCCTGGATGGTCACGTGGCCAGGCCATCCCTCAGTGGGAAGGTCTAGCCCCACCTGCGGGACCTTGGAGACTAAAGGATTCCCATGATGCTTCTGGGAAAGACCTGGTGAGAGGAGGGGCCACAAATTAAAGGGTTGGCTGGGCGGCTGCATACTGATCCCGGCTCAGGCTGGGGTTTGTTTTAGGAAGGGCTGATGGAGCGTGAATTGTCGGTTCCAAATCCAGCCTTTACCCCCAGAAACTGATGTCTTTGTCATTGCTGGCTTCTTTTGGCTATTGTGCATTTCCTGGTCATTCCCTACCAGGGTTCAGGGTATGGCTGGGTTGTCAGTAGGATAGCATTGGATCTGAGTTCTAATTTTAACCAGACAATGTAACCAAGTCTTTACACTTAGCGTCCTCACTTGTGAAATATGGTGACGGTACAACAGCCTCCCACGCTCCTGAAGTTTTTCTTTCTGAGGTTTCAGTTGAAGCCATGGTTGGCTGAGGCTCAAAAGTATTCGATGGAAAATTCTAGAAATAAACACTTAATAAGTTTTCAGTGTTATGTTCCTCTAAATTGTGTGATGAAATCTCATCTCTAACTAATTCATCTCTTACAGGATGTGGCTTCAACCACTGGCCACCTTTTAATCACCCAATCAGTTGTCATAGTAGCACAGTGCTATGTTTGAGTAACCCCTTATTTTACTTAATAATGACTTCACAGCTCAAGAGCGACGATACTGACAATTCAGATATGACAACTTCAGGTGGTGATTCTGGGAGCCAATATTTGGATAGGGAAGATCCCGCCCCCTCCCACCCTCTCCTCACCCCTGCACCCAGAACTTTCCATCTTCTTACCAAGATCACCGTCCTGTCCTCTCTGTCTGAACAGGGCGGGCCATGGCAGTGACTTGCACCTGTTGTGGCCAGCCACTGTGTAGCTGGAAAGCGAGCGCCACCTGCTGGCCCAGAAGTTCCATTATTTGGGTCCGTTTCTATGCCTAGGACAAGACCTACAAATAACTCCCCACCCAACTAGGGGAAAATCCCCAACCGGCTCAATAATGTTGCCAGTTAGATCTATCTTGACATAGACAAAAGGAGCTCACCCTTGAGGAAGCTGTGGAATCTCAGTATCATCATAGCCGCCTCCCACGAAACACGACAAAGCCCACATGGACTCCGGCACAGAGTGGCCCTAATGCTAATTCTCTGCTCCAGTGAACACTACCACACAGAACTCAAGGAACGACTCCTCCGCAGGGCTGTGGCCTAGAGCTGATATGATTTGCAGGCTCTTGAGCCGGGAACATTTGGAAAGGAGACGATTCAAAATAGTCTGTTTATTAACCTCCCCTCCCTTTAAAACAAACAAACAAACAAACAAAACAAAACTGAGTGTCCATTTCCCATTAGTGAGTCCAGAAAGTCCCAGAGAGAAACAGGACACTTATGACACCTGCCTCTGGTGTCTAAAAAGCACTTTTTAATGTTAAGCTGCTTGTGCCACTGTAAAGATTTGTTTGTTTGTTTTTAATTCTACTTCATTTTGTTGTTGTTGTTGTTGTTGTTGGCAGGGGATACATCCATTCGGAAGTTCTCCTGCGGTGCTTAGAGCACAGCTCTTGGGAGTTGCTTCTCTCCTTCCACTGTGGAGGTCCTGGGGATCAAACTCAGATCACCTGAGACCAGCAAGCATCTTTATACCATCTGAGTGACCTCAGTGGCCCATTTGTGTCCCTTTAAGATTGTGTATGTAGACCTAGGCGATCCACTTGGATGTGTGTAAAGCGAAGGCCAATGCCGCTAGTCCTTAGAAATCGCGACTGCCTAGTTCTGATCTGGTTTTTGAGACAGGGTCTTACAATACAGCCTGTGCTGGCCTCAAACTCACTAATTAGCCTAGGCTACCTCCCAATGGCATCTCCATGCCCAGTTTGGTGTAGCTTCAAGGAACAGTGACATGCATGTAAGCAGTAACAGTTTCAATGATAAGATCGAAGCACTTTGTATATTTTATGCTAATCCCTTTTATGGAGCCCTCCTGCCATGTTAAATCTGATGTGTGGGTTCCTGGTATAATCCAAGACTTGCACTGACCATTTTAATTGCCGTATTAGCTGACTGGGGTTTCTTGAAGATGGATATTATGCAAGACAACCCGAGAACCTCAATGGCTTAGGAAGTCCAACTTGACTGTTGTTCCCATCCACAGAAAGAACCGTATGACAACACTGATTGTAACAACAGAGGAGATTCTGTTGGAATGACGAAAAGGCAAATATGGTTAAAAGAAGCCGGAATTACATAATCTGTCACTTGGTGGCTCATTCGCTGGCCTATGGAAGGGGCATTCAGGCGTAGGCAGCACTGAGTCAGCACAGATGTTTTATGGTTACATTGTCAATCTGCAGTCATTTAAAAACAACAGCTTTTCATATATTGCTGTTTTGAATGTTATGAAGATGTTTTTTAAAATGGTTTATTAACCATTTTACCTTTTCAAACGACATTGTGTTATATCTATCTACAAAGAGAGAGAGAGACCACACACAGAGAGAGACCACACACACACACACAGAGACCACACACACACAGAGACCACACACACACAGAGACCACAGAGAGAGAGAGACCACACACACACAGAGACGAGAGAGAGAGAGAGAGAGAGAGAGAGAGAGAGAGAGAGAGAGAGAGAGAGAGAGAGAGAGAGAACACACACACACACAGTATGGGTTGCTCTCTTTGTGGAGTTGCCTCAGGCGTGGACATTAGGGAAGTATTACAATTGAGTCTTATAAACAGATAACTTGTGTAAGTGGCCCCAGTAGGTGGCATTCTGGTTTATAGAAAGGTTGGGGAAAACATTCATAATATTAAAGTGTGGAGCTGGGAGGCGTCTAAAGGGAGCTCCCTGACTTGGGTACAGGGAGGGCAAAGATGGGCAGCTAACCAAGATCAAGAGAGTGAGGCCCAAGAAGTGGGCGTGGTGGAAGGGCCTGAGGTGAGTTTAGGAATCCTCAAAGCAGCTTCCAGGAAACTCCCTTCCCTTCCCCAGCGGAACCAAGGAAACTGCAGCTGTCCCTTTGACCTTCTGGGGCTACTGAGGCAAACTGCCCCAAAGAACTAAAATTTCCCCAAGATCCCATTGTAACTTCCCTTCATATATCAAAGAAACAAAGAGGCCCAAAGAATTCAAATGTCCCTGGGAACCCCATGCTTGAGATTGCCCCTGGTGTCAGCCATAGGAGGAACTTGCCTCTCAGAAAGAGATTTTTTCCACAGTGCTGGCAACTTAAATCAACGAATATTTCTTGACTGTTTAATCTTTACTAAATCTTTTCTCTGGACAGGAAAAGGAAAGAAATCTAGGGCCCAGTGCATTCTGTTCTAAGCTATTCCATAGCATGCAAAATGGTGTTTTCAGGGGTACACCTTCCTGAGAAACCTGATTTTACAGGGTTTTGTTGTTGTTGTTGTTTGTTTTTGTTTTGTTTTGTTTTGAGATAGAGTCTTAGGTATGGACCAGGCTGGCCTGGAGCTCACAGAGATTCACCTGCCTCTGTGTCCTTAGTGCCAGGATTAGAGGTGTGTGCCACCACGCCTGGCATTTGCAACTTTTGACTCCATTCAATGGTTTTTTTTTTCTTCTTATTTCATGTGTTTGAGTGTTTTGCCTGCATGTACATGTGTGTAACTCACGTGTGCCTGCTGCCCTCGGAGGCATCAGAAGAGGGAATCCTTGGAACTGGAGGTACAGAGGTTTGTGGGCCAGCATGTGGGTGCAGAGAACTGAACCTGCATCCTCTGTCAGAGCAACAAGCTCTCCTATCAGCTGATCTCCTGTCTCTTGACTCTGTCTTGAGTGTAAATACGTAGTTGACTCTTGGCCTTGATGGGCACAGCACTGCCATCTGTCCAGTGCCACCCACGAGTCACTGACAAGTAAAGTATGCCTAGAAATGGAAAGAATTCCGCTCTGTAAATGTACCAGGGTAATTTGGAACCATATGGGCACCTGGGTGCATTAAAATCCTATCAGGAAATCCAGGCCCCAGAACTATCAGATGCACCAGACCAAGAAAAGGTGCCCCTCCCTCACTTAGCCCCATGAAGAAGAGGACACTCAACACCTCCATGGCCACGGATCCACTGACCTGTCACCTGATACCTGGTGGGTATGCTAAGAGGCACAGAACATCTGACCTCTCCAGAGGCTAACTCAAATGTGTCTGTGTGTCCTCCCATTGTTCGTCTGGATCTGGTCCTTCCCTTTCTTTACGGGTTCTAAGACCTCATACCTCACCTCTGCAGCTCAACTCAACCCTGAGACTTGGCTGAAGCCTGTGTCTCTGTGGCTTCACGCTGCAAAGGTGTCTCTCAGCAGGTTCAGTCCTCTTCCCTAGCTGCAGCCTATCAACCTCCCATGTCTGACTCTCAGATAGGCTTTCTTGAGCTCGGTTGTAGCCTATTTAGCCTTTGGTAGCCATTCTATAGTGGTCGATAATAAAAAGTGATTAGGACGACACAAAGCATTTGATATGCATTTTATCACAAGAAGAAGAAGTAAATCCAATTTAAAAAAAAAAAAAGAAAAGAAAAAGAAGTAAATACTTGCTGCTTCCTTAGGAATGTCGACTCCTTCCTCAAATGATTTTATTTTAAATATATTTTTCTTCCTGTGTGTGTGTATGTTCGAGCATGGATGTGTACACATGTGTGGAGGTCAGAGGTCAAGTGTCTTCCCTTGTTCTCTACCTTTTGTTTTTTTAAGTTGAGGGTGTCTCTCAATGGCTTTGGAGCTTGCTGATTGGCTAGCATGGCTGGCCAGAAGCTTGCTGATTGGCTAGAATGGCTGGCCAGCAAGCACCAGGGATCATCTCTGTCTCCCCCGTGCCAGGATAGCAGGTACTTGAGGATGCACTGAGCTTTTTACATGGGTGCCATAGATCTGAACTCAGGTCTTCATGTTTGTGCAGAAAGCAGTTTACTGTGATGGTTACCATTACATTTAAAGCTTAGGCTTACTATACTTAAAAGACCAAAACAGAAAAAAAAAAAATGCCTCAAAACATATAAGCCCCTAGTTTGTATAAACTGTAGCCTGTCAGCTCACTGACCTCCCCCGCTCCCCCCAGACACTGAAGATTGTCTCTCAGGTCTGTGAAGGTCCTTTCCAATGTGATCAATACAGAAACCAGTTGCACTGGGGAGAGCAGCTGACCCTCCAGGATGTGGGGATGCCTCACTCACTCAGTTGAAGGCCTTGAGGAAAGTCTGAGGTCTCACGAAGAGGAAAAGCATCTACCTGATGACAGCCATAGGGCTTGTGACCGCAAGACCAGACCCTGCTGGAATTTCCAGCCTGCAGCCAATGGCCCGTCCTGAGACTTCAGACCCGCATGTTGCATAGCATTTATACTTTGTTGGGAGCCGACTTTAGTAGAAAGCGGCTAGATCAACTTTGCAGCCATCTGGAACCATATACCCTGATGAAAGACTTGGTTTTCAAAAGCCTATAACAGCTGAAGCACACTCTGATAAATATATTGTTTATCCCACATAGCTTGTTTTGCTGTTTAGTGACCTCAGCTGTATGCTGAATGTGGCATGAGTTCATGGGCTCCTGGCAGGGTTTATAAGCTGCGCCTAGGAAGGGATTGGGGGGGGGGGGGCTCGCCATCTTGACTACCAACTGCTAAACATTCTGAGTAAACTGCTGTGAGAAGGAACCGGTTGTTCCTTGTCTTAATTCCTGCTGGTCAGGGTTGGCGCAGCACATTTGGTGGCCCGGTACGGGACATTAAAGTCCCAGGGTTCCAGAACTCTCAGCGGACAGGGCGGTCGACCGAGACCTTAGCGACAAAGTGTTGAGGCAGAGTGCGGATCTCAACATTAGTGGTGCCTAACGTGGGGCTAGTGAGGACCCAACAATACTTCAGGATCCTTTAGGGCTTGGTCCCAGGGTCTCTTCTACCTCCACCCCTTGGATGCCTAAATCTGTGAGACTCCATTCCCTTGCATATATTAAACCACTTATAGATTACTTTCAATATGCAATACAGTGCAAGCACTGTGGAAATAGATTACTGTCCTGTTTAGAGAAAATTAGAAAAAATTGAAATCTGTCCAGGTTCAGTGCAAATGCATTTTTCTCTTTCAGTTCTTCTTTTCCAAACTAGGATTGGCTGAGTCTGTCAATGTGCACTATCGTATGTGTGTGTGTATGCATTGTATACATACATGTGTGTGTGTGTGTGTGTGTGTGTCTTCTATGGTTTAGTTTTTGAACCTCGACAATGTTTGGTAGATGCTTATTGGTATTTGTAAAATACCAGTGAGTCAAACTGATAGATGGAAGAACAGGGTTTGCTTTTATGTATTTGTTATTTGGCATTTTCTTGGGATTAAAACTTGCTTAACATAAATGGCGAATTAGTTCTCCGAGGTTTGTTTGTTTGTTTGTTTGTTTGTTTTAAATCGACAATGTTTGAAAACTGATCATTGGTATTCAAGAAAAAAACTCATCAAACTAACAGGTGAAAATGTCTGACCTGTTTATTGGTATTTTATTCACATTTTGGCTTCTCATACCCATTTATTTTCTAACAGAACCTGCTCACTATAAACAGTGCGCTAGTCCCTTGGCTGAGCCTCCCCTAGGATTGCAGGGTTTTCCTCAGCGTCCACAAAGTCCTTCAGGGCTTTTCCAAGGCTCTTCCTTGATGCCGTCTGTCCATCCCTTCCCTTAGTTCCTCCCTCTATCCCTAGGGCCTCTCTCGACTCCATTCCCTGATCTTTTCCTGGCCATTTAGTTGTTCCAGGCTGTCTCTGTGTTCCCTCTTCCTCTCTGAGGTCGTCTCTCAAAAGGCCTTCCCTCCTGTGGAGGCTGCAATTCACAGCGGGAAGCACCTCCCTGTTAAGTGGGCTCCAAGTAGCACAGGCCTTATGACTCAGAGGTATGATAAGGGTTAAGAGCCTTGCCTTGTCTGCTTTATCCCCATGACACCCTGTAGGCCTCACAACACACCACTGTTTGGATGGTAAGGATCAAGTTTGGTAAGTGTACACATTTCTACAAGAAGCCAATCACTGGCAAGAGAGACTCTGAGAGTGGAACCAAGACCTCTCTTTCCAGCGTGCAGCTGATGGAGGATAGGTTCCAGCATCCTCCTGGGCCATGTGCTGGTCTGTGTTTCTAGTGCTTCCCTATGGACCGTTGACTTAGTTCTCTCCTCTGCGTGACCAGCAGCCCACGTGTTTGGGGCCATCCAAGGGATGTGGTGTTGGATGTTCTTGGCTTTCTCCAGGACCCCCACCTCAGCATGCTGCAAAGGAAAAGCCACCATGTAGCATCCTCCTAACATGCTTGAATCATGTGGTGTGAAAATGACCCATGGCAGGAAGTGGGGTGGAGCCTCCCTGATGAGAGAAAGAAATGCAGCCTGTTATTCAGAGCTGGCAGGCAGCGAGAATTACAAGTGATTTTCCAGACTATTGTCACATGGTGGGGACCTTCTCACTGTCAACAGAAATTACTACCTGTCTCACCAATGAGTTACTCGAATGAAGCCCATGCTGTTCATTTGCACCTGGAACTATGAGCCATCACTGTGCCAGGAAATTGACTGGGATATTTACCGACCAGATGTGTCTAACCTACTGCCTATGAGACACACGCTGCCACCGTGGTTGTGGTGTGCCCTGACACTTTTGTAGATGGCATGATGTTCAGTGCTGATTCTTAGCTGTTAAAATGTGATCACATCAGCAATAAAAAATGCAGGTGGCAATAATAGACTATTAAAGACCAAAGAGACATGATGCTAAACACTTGTGCAATGGAGGAGACATGCTAAACACTTCTGCTATATAAGGAGAGAGTCCTCAAAAACATTAAGGATGACTCTGAAAAAAATGAATGAATGAATAAACAAATACATAAATAAACAGAAGCATCCTGGAGGTTGGCAAAAGCCTGTTTTGGTCACCTTTCTCATTGTGCAATGTAACTTTAAGGAGGAAGAGTTTATTCTGACTCAGGGTCAAGGGGCACAGTCCTTAAAGACCACAGCTGCATTGAGAAGCAGCTAGTTACACAGCACCTCCAGGACGCACACAGAGACAAATGCTGGCTTTTTACTTATCACTCAGTCTAGGACCCTAGCCTATGGGATGGTGCCACCCACAGTCGGACACCCCACACAGACACCCGGATGTGCGTCTCACACGATTCTACCATCAGTCAGGCTGCTAGTGAAAAGTAACCATTACAATGCCTTACATCTAAAACACAGGGAGTAAAATAGTGCTGGCTGAGGGGCGCGTGACTGATCGGTCATAGCGAAAAGCCAAGATTCATTTGGGTTTTGAACACCTAGTAGTGGTTAGGAGACCCAAACCAAGGAGTGAGAAAGGTCAAACTGCCCTACAGGGACAAAGCAGAAAAGGCAACCTGGTAGATACTCGGGAAGGTTTGGGACATTTTAAAAATGATGACTGTCTTGGATGAAATCCATGCCTCTTTGAAAGGCACATTGTGGCTCACACTAGAGCTGCTTTGAGCTTCTTCCGGTGACTGTGTTGAAATGTAGGAGCAGTGTAGACCACCAAGATGTATTTGGGTCTCCTGTAGCAGAAGAACTTAGCTATGTTATCACCAGTGAACACACACACATTCTCTCTCTCAGTAATTTTTTTTCTTTTTATGTGCATTTATGTTTGGCCTGCACAAACGTCTGGGTGAGGATGTTGGATCCACTAGGCCTTGAGTTACAGACTGTTGTGAGCTGACGTGTGGGTGCTGGGAATTGAACACGGATTCTCTGGAATAGCAGCCAATGGTGTTCTTAATTGCTGAGCCATCTCTCCAGCCCAGTGAGGAGTCTGTTGGGGAGGCTCTGGACTTTTGGTTTGCCCATCTTTGTTGTTTTCTGAGATAAGTCTCTCCGGTCTCCCTTCAGGCATAACCCAGGCCAGCCTTGATATCTGGACAGACACACCTCCCCCGGCCCCGCCCCCTACCCCACCCATTCCCAGCTTCTGGCTTCCATGTGCTGTAATTACAGCAGAACACCACGGGCTCTGCTGTTGTATATGAAGACTTCCTCCAACCTGGTCAGAGACCTAAGCTTGAGAAAGAGCTGGGTGAGCCTACTTCTCTCATTGTTGTCTGAACCTGGCTCTCTCACCAGTGATCCGTGGCTCCTGCCACTGTGGCTGGCCACGCACATCTGACCTCTTTCTCCGTCCTTGGCCTGGCTCCTCCATCATTTAGATTCTTCTTCCTCTCCTGGTGGGAAGTGCTCCTCAGCCTGTGGTCCATCCTGGTACTTGCTTCCTTTCCAGCTGCTCCCTCCCCTAAGCTGCTTCCACCCCCTCCATCCAGTTCCTGTCTTCCTTTGTCACCAACATCAACCCAGGAGAGTCCACCAATATGCCTCCCACACACGTGTAAACATGTACACACACACACACACACACACACACACACACACACTGTTTTCTCTGACAGCATTCTTTCTATCTTTCTGTATCCCTTGACTCAGCATCTTATCACTATGGTTTTCTAGGCAGCAGGTGTGATTTGTGTGCTGCTGTGTCCTTCCCTCACAGGAAAAAAACAAAAAACAAAAAAACAAAAAAACCTCTTAATAAACCACTAAATTGCTTCACCAAGGTCCCAAAATGCACAGTGACTGTGACTATTGGTTCATACCTTCCACCTAATCAGGAGGCCCCACCGATGCCAGCCGAAAGGGCCGAACATCCCAGAAAGTGGCAGGAAAAGGAGGACCGACACCTGTGTGCATCTCACTTTTTCAAAATTACAGGGGGAGGTCATTTTCAGAAGGTTGCCTGTACCCTCTGCAGCATCTTCTGTTCTTCAAAGCTTTGGGAATGAATGAAGCCAGCTCAGGAGACTCTTAGAGTCCCTCCCTCCCTTCATTCCCCAGCCAAGAAGCTAGGCAATTGGGACTTTAGTTCTTTGCTTGTTAAATGAAACCTCTGTGTTCGTAGCACTATACTTCCCCCTGGTGGAAATAAACAGGCTATGCGACTGTAATCCTTTTCCTGTGGCGGGGCAACAGGCAGAAGAGACTAGGAAGGAAGAGGGCTCAGCAGGAAAAGGCCCTCACTGCCAAGCCTGAGTACCTGAGTTCTATCCTGTTTTGACCTCCACAAGTGCCCGAATGGGTAACTATACACACAATAGGTAAGTAAATAAATGCAACAACAACAATAACGAAAGGAAAAGAAAAAAAGTCAAACCTCCTTATTTGCAGGCTTTTTTTTTTTTTTTTTTTAATTCCAGAGCTACTAACTTCTGCTGTGTTGGTTCTGTGTCTGAAAGGTCTCCTCTCCTCTCCTCTCCTCTCCTCTCCTCTCCTCTCCTCTCCTCTCCTCTCCTCTCCTCTCCTCTCCTCTCCTGTCCTCTCCTTCTCTCTCTCTCTCTCTCTCTCTCTCTCTCTCTCTCTCTCTCTCTCTCTTTCTGTTTCTCTTTCTCCCCCTCCTCTTTTTCCCTCTCCTCCCTCCTCTTCTCTCCCCTCTCCTCTTTTCTCCTCTCCTCTTTCTCCTGACTTTGCTGTGGTCTTGCAACTCAATTTTTTTTATACCCTCAATTCAAACAAGAAGGCATGGTTTTTAAACAGTGTTTCACCTCCTAGTATTGCATCAGGTTGCATCTTTGCCTCTAGGACACAGTTTTAGATGTTTCTGGTCACCTGAGCTGACCAGCGTAGGTTAAAACATTTCTGCTTGATGTAAGTACAGCCCTAGCTAAAACCTACAGATTCAGCTACATCATGCTTAAATGTCTTCATTAAGACCCACAGCCGAACATTAGGCAGAGAGTTTGGGGAATCCTTCAGAAGAGGGGGAGGAAGGATTGTAGGAGCCACAGGAGTCAAGGACCCCACATGAAAACCCATAGAATCAACCAACCTGGGCTCACAGGGGCTCACAGAGACTGAACAGACAACCAGGGAGTCTCCATAGGACAGACCCTCTGCACATGCATTACAGATGTGTAACTTGGTCATCTTGTGGGACTCCTAACACTGGGAGCAGGGGTGTCTCTGACTCTGTTGTCTGCTTCTGGGCCCTTTCCTCTCACTGTGTCACCTCTTCCAACATCTCACGGTTCTATAGACACTAAAAGTAAAGGAATTTCCCACACATTAAAGCTGAAAAGTGTGTACACGATGGGAAGGAGTCTTCACGACTTTGGTGTGAAGATCGGTTTACCGACCAGCGAAAAGGTAACACTCAATGCAACAAATATGGTTGATGGGTTCAATACAAACTGGCCACTAGCATCATTCCTCCGCCTCAAAATAGAACTTTAAGAGAAGAAAATTTTAACATCTACAACATGTGTGTTTGTAGAGCATGCAGTTGACCAAAGGTTAGTATCTGAGGCAAACAAACAAACAAACAAAAAAGACATGACCAGGAATCTTCCAACATTTCCTAAGAAAAGTTTAATTTTATTAGTTATCAAAGAAATGCAGATTAGAGGAACACAGTGGGGGGGGGGCTACTTTCTTGCTAAGTCTTTAAATGAAAAAAAAAAATCTATTTATTTGAGCACGTGCACAGAGGCCAGAGGACAACTGCAGAAGTCAGTTCTCATTCTTCCACCACAGAAGCCCTGGGCATAGAATTTGGGTCATCGTGCTTCTTGGCAAATGGCTTTATCCACTACTGAGTTATCTCACCAGCCCCAGCTAAGTTCTTAGACTTATTCCAGATTCGCTAAAATGGAAAGACTAATTCTATGAATTGGACGAGAATGTGGAGAAACAAATTTGCACACACCAAGAACTGAGGTGTGAGGAGCTTTGTGTAAACACTTGAGCATCTGTCCACACTGAACATGTCTCACGCCTCGGCCTCACACAGGTAAACTACGCTACAGAGGCAGGATCGTTCATAGCATTGTCAGGCATAAATTCCCAAACCCAAAACAAGACTAATGTCCTACGAGAGTAGACCAATGTGTATCTAAACTGTATCGCTCACGGGATGAACTATAATGGAAACAAGTGAGCAGCTTACTAAATACACAGTGAATCCACCAACTGAGGAGTGGGCAAAGCCAGTCACACAGGGTGACGATTGAAAAGAGCCAAAGGCATCTCTGGTGCCTGGACACCACGGGAGCAATTGTGCTGAGGAGGAGGTGGTGTTTAGAGACTGGTGGCTTTACTGCGCAGGCTGGCCCAGGGTCACCCACACCCCCCCCCAAGATCTTCTCTCTTTTCTGCTCTGCATGAAGTCATGGCAAGCTAGGTTGAGGAGTGTCTTGGGGTTTGTATTCCTCCACAAAACATCATGACCAAGAAGCAAGTTGGGGAGGAAAGGGTTTATTCAGCTTACACTTCCACATTGCTGTTCATCACCAAAGGAAGTCAGAACTAGAACTTAAGCAGGTCAGGAAGCAGGAGCTGATACAGAGGCCATGGAGAGATGTTACTTACTGTCTTGCTTCCCCTGGCTTGCTCAGCTTGCTTTCTTACAGAACCCAGGACTATCAGCCCAGGGATGGCACCACCCAAAACGGGCCCTCCCACCCTTGATCACTAATTGAGAAAATGCCTTACAGCTGGATCTCATCGAGGCTCCTTTCTCTGTGATAACTCCAGCTTGTGTCAAGTTGACACACAAAACCAGCCAGTACAGTGTTGAAAAGAGGGTCCCCTGACGATTGAGGTGAAGTTGTTGGGGTGAAACTGAGCTACGTAGCTTCTCCTTTGGTGAACGAGGGAGGTATTGTGATGAAGGTAATGACTGAGATTACAGCAGGAGCTGTAGGAGCCAAGAGGCATTTTATAGGAAGGGCAGGGACTGCTGGAAACAGACTCGGTAATGCTTTGAAAATAGACTCAATTGTCTAATACTGCTTGGCTTGGTAAGCCAAAGGTAAAGCCATGAATCAGTCTAGCATCTGAACCATCCCATATCTATCCCATATCTATCCCTGCTCTATCCCATAGCTACCTGCTCCATCCCATAGCTACCTGCTCCTCTTAGGGAGTAGACCATTATCCCTTGTGTCACAGTGATGTTTGCTCCTGGGAAGGCTACGGAGGAAGCTGTGGCTCACAGACCATGCAAGCCCAAGTCAACACCTTCAGCGTTGGCAAACTTGGGTGAGGCCCTTTCAGTTCACACTCAAGCAAGCCCTTGTTGATCCACTTTAGAGGGTGAACCCCTCTAATCCATATTTGCGTGAACTCCCCCACTCACTCTTGGGCAAGCCATTTCTAATTCACATTTCAGCAAGCCTCCTCTATCAGGCACAGAATAGTACCTGGGGGTGGTTTGAATTAGCTTGGCCCATGGGAAGCAGCACCATTAGGAGGTGTGTCCTTATTGGAGGAGGTGTAGCCTTGTTAGAGGAAGTGTGCCACTGTGGAGGTGGGGCTTAGAAGTCGTATACATACATACACCACACACACACACACACACACACACACACACCACACACACACACACACACACACACACATCTACATGTACATGCTCAAGTCTGGCCATTGTGATCTAGACCCTCCTCCTGGCTGCCTGAAGAAAGCAGTCTCCTCCTGGCTGCTTTTGGATCAAGATGTAGAACTCTCAGCTCCTCCAGCATCGTGTCTGCCTACCTGCTGCCATGTTCCTGCCTGGATGATAATGGACTGAGCCTCTGAAACTGTAAGCCAGCCCCAAATAAATGCTTTCCTTTATGAGAGTTGCCTTGGTCATGGTGTCTCTTCACAGCAATAAAACCCAAACTAAGATAGTACCAGAGCATCTGTGTCTTTTTGGTATCCCTAGACCAACATCTGACCCAATCAATGCCTGCTTGCTAGCTGGTACATCAAGACTTTAGTGTAGACTCCATGGTTTGCTCCTATGATTCCCTAGAGTCTTTTTACTCCTTATAGCACCTAACCTGTAGATACATTTCAATATTGCTGAGTCTAAAGTGGTGTGGGGTGGGGTGCGGGAGGAGGTAGTGCCTTTGTCCCTGGGGTAATTCTCCTTATAAAAATAACTGTAACTTTAATTTTTTCAAATTCTATGTTTAATGATGATCCTTAAATGCTTTAACCTTCCTTGTAGCCCACCACCCACCAGAGCTAGTGCAAAAGGAAGGATGGGGAAGTGGACCAGTTTAGAAAGGTTTTGTTTTTTTTTTGTTTTTTTTTGTTTTTTTTTTTGGTTTTTTTGTTTGTTTGTTTGTTTGTTTTGCAAATCCCATCTGTGTTGCCTGGAAATCAGCATTTCAGTTCACAGGTCAGCAGCGGCAGCTCAATCCACTGTCAAACAATTCACAGATACACCAGCAGGCCAGTTCGGTAGAGTTGGGTTAGCCTCAGAACAGGACTTGTCTCAGCACAGGTCTTGTCTCAGCACGTGCATCCAATCAGCCCAAGTCTTTGGAAGCGGCAACAAACTGCAGCACACCACCAGGAGTTTTTTTTAGTGTGTTTCTCTCTATGGAGTCCTGACAAGTGCAGCTCAATTGTGCAATGTAAGGCAGACCAATACATGCATGTTGTTAGCAAAGAAGCCTTCATCATGTGTCCTTTCATGTGCTTGCTTTAGCAGAACATCCTCTCTCCTGTGTCTGCTTCAGTGAAATGTTCCTTCACAAGTCTGCCTTAGCCTTTCACACCTGTGTCCATTTTAACGAAATGTTCCTTCACGTTTTCACCCCCAGCAAAACACCATCTAACCAGCTTTCCAAAGAACGCTTAAGTTTCCACTTCAGGTAACTGGGGACATTCTGCCTCATCTGAGGCTCAGACTATGATGCTGGAAGGAGCCATGATGCAAGTGTTGGAGTTCATGACCATCATGGCAGGAAGCACAGTAGGAGGCAGGAAGTATAGTGATAGATTGGTAGTTGAAAGCTTACATCATTATGCAGAAACACAAGGCAGATAATTAAGAATGGCATGGGTTTTTGAAACCTCAAAGTCTTCCCTAAGTGACCTCCTCCAACAAAACCATACCCTCTGATCCTTCTCAAACAATTCCACCTACTGGGGACCACATATCCAAACGTAAGAGCCGATGGGAGTCATGCTTATCCAAACAACCACATGCATGTTACCTGAGAGCAGGGCGATGGGGGCTCCAGCTCTGTGACTCTCTCCGCCACCGTCTCTCTGTTCACAGGGTGCTTCACCCTAGGCTGATGAGTAGTTACTGGCATCTTCCAACTAGAGAAATGCCATCTCTGTCCTCAGTTACTGTGAGAGATGGATCAACTGAAACGTGATAGACCCAGAGTATCTGTCCCCAAGAGTGGCTTGTTATGTAGACCAGCAACATGGATAAGCCAGTAAAGACACTTGCTGCTAACCGTGAATGCCGGAGTCCAATCCTCAGAACCCACATGGAAGAAGGTGATAGTCAGCTCCCCAAATTGTCTTCCAAATGTGCATACTCCCTTTAGCACACAAGTAAGTAAACATGTAATAAATTCTAAATAAGTAAATACATGTCATAAACTTTAAGTAAATATGTGTAATAAGAGAAGGGTGGCTTTTTGTCTCATAACTCTTCTGTTTCCATAAGACAAATTTATATTTCTATAAGGCATTTAGAATTTCAAAAAACCAGCACTTGGGAGGCAGAGGCAGGCAGATTTCTAAGTTCGAGGCCAGCCTGGTCTACAGAGTGAGTTCCAGGACAGCCAAGGGCTACACAGAGAAACCCTGTCTCGAAAAACCAAAAAAAATAAAAAATAAAAATAAAAAAATAAAAATAAAAAAATAAAAAAAATAAAAAAAAACCATGTATGTATATATGTATGTGTTTACTTATTTAATGTGTGTGTGTGTGTGTGTGTGTGTGTGTTTGTGTGTGTGTATGTGTGTGTGTGTGTCTGTCTGTCTGTCTGTCGTCTGTCTATCTGTCTACACATGTGCCACAGAATCCTAGGAGATGTCAAAAGACAATTTCAGGCTTTGGTCTCACTTGCCATATCTTTTAAAAAAAAGATTTATTTATTTTATGTATGAGTACACTGTCGCTGTCTTCAGACACACCAGAAGAGGGCATCAGATCCCATTACAGATGGTTCTGAGCCACCATATGGTTGCTGGGAATTGAACTCAGGACCTCTGGAAAAGCAGTCAGTGCTCTTAACCACTGAGCCATCTCTCCAGCCCCATCTCTTGCCATATCTTAAAATTTTACTTTTTGATGTACTCTTTTAAAAAATATTTAATTATATTTTATGCATATGGTTGCTTTTGCCTCCATGAATGAATGCATACTATGTGTGTGCCTGGTACTCATAGAAACCAGAAGAAGGCATCAGATCCCTTGGAACTGGAGTTACTGATGGACACAAGCTGGTATTTGGGTGCTGGGAATTGAACTTGGGACCTCTGGAAGAGTAACAAATGTTCTTAGTCTCTGAGCCATCTCCCCAGTTCCCCTACATTTTCTTTTAAAATAATTAGAAAGAATAGGAAAAGATGTTTTGTTTTCAAGCTATTGCATAAATTCAGCCAATAGATGGGCTGGGAAATGGCTCAGCAGGTGAAGTATTTGCCCCAAGTCTGATGCCTTGGTTTTGAGTCCTGAACCCAGATGGTGGGAGGAGAAGACTATTCCCTTGAGTTGTCCTGTGACCACCATGTACATAGCATGCTCGTGCCCCTTCTTAAATAAATTAAAATGTGACGAGAATTCATCCAACAGTTGATATGTGAAATAAAATGTGCATTTAACCAAACAAAAACACCACAAAGTGGTATTGTCCCATAATTCTAAATGTCAAATGAAAAACAAAACTCCCAGTGGTACAGGGCTGGCAGGAGGTAGAATTCAAGTTGAAATGCCCAATCCCTACGTCCCCTGTCACTCACCATCCCTGCAGACCACCTGTTGAAGGCTGGAGGCCTGAGCTGTGAGCTGCACCCAGCTCCAGATGGAATCTGCCTCATCACGGTGAGCTCCTCCAAGTAACCTGTGTGGGATATCGTGTCTGATAAAGCATGAGTAAAGTTAAATGGTTCATCTGAAACCAAACAGTGACCCCAGCAACTGTTTCCCACTTACACAGCAGGAAGGGTCAACCTCACACATGTGTCATGGACATTGACAAGGGCCTTGGCCTGTGGTGACCATTTAACAGTGGGACCCTGAGTAGAATTCAATATTGGATTTCCACTTACCTCACGACCCTGCTAGCCTCTGGCAAGGCCTCTGTCTCTGTGATTAGACACCATGACCAAGGCAACTCTTATAGAGTTACAGAAGTTTGGTTCATTGTCTTCATGGCGAGAAACATGACAGCATCCAGGCAGATGCAGTACTGGAGGAGCTGGGAATTCTACACCTTGATCCAAAGGCAGCCAGGAGGAGATTTTCTTCCATGGGCAGCCAGGAGGGGACTGGAATTTCACACTGGGAGGAGCTTGAGCATAGAGACCTCAGATCCCACCCTCACGGTGACATATTTTCTCCAAGGCCACACCTCCTAAAGTGCCACTCCCCATGGGCCAAGCATGCAAACGTAAGAGTCTATGGGGGCTTAGAGGGAAAAACCTATTCAAACCACCACAGCTGCATATTGGGACTGTTTGAGGCAAAGGTTAAACAATGGGAACTATTTGTCCTAATTTTAGAGATGGGGAAACTAAGTTCAAACTTACATTTTAATAGGGAAAGTCACTGTCTTAAAACAAATAGTGTTACAGTTCTAAAGGGCAGAATACAAAGTGAGTATCCGTAACCCAAAAATCAGAAGCTCAAATGCTTTAAAACCCAACACATTTTGGCAGCAGCATGATAACACCAGTGGGAAATTTCCCATCATGGAACTGTGTTTTATGCACCGAGCCATTGAAAATACCATCCAAAGTTACCATCAGGTTATGCCTACAAGGTTGTTTTGGGAAGCAGGGTGCAGAAGAGCCAGCTACCGAAGGCAGAAGGCAAACAAACCAAAGAGAAGTACAGACAAACAGAATTGCACAGCGTGTGATTTATAGTGGATTTACCAGCAGAAGGATGTCATAGGCAGTAACAATACAGGAGGCCCCAGCGTCCCGAGGCAGGAGGAAGTGTCACGGCTCGAGCAAAATTTTGAGGCCCGGGCTGCCCCGCATTTGGTGGCCACTGTATCCTGGTCCAAGCTGCCTCTCGGGTCCATAGGTCGGGGTTCAGCAAGAGAGAGAGTGAGGCCGGACTCAAAGAATGGAGACCAGACAGAATGTGTTTCAATCCTGTTTATTCTTCAGTCTCTCTTCCTAGTCCAAGTCCCAAGTCCTAAGTTCCTAGTCCCTAGTTCCTAGTCCCTAGTGCCTCCAAGTTCCAAGTTTCTTCTTCCAAGTGCCAAGTGCCTAATGTCTAATAACTAACTCCAAGTTGTTCTCTCTAAAGTGTCCCATTCTGTCTTCTCTCTGCTGTGTCTGATTCTCTGATCTCTGTCTCTGCCTTTTATATGTCTCACTTCTAAGCCACGACTTCAGGTCACACCTTTAATCATGCCCTTAGGTCTTGTCTCTAAATCTGATCTCTACACTTCTAAGTTACATTCTTAAGTTACACAGCTTTAATCTCACACACCTTTAATCTCACACACTCACGGTATCTAAACCAAGATTATCGGCGTGTGCTCAGCTGCTGTAGGCTATTGTAATCCAAGTCTCATGTCAGGGTATATGGCTCAAGATGGCTGCAAAGCTGATAGCCGCTTTCTGCTAAAAGTCGGCTAAAAGGAAGGGCTCTGTTTATTGGACAAGGTAGGAAGACGGGCCTGACCACTTGTTGTTTCCCTCAAGCTGCTAATCTGTCTGGCATGAGATGCTCTGTTGACAGCCTTGATGATTTTATCTTCTAGGATTTGTAATGTTCTACCAGGTCTATCAGAGGGGAAAGTGGTGATTACGACCAAGATCATGGTAGTCATGTTATTCTGGACCAGTTCTGTACTAGTTTGTTTCTATGTTGCTGTGACAAAACACTGATCAAAAGCAAGTTGGGGAGAAAAGGCTCTACCTGGATTATAGTTTACGTGTAGTCCACCACTGAGAGGAGTCAGGGCAGGAACTCAGGGCAGGAACCTGGAGGCAGGAACTGAAGAAAACACCCTGGAGGAACGCTGCTTACTGGTTTATTCCTACTCACCTTAAACAGGCAGGACAAGAGTGGAGTTTTATATAACTTCAGTCTGTTGAGGTCCAGCAGAAGTCCCAGACTCTTAGAATGTAACATATTTTCTATTGGAGTCAGGGTTTCTTTGTGTAGCCCTGGTTATCCTGGAACTCACTATGTAGAACAGGCTGGCCTCCCAAGTGCTGGGATTAAAGACATGCCCCAACTACACCCTGCTTCCATATTATTTCATGATAATCACACTGCCTCAGTGGGGTGAGGGTTCACTGTACTGCCTAGAGCTTGGATTTCACCATTCTCAAAAATAGTTTTTAAAAATAAAAATTTGACTGCTTCTCTCTCTGCCTTCTAAATTAAAACAACTTGTTCCAATTTATGCTTAAAATCTCAAAGAATTTTGGTATGTAACTCGTGAGTGCTGGTTATTAGGGGATTTATCACATAGGACCAGGCTGCACTTATTCATTGGTGGTAACCTAGTTTCTTGTTTTTATTTAGGCTGTGTACAGATCTTTAAAAATGATTTGGAGCTGTTTAAAAACTTAAACCAGAACAAATAAAATTGAAACATAAAATAAGACTGAATTTAAAAGTCAGGTATTGTAACACATATCTACAATCCAGCACCTAAGAAGCTGAGGCAAGAGGATTGTGAGTCTGAGGTGGGCCTGGCTTCATAGTGAGTTCAGTTCCCCCTGAGCATCCTGATACTCGAGTCAAATCCCAAAGACACTTTTTCCTTGCAATCAGGGTTCTGTTGCCTTTTTGGTTGGTCCGCTTGTGTCTGTGTGCCTGTCCAGCTACAGTCCAGCTATCACACTTTTATTTATTTGTTTATTTATTATTCACTCATTTGTAACTATTGTCTTATCTTCTATTCTGTTTAACTATTTCTTCTTTGGAGATTTGTAACTAAAGAGTGACCAAAAGAAAAACAAAAGTCAAATGCTAATCCCACCAATTGAGAATAAGACCACTACCACATTCAAAGCCGAATTTGAAGCAAGCTTTAATTAAATACTAGCCAGGTTGATGGACCTCGTTAGGTCTATCTCTGGGTCCCCAGGGAATGAATGGTCAAGAGTTATATTTTTCAGGGGCTTAAAAAAAGGCTAAACCCACAATTTACCACACTTCCCATCAGGTCTGATCAGGGGCAAGCATATATCCAGATGTACTTCCGGCCCTCGTAGCTCCCATCCGAATTCGATCAAACATTCGAGTGGTTCTTGGAAAAGACTGTAGTCTTTCAAACCATGGTCCCACCAGCCAGAAGAGTTCAGTTCCCCGGCTGGTTAGTGGTTCCCTTTATAACATAGCTATTATTGTTTCCTGTTTCACCCAAGTCGGTAAAGAAAGAAGTCAGAACCTTCTAGAAAGTAGATTGTGTGCGTTTCCTCTACAAAACCATGGGGAGCTTTCAAAGCTTCCTTATAAGACTATAACTTATGTGGAAAGAGCTTCCCTGATGTTAAGTGTGCAGTCTACAGAAACTGTGACAACAGCAATCAGCCCCATGTCCACCAACACCTTTAATAAACAGAATATTTTACTGGGTGTTGTAAATGTCTTATTTCCTCTGATAAAGGGATGAGTTGAGAACTGTATCCAAGCTGTGTGAACACACACACCCCACACACACATGAACACACACACCACATACACACACTACCACACACACACACCACACACATACACATGCACACATACCCCACATACACAAACACCACACACACATACCACACACACATGCACACACACACATGCACACATACCCCACATATACAAACACCACACACACATACCACACACACATGCACACACACACACATACAACACACACACACACACACACACACACACACACACACACACACACACCACAGAGGCTTGGGCTGAGCCGAGAGCATTTCTTTCTCTGTCCTAAATATCCTTAGACTTAAGCCTGGAAGCTTCTAGTCTCTGTTCAATCTAGTCTTCCGAGCTGACTTATTTAATCCGGCTTCTCTCCACTTCTGCCTGAATTGCTCTGCTTGGATTTATGCTTACTTTAGCAATATGCTCTAATCTTCTTGTTCCTTCTCATTCTCTGGCTTGCTCTGTCTTCATCTAGCTTGTTCTCTCTGCAACCTGTCTCTATAAAACTGCCACTCACACACACCACCATTTTTTTTTTCTGTCTCACTGTTCTTGAGTAGAGCTATGCTGTTTCGACAAGGGTTTGGCGAATCCTATCTCTTACTCATTCTGTCTGAGTTTTCTCTGATTCATCGCTTTGTCTGCCCCTCAATGAGCTGTCACTTTCATGTGCCACTACTTCCTTCAACAAACTAAACTTACCTTCGTTGTTAGGGATCAAAGGTGTGTACTAAGGGTGTGTCTGCATTCCACCCAGATCATGTAGACCCAGAAGGTCTTTAGACGACAGTCCTAGCCAGAGTAGCCATGTTGCTGGATTAAAATTCCTCTATAGGTGTGGTGACAGGCACCTCTAATTCTGGCACCTGGAAGTCGAAGGCAGAATGATTAAGGCCAGCCTGGGCTACAAGAGACTATTAAAAACAACAACAAAACTCAAGAAACAACAAAAAAGAATATCCCACTGTTTTGACAGCTCCTGGTACTGTTGAGTAGGTTGTTCCCATAGTCTACCTTTGCTGCTAGGCAACTGCTAATCTATTTTCTAACACTGCCATTTCATATTTTCTAGAAAAATGGAGTCCTACAGCTAGGCAACCGAGCTCCTTTCTCAGCATGATGTGTGTCTTTAGCATATTTTTTTTTTCATCCCTGGGAAACGTTCACTTGCTGTGGCTGAATGAAGCTTACGTCTGCACTCTTTATCAGACAGACACTACAGTGGGGTCAGTTGCTGGGTGTTGGAAAAAAGTTGAGGAGAACATTTGATAATGATTTCCTCTGTGTTCTCATGTCTTTATATCTCCTGGATAAATACCCAGGAACAGGATCACTGGGACCCTATGGCATGCGCCAGCTAAACTTCAGACAAAACCACTAAGGGCACACAAGGCTTGTTCACATACATGTGAACCAATAAAAATTAAAGAAAAACTAAATTTCAGGTCTTATGTTTTGGCTGTCACATTTCCTGTGTTCTGTAGCCTCACAGGGCTAGTGACTACTGAGTATGAAACACAAAGTATCCCCAACATTCTAGAGTATTCTATTGGACAGCTTAGGAATATAAAAACCTGAGTTTCACAACAAAGAGATTTTTTCATTGCCCAGTTTAGTGCCAAGAGACACCATGCCCTCTAGAATTAGCTTTAAAGGCTGAACATTGGCACAGCTCAAAGACCAGGGAGTCCAATGGCCTGTAGAAGTTCTCATTCACTCAAAGCTTCTGGCTGGCCATCATATGGAGGAGCCACCACAGAGGCCGTCTGCCCTCCAGACCTCAGGACATCCCTGCCAACAGCCTCAAAACCCATGGACTCAACAGAATGAAGAGGGTGCTCTGCCCCTTGCTGGGAAAACATTTAAGTGTTCAGGTAGCATCACTCAGCAGCCAGAACCAGGCTCTGAGATGCAGCATCTCTGCATCATCCCACATGGACTCTTCATTCCCTGCTTACAACAGAAACCTGGAAGTCCCATGACAGACTGCTGGTCAACAGTCATCCATCCCTGGTCCAAGATCCAGTGTCTTTGGCTCTCTAAACAAATTCCTTAGGGTTTGACAAATTGCATATTCTGTGCCCCTAGATCAGATGTGTTTGTCTTCCTTTTACTTTTGGCTCAGGTTTCCTGGGCTCTGGGTTTAGTGGAGAGGGATCTGGAGCTAGGAAAGCCAGAGGCATTGACAGGGCAAGCTCACAGTCCTGGTGTGTGACCAGAAAGGTACAACACATCAGAAGGGGTCTTTGTTACCTCTGGGGCAATGTTGTGAAGGAACAGACTTGAACCACCAATGTGAACAAAGCTGGCAAAACAATACTGCTTCTTGTGGGCTTCACCATTAATCTTTCATGTCAAGGGAGAATCAGATGCCTTAATGAGGTCATCAGCTGGCTCGGAATAGAACCAAATACAGCTGAAGGACAGCATTGTGTGCTAGACATAGTGACTGGAGAGTAGCCATTGCTTTTCTGTTCCATGGAGAGAAGGGACAGCTGCGAACAGCCAAACATGGTGGGGGATCTGAACACCACGGGAGTCCACTGTCTGCTTTGGAAATGAGATTCCACATATTCAGCCATGCTTCTGATCTGTTGTCAGGCAAGCTGCATCACAGACGCTCTTTGCACGATTCCATTGAAGAGTCTCTTCTCCTACCTATCACGGTTCTGCCCGTCCATCCTTAGGGAGGAACATTAGGGTTAGGGTTGCCCTGGAAGATTTTTGTGAGTGTCACAAACCCAGAGACTCACGGCTTCCTAACGCCCCAGGGCAGAGGTCAGGGCCCAGTACCTCCCTTCCAGGGTACTTTCAATAACTTAAGTCATCTTGGCTTTGGAAAGAAGGATCCTGAGGTGAAGGGTGGAAAAGAAAGGCAGGTGTGCTAGGAAAACAAAGGACTACATAACGAATTTTCAATAGATTGGCTGCTAAGGCGGCCCCTATTTTCCACCCTTTTCCGTATGCGCACCTCCTACAATGCATGTGTGCATTCTTTTCTCCAAGAGTTACAAGGCAATTTCTGCATGCCCAGTCTATCTATGTTCTGGCCTTTTGGTTTCCTTTCCCAACTGAACAGGGTGGAGGCTGCTGAGTTAGTTCAGAACCCAGACTTCAGGATGCTTTGCACACTTCTGCCCTCTCACCTGCACCCGATGGCTATTGTGAGAACGAGCCTAGGATCAGCTGTTAGAGGGCGAGACACCAGATGGAACACCGAGGGTTGAGTGTTCTTGTCTGCGACCTCTGCAGAGCAGGCTACAGGCTATAGACACTTTGCAGGTGTGCAAACCATCTGATGGAGATCATGCTCGCAAGTGACAGGATGGTAAGAGGTCACACGCAATAGCTTCCTCAAGCCACTAAGCGTGTGATATTTGTTTGTGGTGATTTGAATGTGACTGTGCCCTATAGTCCCAGGCATTTGAACACCTGGTTCCCCGTTGGGGACACTGTTTGGTGAGGTTTAAGTGATACAGACTAGGGTAGGAAGTACAGCTCTAAGAGTAGGTTTTGAGAAAGCCTTGGCTAATTTTAGTTCACTGTTTTTGCATTATGCTTGAGGTTCAAGATGTGAGCTCTCGGCTTCCTGTTCCTGCTGCCATGACTGCTGCCTGCCGCCATGTTTCCCTGGTGTGATGGACTCTTACTCTTCTGGAACCACAAATACATCGCAGAACACTGGGTGTCTTCCTCTGTCACTCTCTGCCTCATTGTCTGGCTGCTCAGAGACTTCTCAGAACTGGCTGTCCAAACTCCCCAGTGTTGGGGTTACAGATATACATGGTTATTTCTGACTTTTTACATGGGTGCTAGGGATTTGAACTCAGGTCTCCATGCTTGCCCAGCAAGTGCTTTTTACCCATGGACCCTTGCTTGTTATGTGCTCATCTTTTGGTTGAATTTTCTATTATGTCCTCCACTCACTAGGCCTGTGTGGTGACTTTAGCAGATGAACGCATTCATGCCTGGGTTTGTAGAATAGTGAGTCTAATGTTTAATTGCTTATGTTTGTTTATTTTTCCTCTTGGGTGGCTACTTTGCTATATTAATGAATAATAGCTCAGGCTGGAATGCTATGGTTGAATATTTTAAAATTTATAGCTAAATTTATGCATAATTTCCAAGCTGGAAAAATTACATTTCTGAAGAGCTTCCCTTTCCAAACAGACTCTTCCCAAGCATCATAGAGAGAGTTTTTCTTAGCCCTTCTCACTTCTAGTGTGCTGGTCACCATGTTGGTCAAAGCCTATAGGGGATGAAATATAGGAAATGGGTTTCATTGCTCTCAGTTGCTAGCTCCTCTTAATTTCCCCCCTCATACTAACGTGGCAGGGGAGATACCATGATCATGAAGGTGGTTTTCCCAGGGTGAGGCTTATCCATTGCACTCCGGATGTGCTGCCCCTGTGATTTCCCCAACTGCGGGGGAAACTCATCTGCATAATTTGTGGTAGTGGGAGACTGTGTTTGCACTCTCCCCTGCAGAAAAAAAAATAAAAAAACAAACAAACAATTTTCCCATTTCAACTGTCCATTGCATTCAGTGGATCTTTTCTGGAATTGGGGGTTGGCTGAGTGATGAGACACCCCCATCCCCAAGGCATCCAGGCTCTAGACCCTACAACCTGCTAATGTGCTTCTTTGTATAACAGAGATGATTTTGGAGATGTGTAAGATTTAGGGTAGGAAATTATCCTGGGAAATCCAGATGGGCTTAGTGTAAGAACAGGGCACTTATAAAAGAAAAGACAGGAGAAACTCAAAGTGCAAAAGACACTCAACCAAGTCACTGTTGACTTGGAAGACAAGAATGGACCAGGAGTCCGATCTGCAGCCTCTGGAAGTTAGAAGCAGCTCTCAGGCTTCTTACAGATTCTCATGAAGAAATCTTGCTGGTATCTCTACCCTAGTCTGCTGAGTTGTGAGAATTCAAGGTTGGATTCATACAGCTCAAAGCATGGTCCCATTTTCACTTCCAAAGAGAGTGTCTGCTGCTACTTCTCTTTCCAGAAAAACTTACTGCCATTAGCTGCTAAAAATAGCTTATACTCAGCCTGCAGGCTAGTCTCCAGACCCAAGTCTCACCTTCCCTGGGGCAGAAGGGGCTATACTCATACCCTGAAGAATCTCACGTCACCTTCTGGCTTCTTGAGCCTGCATCCCTAAGTCTCCAGTGCCAGGTGAAGAAGCATCTTCCAGTCCCTGGAGAATTTGGGAGAGGAAGAACCTTCTGTGAGGATTCATAGGCTGTCGTCTGTCCCCACGCCTCTCCTCTGTGGCCAAGCACGGCAAGTGTGGAGTTGGCTGCCTATGAGTGCATGTGATTAATACACACACACACACACACACACACACACACACACACACACACACACACACACGAGAGGCAGCCTGGTGCCAGCAGCCATTTAAGAGCAGTCCCACCCAGAGGAACGTGTGTGTGTGTGTGTGTGTGTGTGTGTGTGTGTGTGTGTGTGTGTGTGTACAGGTGTAAGCAGTACTCCTGCTTCTGTCTCCACATCGTTTTGCCTGCCTGGGCTGCAGCAGCCATTTATTTAATTTGTTTTGTCTATTTTCTTTTGTACAGTTTGCTAGTAAGCAAATGTAAGTGAATCCACACCTTGCACGTGATCTGGAGGGACCTCTCTGAGCCACATCTGCCTGTCCCTATTGCTTTCATCCAACTTCCAAGGAAGGAGTCTCTACAACGGAGGCCTCCGAGGAAAAGCAAGAGAGCCCAGTAAGCGGGCTCCACTGCGCAGGCGCAAGCGCTGTGGGCAGAAACAGCCCGGAGAGCACTGAGAAAGAAAGTGCTGTGTGGCATTTATTACTCATTTTTACAGGCTTTATTTCAGGGTGTATACACTTCAGTATTTATAGTTGTGTTTATAAAGAAACCATCATGGGGAAATTCCTAAAAACCAAACCTCAAACCCATGCACGCTGTAGCATGCCTGACCCTCCTTACTGGGTCTCTGTGGGGAGCAAAAGCCAGGGGTCAGGCAGTTGAAACTTTACATCAGGCAGGTCCTCTATTTCCCCGTACAGCTCCAGGGGACTGAGTGTCAAATTCTCTCCTTGGTTCCAAACACCCATATTTTAGTTCTGTTCAGACCCTGGGGAGATTCGAGTTCTGGAGTTTTCTGGAATCTTCCAGCATGAATGGTTCATGGAAATACATGTTCCGAGTATTTCCTACCAGTGAACCAATGATCCTAACGTACAGACAGTCTGTTTCCAAGCATCTGGGGTACTGACGTGGAGAACCACTCCTGTGCCTTCCACAAGAGGAAACCACACCAGTGTCTCTGATCCTGAGGCTGAACATATGTGAGACCAGGATAAACATTCCCCAGACAAGGAGGAGCTGATGGGCCCACCCCTAAGCAGTCATGCATGTCACAAACTCTCTAATTAAACTTCTGATCTGAGAGCCCAGAGACCCCTTTCTGTTGCTTAGACAACCAGATCCAGCTTCAGGTTAAAGACAAGCAATGTGAGTGTCAAACTGGTACAAATTGTAAATCAGTAGTGCCCAAGATTACTGCCACAGTCTTTGGGCCCTGCCTGCAGAGCTCTCTGGCCAGTTTGCTGGTGACAAGAGTCATGAGAGCAAGCCTCCTGTAGTTTCACCTATGGGACATGCAACTCATACTCTGGGTTAGTCCCTGCCTCGATGCATGGGAGTCAGTCCTACGCTGATCAGATTCTGCTCTGGGTGGTTTCCCACAACAAAGCTTTTTCCCAAGGGAAGAAACATATTTGTTGCCCCAGCGTCACTAGCACACCACACACACACACACACACACACACACACACACACACACCACACATACAAACAAAACAAAACATGAGCATGCCTCTGTATATATACATACACAAACATATTTCTGTACACATACATGCATGAGTATATACACACTCAAACATGCCTACACACATACATACACACAAACATGGATTTACATATACATGTCTCTTACACACACAAACCTGCTTCAACATATACTCAAACACATACACACATATGAGTAAGCTAGCCTGAAAATGTTCATAAGGCTTTAAATACCATTAAGATACTAATGAGCCCATTCAGTGGGCCACTCAGGTCTTTACTCTGCTCTTGGAGAGCTTTGTCTGTTGGCTGTAGTATGTCCCTCCTGGATGTTCCACAGGCTCTGTGTTTGGCACAGTACCACTACCACTCCCGCTTCCAGAGCCCCGGCTCCATCTTCAGCATCTCCCATTCAGCAGTTTGTCAGGAATCAACCCTGAGCTCTCTCTACTCAGTGGCCTCTCCCTCTCAACACAACAGCAGTCCCCATCTGGTGCCAAAGGCCTGGAGGATTCTTGAGAGCTGATGGTCTTCAGTCTATGTTAGCAACTTCAAGACGGTTCAAATATTAGTGAAGGAATCAGCAGCAGCAATCGGGTAGATGAACCCATCAGTGAGAGTGAAAGCCAATTAGGAAAAAAAAAGTCAAAGCTCTTCTCTTTCCATGTTCTTTATCTGGCCTGCTACCCCTGCTCCCAGAAGGCACAGCCCACATTTAAGCTGGGTCTTCCCACATCAATGAAGACAGTCTAGACAACCTTCCACAGACATGCCCAGAGGCCAATCAGAACAAACAATCTCACTGAGATTCTCTCATCCACAGTGATTCTATGGTGCGTCAAATTAACAGTTAGAGCTTACCATCATAGAGATTAATGGGTGGGCTACATATCCCATGCAGATACACTGAAAAAAAATAATAATCTACATCCCAGAGGAAAAAAGAGACTTCCTCGTGCCACTCAGAGTGGCTCCCACTTTAAAACACCTCAGACGGTTTGTTCCCTGCTGCTGCTTGGCTGGTTCATTGTTTCTGACTTCCTGCTTCCCATTTCCAACAATTTTTCTGCGTGCTCACTCACAACATCCTTTTCCTTGGTGTCCCCTGTGCTTGACACATTTTCCCCTGTCCCTTCCCAGGGAATTCCCTTAGCAGAGTTCTGAATGCAGTAGAAAGCCAGTGGCTCCACTTCTTGACAGACCGGCTCTAAAGTCACCTTGAAAACTGAGAACACCAGCAGCACAAGGAGGTGGTCACTGTAAAGCATGCACATATGGGTGAAGCTAGGATGATGGGGTGCTCCATGCACCCCAAACGGTAAGACCCAGATACCATCCAGGTGTTGAACCATTCTGGATTGATCTCCTGCCAATCTGGGTCTCTGTAGGAAAGGATTGGGTTGTTTTACTTAGGGCCTAGCCTGACCAGGAGGATTCTGTCTGTATCACTTCCTGCTCTGTTCCCGACTGTGGCTGCTGGAGAAGTCTGATTAGCAGAGAGGAAGCATGGCGGTTTGTCAGGTGTCTTCAGAGGCATGTCTACATCCATCAGTGTCTCTGTAAGAGTGAGTGACAGAGGAAGAGGAGATGCAGATTGCTGCTGACATCAGGAAAAGGCAACCCTCACCTGGGACAAGGGACAGAATCTTGTCCAGCACAGACAGCTAAGACTCAGGTGTGGGGGCCTTTACAGGAGTGGTGGAAGCAACTATCAAGGACCTAGGAAGGAAGCCATTACAGGAGTGGTGATATGAAGCAAGGTCTGAAGCAGCCCCTGAACACCTTTTAGCCCAGCTCATAGGTCCCTAAGGACCCAGAGGGTCTAGGGTCTAGGGTCTAGGGTCTAGGGCCACATACACCTGCTATGACCGTGTCCTCAAGGCCAGCCATAAAACATTGTTTTTTTTGTTTTTTTTTTTAATAGTGTTTGAACACTAGATGTCACTGCAGGAAAAAAAAATCTGACCAGGAAACCCCATACAAGGGAGAATGCTAAGTGAATGTTTTGGCTAGCAAGGAAACAGTTGCCCTGACAACAGGCAGCCTGCTAAAGAACTTCCTCCTTTTTGAACAGCCTGCAGCCTCAGGGAGATGTTCTGGTCAGCAGCCAGGAAAGGAGATGCTGATCCTGTGTATAGGGAGGGATGGAAGAGAAGGGGGGGAAGACAGACAGGAGGGGGGAAACAGAGACAGAGACAGGGTTGGCAAGGTGGCTCAGAAGGTGTAGGCACTTGCCCCCAAGCCTGACAACTTCAGTTTGATCCTTCGACCCTGCACAGTAGAAGAGAACCCCAACTTGGACTCTAGGACTTTGGCCTTTTCTTGTGAACCATACATCACCCTCCCTCCCTCTCAGACAAACATTTAAAAATTGTGTGTGTGTGTGTGTGTGTGTGTGTATAATATGTATAAATGTTTTGCCTGATTGTGTGTCTGTGTGTCATATGGGCTTTATGCCCATAGAGGCCAGAAAAGGTTATTAGATCCCCTGGAAATGGAGGTATCATTATGAGCTGCCATGTGGGTGCTGGGAATAGAAACTGGGTCCTCTGGAAGAGGAATGGGTGCTCTTGACTGTTGAGCCAGCTCTCCAGCAACTAAACGACTTTATAAAGGGAGAAAGAGAGACACACACACAGAAAGAAGAGAAAGACAGACAGGCAAAAAGACAGAGGCGTACAGGGAGAGAGACAAAAATGGAGACATAAAGGAGGAAACACTGAGGGAAGACTGAGAAGGGAAGACACAGACACCCAGGGAGAGAGGCACAGAGAGACACAAGATGGAGATGGAGGGAGGGAGAGAGGGAGGGAGGGAGGGAGAGAGGGAGGGAGGGAAGGAGAAAAGCAGAGGTAGACACAGTGAGGGGCTCTCAAGAGACATGCTTCTTCAAAGGTGCACACTGAAGTGACTTTTCTCCCAAGTTGTTCTAATGAAGATGATCTCTGTTAGTTGGTGCAGCGTCTACAAAAGTTAAAGACAAGAGTGTGGCCAAGGGGGTTGCCTTCACTTTCCACCTAGCTCCCCACATTCCTGTTTGAATGGGATTTGATGTTTGGCCACCAAATATTCAGAAACCTTTCCACTGGCCACATCTTCCATGACCCCCATGTTCATTTTCATGGCCCCGTATGGTTTAAGAATCATGTGATTTACATGGGACATCCCTCCTGCCCTTGTCACTGCTGATCTCTGGAGAGTGTGAGCTTGAACCCAGTAAGTCTATAGAGGCCAGGATATGACTTCTCTGGGGATAGTTGTGTTTTGAGAGAAAACTTCTTATTGGAACACATTCCTCCTTCGTGACTAGATGTCTATGGATGGGGAAGGAGAATTGTGGGACATGAAGTTGGAATTGTGAAAGTTCAGTACTTGAGCTCTAGCAAGGACTTGGGCAAGGTCCTTCCAGAAGCCCTGGGTGCAGCAGGTGGGCCAGATGCTTTTCAGAAGCTCTGGGATGCTTCTCAAGGAGGGACTCTGGAAGAAACTGCACCCCAAAAGATCAGGACAACATACCTTCTCAAGAAGAGTAGTGTGCTCCAGGGACCTAGGTCTTCAGGTGGTGAAAGACTAGACCGTCCCCCAATAGTGCTGTGAGCCGATCGTGGGAGGTCACGTTAGAGCTATCAGCAGCAGGACCTACGGAAGCCAAGATGGATCTGAGAGCCCATAAGAACTCTTCACAGCAAGGCTGGGCCCAGAAGCTGAAACCTAAGTCACAGGGGACTTGGGGATGATCCTTTGGCGTGAGCTGCTCCACCCTGGAGACAGCCCTCCCCTCTGCTTCTGATTAGTCTGTGTCTATAGCATTCTACAGCAAACATTTATTATTCTCATTATTTCAAAACACAAAACACGTTACTTGGGCCTGTTTTGCACATAGCAACCAGCTGGTTTCTAAGCCATTTCAAGCACTCGCCTGGCCTCCTGTCTCGTTTACTAGGATGTGCACTAAGTATATTGAGACAAATTAAACGCTCCTGCTGTTGCTACCAAGACAAGATTAGGGAACTGGGGAGATGCCTTGTTATGTAAAGTGTTTGATTGTGCAAGCATGAGAACCTGAGTTCAAATCCACAGCACCCATGTAAAATCCAGACAGGGTGGCAGTGTGCATCTGGGATCCCAGCACTGTGAAGACAGGAAAAGGCCAGTCTCAGGGACTTGATGGCTGGACGGTCTAGCTGAAGCAGCCAGCTCCAGATTCACTGAGAAACTGTCTCAAAACAGGAGAGTGACTGAGAGAGACACCAGAAGTCAACCTATGGACTCCACCTGTTCATACACATACACATGATGTTTAGGCTTCTTTGCAGACGTACACTCACACACATGAGAACATGGGGTGAGCATATTCTGAGGCTCCAGTCTGACGGTCAGGTCCCACTTGTCATCTGTCATATTTCCAGATCCAAGAATGACTGAGCAGATTTAGCTCCTACTACATGCTGTGGCTTAAAGCCCCTCCTCCTCCCTCCTCCTCCTCCTCTCTCCTCTCCCTCCCCTCCTCCTGTTTCCCTTCCCTCCTCCCCTCTCTTTTCTCTTCCCCTCTCCCTTCTCTCCTCCCATCCCCTCTCTCTCACTCTCCCTCCTCCCTACTCCTCCCCTTCCCTTCCTCCTTCCTTTACCTCCCCCTCCTTCCTTCTCCTCCCCCTCCATTCATTCTTCAGTCCTTAACTTTTCTCTCCAAGTTATTGTCAGGGCTGTGCACATCTGGCTGTTCCAGGTGACGGCAGTGCATTTTTGCCTGCATTTACTATGATGAGGGGACGAATCTTTAGACTCTTAGCTCACCCCCACCCAGAGAAAATCTTCTCGATCAGGGGAGGCCCTCACATTTGGTTTACTGGCAAATGTGGGAAACCAGGAAACATGCATGACTTGGCCACACTGGCTCAGAGGTGCGGATGCTGTGGAGTAACTGCTATTCCTGCTGCTCTGGAGCCACCCCATGCATACACAGACGGTGGCCTCCTGTGTGGATTCCCATCTCCCGGCTCTCGTCATGGACCTCGTCCTCAGAGACCCCCTTCATGTTCTGAATTCCAGCCTTGGTAGAACTTGATAATGCTACTCCCTTTACAAACAGTTCTGCTGGGCTTTTAAGACATCATCGCTCTCAAAGATGACCTGCAGGGGTAGGGATATGGCTCAGTCATTGAGATGTTTTGCTTGCAAGCAAAAAAACTGGAGTTCGAGCTCCAAACATATGCTAACAAATCAAGGATTGTTGGGACACATTGTCATCCCAGGACTGGGGAGGTGGAGACAGATGGATCCCTGAGGCTTGCTGCCCAACTCCAAACCAGTGAGAAACCCTGTCTCAAATTTCTAAAAGGGTGGCTAGTGCCTGAGGAATGACAGCTGGAATTCTTTCCTGGCCTCTTCATGCATGCACAAACACACACACACACACACACACACACACACACACACACACACACACTGAGTTAGTCTGGCTGGTGTACCTGAGAGCAACGATGTCTAAGAACTAATATATTCCAATGGCACCAAGTCTTGTTCACAGGCCAGCTCTGATGACTGTCCATTGTCATGTGGCTCACAGGTGGGAAAGAATGGTCTGTTTGCTTTCTGATGGTCAGAAGAAAAATCAGAAGACTAGCATTTTGTGACACATGAGAACTCTTTGGAATTCCAACATCATGTCCAGTTTATAATGTTTCATTGGAACACAGCCCTCTCATGACTCCTTGAATTTCTATAGCTACTTTTTTAGAGAGACAACAGAGTAGAGTAGTTTTGACAGAGTGCAGCCCACAAAAGGGCAGAAATGGTACCCAGCTGTGGGGAGCCGACAGAAGGCGGCTATCATCCTTGCAGCCATCTTGAGCCATATACCCTGACAGGAGACTTGTTTACAATAGCCTACAGCAGCTGAGCACACTCTGATAACATCTTGTTTTAGATACCCAGGATCATCTCTTGGGTATGTGAGACTTAAAGGTGTGAGACTTAAAGGCATGACTTAAAGGTGTGACTTAGAAGTGAGACATATAAAAGGCGAGAAGCAGACAGAAGAAAGAAACTTAGACTTGAGAATTGAGAATTGAACTTGTAACTTGGACTGGAAACTTGGAACTTGGAGGCACTAGGGACTAGGAACTAGGGACTTGGAGAGAAGAAGAGAGACTGAAGAATAAACAGGATTGAATCACATTCTGTCTCGTCTCCATTCTTCACGTCCGTCCTCACTCTCTCTCTTGCTGAACCCCGACCCATGGACTGGAGCAGCTTGGGGCAGTGCAGGCTCTAACAATTTAGCCCCCAAGGCTTTTGGCAGTGTGGGTTCCAACATTGATAGAGTGGTCCCCAACATTTTGGTCCCCAAACGTGGGGTAGAGCGGCTCTCAACACCCAGCCTTTTAAAAGATTCCTCTGCAGTCAGGTCTGCAGCTGAGACATCCCACCCTCATCCCCCATCATGTCTCATGATTTCCCAACATTTGTTCCCAGAAAACCACAACGGGGCCTCACTCTTTGTCTTCCCTGTCCCAGTTGTCTACAAGCTGTAGGTTATTTCACAGGGTCCCACCTGCAAGCCTCCTGCCCCCTTGGCCACATGGGATGCAGTATGTTCACTTTCTCCAAGTCTTTGTTGATCTCTCCTGCCTGCCTCAATGGCTCCACTTCTAAACTGACTGCAGCCCAGCCCTTGGGACCTGCTCTGTTCTGCTTGCAGCTGGACTCCCCCTGGCCTGCTTTGTGTCTCAGAGTTGCCCATCCAAATATCCAGAGCCATCCGTCTTTGTGACCCCTCCCTAGCATGAACCCAAGGGAGCCCTTGGCACAGAATTGCTGGTAAATTGCTTACTGAGTAGATGACAGGACTAATGAGTCATGCTTCCTACTCCTGAGCAGTGCAGGGCCCAATAGAATGATTAATTGATGGATTGATTTTCCTTCAAGACATCCCAAATGGCCTCTCCCTCTCATTTCCCCATTTATTCCCTAGAACAGTCCTGAGTATCAAAGCTGGGCTTGCTTCTAGAGTTACAGAGATGTACAAAGATGGAAACTAACCTCATATCATCTTTCTAATCAGTAAGAGACAGGGACTGAGCTGCCATTTTCTGGAGTCCATATCTCTTTACCTATGTCCCCCTGTAGAGCCTTGCTTGGCCCACACTTGTACATACAGGACCATCTTACTGCTGCTCTGGCTTCCTGTCAGCTCAGACCAACCTATGGGACTCAGTAGGCATAGCAGTTCTTTGGGTGGCTGCCTGAGCCTAGGTCCCCAGGTCTTTGGCTCAGGTAGGAAGGCCAATAAGTTCTTATTATGAGAGCCCTCCAATCAGGGATGTGAGTGTCTGTCAAAGACTTCTATGACCTAAGTGGTGTTGTTTCATGGCAGCTTCTAGGGCACTGGCCATGGAAGGGACAGCTTAGACTCAGAGCCCAGCCTTGCCTCATAAACTAGAGAAACAAAGTAGAAGTACACCCAGTATGCAGATGTAGACATTCCACAAGGTATGATGGAGGTGGCCCCCAGCAGGTAGGGGTTTCTACAGTGGTTTAGGATACAGCAGAAGCTCAGGAATTCTACACAAAAAGAACCACTAGGCAGGGATTCCAGAACATCCAGGGAGCAGAGCTGCCAAGACAGGAAAGTTGGGATGGCTGAGGACTGAGTACAGTGGAAAGATGGGAACATGGGATGGGAAAGGGCAGCACCAGCTGTGTTAAGGATTTGTCTTCAATGGAAATGCAGATTCTGACAGGGGTCGAAGAAGATGCCACAGGATACCATGCATTTCAGAAGCAGTCATAAGGCAGAGGCAGTAAGTGATCTCTGTTGGGTTACACTCTCAGTCCTGTCCCTCCTTTGAGTATTTTCACCCAGAAGGCACATGGGAACTCAAGCACACCAGAGTGTTCAAGTGTGTGTGCGCACATGTGCACATGCCTTCCCTTCTCTCCTAATCTTCTGTCTGATGAGTACTTCCTGATATTAGATCAAGAGTCACCTGCTGGGAAAACATGGTGGTGTCTCTGCCATTCTGCATTTTAGTCACCCTCCTGTCAGAGATCACAGTTGCCCCTGCTATGTTGCCAGTGTGGATTTCAAAGTATGCAATCACATTAAGATATTGAATGGTGTCTTTTCTCCAGGTCATAGACACGCCTTAACTGGCATATCTTTCAGTATCTATCAGAACAGAAAGGACAAACATGCAAGTGTTGTAAACCTACATGATCCCCTTTAAAGGCCAGTTTGGCAGATAAATATAATGAAATAACTCTATATAATGAAATAACTAAATCTTAAAGGACCAGTTTGAACCAGGAGGGTGCTTATACTTCTAGCAGTTCTGAAGGTGTAGGAGGAAGATCACGAAATAGAAGCCAAACTCTATGATATAGCTTCCTTTCAGTCAGTCACTCATTTTTTTTTTTTTTAAAAAAAAACTCTAACAAAATAAAATAAGATGAAACAAAAAACTATCATATCAAAGTTGGGCAGGACAAATGAACAGAAGAAAAAGAATCCAAGAGGAGGCACAGGAATCAGAGACCTGCTTGTTAGCAGACTCAAGAATCCCACAAAAACTCTAAACTGGACGCCATAATATATGTGGGACGGACCTGGCACAGACCTGTGCATGCCCTGTGCAGCTGCTTCAGTCTCGGTGAGTTCATATGAGCTTTGCTCATGCTGATTTAAAGGGCCTTGCTTTCTTGGTGGCCTCCATCCCTTTTGGCTCTTACACTCTTTCTGCTTCCTCTTCCATGGGGTCCCTGAGCTCTGACAGGAGGAATTTGTTGGAGATATCCCATTTAGGGCTGAGTACCCCAGGATCTCCCACTTTGTGTAATGTTTGGCTGTGGGTTTATATTTGCTCCTGTGTGCTGCAGAAGGAAGCTTCTCTGGTGATGGCTGACCACTGCACTGATCTACGAATATAGTAGGATAGCACTAGGAATCATTTTATCACTGCATTTCTTTTCTTCTTTATAGACCTATATTATTTGGTTTTGCCCTAGGTCTCCAGACTTTTTAGTCTTTGGTCCTTTGTCACCCAAGCAGTGGCGAGTATGGCTTCTGTCTCATGGAATGATCCTTAAATCAAATCAGTCACTGGTTGGTTGCTTTTGTAAGCTTTGTGTCACTATTGCCCTAGTGTATCTCACAAGTACTAGACTGTTCTAGATAAAGTGTTTGTGTCTGGCTTGGTGTTTATGTTTCTCTTTTGGTAGTGTGGAGAGTACCTTCCTGTACCAAAGATGCTGGGATACAGGGGTAAAGGCTCTGTGCAGGCACCAGTTCTACATCTCCATGTTAAATGAGTTGTGTAGGTATTGTCTTTAGCAATAGGTGTCATATTTTTAAAAAGGTAAGGGGAGAGAAGCAATATGTTTGGTGGATGTATAGTCAGGAGTAGGGGGAGAGGGTGCCTCTGTGGGCCTATGCTGAGGCATCCCTTCCCCCTGAGGGACCAGCAACATGATGGTATAGTATAGAATAGAGTTTCTTCAGGAATGGGGAGGGAAGTTAAGAGGGTAGTAGACGCAGAGAGAGGGAGGGAGGGAGGGAGGCAGAGAGAGAGAGAGAGAGAGAGAGAGAGAGAGAGAGAGAGAGAGAGAGAGAGAGAGAGGAGGAGGAATAGAGGCCTGCCATGAGCATGTGGGGGGGGGAGGGGGATGGGGAGAGGAGAAGCAGGAGAAAGAGGACAGAACAAGAGCAAGAGAACAAGAGAGAGAGGAGGGGCAAGCAGCCCCTTTTATAGTGAGTCAGGTACACCTGGCTGTTACCAGGTAACTGGAATGGAGCCTAGACTAAATGCCAACAATAGAGCTTCTCTGTCAGTTTGTGTGGAGCAAACTATAGTTTTGGCAACAGTCATGAGCTATTTTGGGATTCCAGTGGGACTCCTTTGGACACCTGAATTAGCTGAAACCCCATTCCAGCACTGGAAGTTTTGTTTGGTGACAAGAGATGATCTCCCCACTGTTTGGCAATTTCATATAGATTGCTCCCATATATATATATATATATATATATATATATATATATATATATATATATGTTTAGGAAGTTTAGGAAGTTTAGAAGTTTAGGAAGTTTTTACAATATTAGCTTTCCATATCACCTCTCAAACCCCACTTAATTTTAGCTGTCGCTCCCCATCTTTCCTCCCACAATTCCCTCCTCCACCTCCTCACAGGATCCTCCCCTTCCAGCCCTCACCCACCCACCCACCCACACCTCTTTCTTCTACTTCCCTTTCCTAACAAGATTTATCCAGTCCCTTACTCTGTTCCTAGCCTCTGTGCTTCTATAGTTTGCGGCTTGGTTATCATTGGCTAAACAGCTAAGATCCACATATAAGCAAATGCATTCCATATTTATCTTTCTGGGTCAGAGCTGCTTCACACAGGACGATTGGGGTTTTGTTCTATTCACTTGCCTGCAAACTTCATGATGTCATATTTGTATCAGCTGAGTCACACTCCACTGTGTAAATGTACCACTTTTTAAAAATCCATTCTTCTGCTGAGGAACATCTAGGTTGTCTCCAGTTGTTGACTATTAGATTAGAGCAGCAGTAAAGGTGGCTGAGCCAATATCCCTGTGGTAGGCTGCAGCGTCCTTTGGGTATATGCCCAAGAGTGGTGTAGCTGGATCTTGAGGTAGCGCAATTCCCATCTTCCAGCGGAACAGCCACACCAATATAAATAGCGGCTGTATGAATTTGAGCTCCTGTCAGCAATGGATGAGTGTTCCTCTTGCTCCACATCCTTCCCAGCCTGAGCTGTCACTTGCTTTAATCATCTTAGCCTGAATGGTGTTTTCTAAATTGTCATGAGACGCAAGGAATGCCAGTGAGGGTGGTGATGGTGATGGTGGTGATGGTGGTGGTGGTGGTGGTGATGGTGGTGGTGGTGGTGGTGATGGTGATGGTGGTGGTGATGATGATGGTGGTGGTGATGGTGATGGTGGTGATGGTGGTGGTGGTGGTGGTGATGGTGATGGTGGTGGTGATGATGATGGTGGTGGTGATGATGATGGTGGTGGTGGTGGTGGTGGTGATGGTGATGGTGGTGGTGATGATGATGGTGGTGGTGATGGTGATGGTGATGGTGGTGGTGATGGTGATGGTGGTGGTGGTGGTGATGGTGATGGTGGTGGTGATGGTGACAGTGGTGGTGGTGATGGTGATGGTGGTGGTGGTGGTGGTGGTGATGGTGATGGTGGTGGTGGTGGTGGTGGTGGTGGTGGTGATGATGATGGTGGTGGTGATGGTGATGGTGATGATGATGGTGGTGGTGATGGTGATGGTGGTGATGGTGATGGTGATGGTGATGATGATGGTGGTGGTGGTGGTGATGGTGGTGGTGGTGATGGTGATGGTGGTGGTGGTGATGGTGGTGGTGGTAGTGGTGGTGATGGTGATGGTGATGATGATGGTGGTGGTGATGATGATGGTGGTGGTGACAGTGATGATGGTGATGGTGGTGGTGATGGTGACAGTGGTGGTGGTGATGGTGATGGTGGTGGTGGTGATGGTGGTGGTGATGGTGGTGGTGGTGGTGGTGGTGGGGAAGGTGATGATAGTAATTGTACTAACGGTAAGAGTAATGGTGGTGATGATGGTGGTGATAGTGGTGATGAGGATGATGGTGATGGTGTAGTTGTAATCAGGGTGTTGTTGCTGGTGATAGTTATGGCTGATGATAATGATGAAGAAGACAATGATGGTGGTAAGGGTGTGGACGGTGATCATGGTGATGACTGGATGGTGAAGATGATGAGGGGCAGCAATGGTGATGGTGATGGGCAAGGGCCCAGCAGAGGAGTACCAAACAAGCAGGCTTAAGCCTCTTCTCTGGTTCACTCCTTGCTCTGTGTCTCTGTTGACCACATAGTTTATTACCCACCTGGAGCACTTAGGGAGTCTGCTGTCATTTACACTGGGACAACAGTACTCTAGTGGCCCTCAGGCCTGTTTTGGGCTCCTTTATGAATAGAATGATCTGGGTGAAGCTGACCTGGAGAGTCTAGAGCAGTAAGTGCATTCTGTGAGTGCTCAATGCTTCAGCCTGGTTTAAATTTGGACCCAAAATACTCAAAACAGATTCAGCTTGGGATGCAGCAAGCTGGTGTACCTTACACTCTGGGCTGTTAGATTTTTGTCTGTATGGCTGCTGTCGATACCAAGTCCATGTGTGTGTGTGTGTGGGGGGGCTGTCCAGAGGGTGGGTGAAGAGAGCCAGATACTCATATCTGTGAGAGCACAGGGGCCGTGGCTCACAAGCCTCTGTCTCATATTTGGGGACATGTGTGTCATACTTGGAGGAAGAATAGGGACTCCCAGGCACCTTCCACCTGATAGACCCTTGAGCTAACAGCAACATCATTTGCAGGAAGGAATGGTTATGTGGGCAGCACACCCCTTCTGCCTTGGGGGAAGAGCCCAAATAAAGCCACTTCTTGTAGCCCCACACAGATAACGCATGGTGCACCTCTTAGAAACAGAAATGGCCCCTTTGTGTGAATGGAAAACTGGTAAGTGGTCTTTTTTCGTAGTCACCATTTGTACCTCCGTCTCTGAAATTTGAGGCATGTGACACAGAAAATGCTGTTGCTAGATCTGCAGAGGAATCGTGAAAATCCTGAAAGCCTCCAGGTCTGTCTTGACAGCTCTATTTTCAGAAGGATGTTTAATCTTTTAAAGGTTATCACTTATAAACTGGATACTATTGTCTTATTGGAACAAGAGTGAATATCTAGAATATTTCATGTAATCTATTTCTAGAGCTGAATGTTATTATTCATTTACTGGAACGAAAGTGAACTTCTGGAATATTCCATATAAGGTTTTGCAGAACAAGTTCAAGAAGGAGAATTTAAAGCAAATGCCCAATGGCCTGAGGTGAACCATTAGCAAACTAACATCTTGCAGAGATGACAGATGGGAAAGAGAGGAATGCATTCCTCTCATCTGAACTAGCTCCCGGCATAGGGAAGAATCCTCAAAACAATGGGCTGAAATCCTTTCCTAAAACAAGCCCTCTGGGCCCCCTGTCAGAACCCCACTAATCGCTTCCTGAGCTCCCCACCCTGTAGCTGAAGCCTGGCTCTCAACATTGACAGCTAAGTACATTATTAAACAACGTTTGCCAATCCCTGGGGGAAATGTGGCAAGGAATGAATAATTCTGAAAAGATCCTGGCATCTGTGTGCATTAACCACAAATGGCCATTAAGTCCGAGCAGCGAGGGAGCAGGCTGCAAGCTGCAGAGCTAAAGCCATAAGACATGCTGCTTCCTGTCCCCCCTCCCCGCCCTGCTTCACCTTTATAGGAGAAGGCCAAGGCCTGGTCCCCACCCACAGTCAGCCCCAGGGCCACCTTCTCTCCCTTTGATCCCTACAGTGAAACAACCTAATTCCTTCTCAAGCAGCTTCACCAAACACAGCAGTCAGTCACTGCCCTGGACTTCTGTGAGGCTCCCATAGCTCCTCCAACCCCAAGGCCAAGCAGAGCTTGCAAGTAACAAACAGTCTTAGAGGCTCTTCTTGTAGCCAGCTCCAGTGCACAGTGGCCTGCAGTATACACTACCTCTGGCCAAAGATGGGAGCACAATTCCCATGGCAGCTAGCCCGCCCCTCGCCTGCCTCACACTTCCTGTTCTAGGAATGACTTTGATTCCAGATACTGTGTTGTCAGGAAGATGGCCACACTGACTTTTGGTATCCTTATATAGTTGTGACATTGGCTGATGATGACTGAGCCTGAATCCAGCTTTCCTATTTGTCAAATAGGACCAAGCCTCTTCTGGTTGCAAGAATGGAGGTCATGAGACCTTGGAAGTGAAGATGGCGAGGGAGAGTCTCCATGAACATGGGACGGCTCCATGTCAACCAGAGCTGGAACTCAGCCAATATCCTTACAAAGTGTCTCCTTCGCCCAATATGTCCCACTAAGACTCTCTCTCTCTCTCTCTCTCTCTCTCTCTCTCTGACACACACACCAAATAATGTACACATTGGAGAGCATCAAAAAAACCACTATCTCTACACCACTCTAGTGAACATTTGATCTGTCCCCACCTTTTGGCAGCTGTGCATGATGACCTTCTGAACAAGTGTGTGATGGTTTCTATACACTTAGCCCAGGAGGTGACACTATTAGGAGGTGTGGCCTTATTGGAGTAGGTGTGTCATTGTGGGTGTGGGCTTTAATACCCTAGTCCTAGCTGCCTGGAAGTGAGTATTCTGCTGGCAGCCTTCAGATGAAGATGTAGAACTCTCAGCTCTGCTGCACCATGCCTGCCTGGATGGTGTCATGCTCCCACCTTGATGATAATAGACTGAACCTCTGAATTTGTAAGCCAGCCCCAATTAAATGTTGTCCTTATAAGAATTGTCTTGGTCATGGTATCTGTTCACAGCAGTAAAACCCTAACTAAGACAAAGAGCTTACAGAAATCTCTTCAGACCTTGCTTTCAGTTCTTTTGAATATACTTAGAGTCTGGATAGTCAAGACAGATAGTATGGTTCCTCTTTGAGGGACACCCACATTGTTGTACGTTAGCGATTGTGATTTCACACTTCCACTGCCGTCCACAGAGGGCTGAGTTTCTTCACATCCTCACCAGCACCCACCCTTCCCGAGTTTGTTCTGAGTCCCCGCTGATCTATCAGGTTAGTAATGCCTGGTGAGGTATTTTGCATTGGCTTTGGCTTGAGTTCTCTGCTGACTACAGATGTTGAGTATCTTTTCTAGGTTCACCTGCCATTTGTTATCTTTGGACAGCCAAGGTTTTAAGCCCTGAGATGCCACATAACTGAAGCAAAGCTGTCTTCTCTGACAGATAATCTGCGGAGTGAAAACTAAACAGGAGGGGAGCATGCTGGGAAGTCACACAGTGATTGATGGGATGGGAAAGAGCTGAGACTGGTTTTGTGCCTGAGGTCAGAGAAGACCCTTCTGAGGATGAGATATGGGGGGTGGCCTGGAGACAGCTGAAGAAAACTCAGTGGCTAGAGGATTCTGGAAGAGAAGAGTAAGGTCAGGTGCAAAGACCCTGAAGGGATGGTTGCAGTGTCTGAAAACAGGGGGACCAGAGGTAGGAGAGGAGGAGTGGGAAGAGAGGACAAGGGAGGTGTTTTCATGTTTTTTTCTGCTGTGAACAGACACCATGACCATGGCAACTCTTATAAGGACAACATTTTATTAGGGCTGCCTTATAGGTCCTGAGGTTCAGTCCATTATCACCATGGCGGGAAACATGGCAGCATCCAGGCAGGCATGGTGCTGTAGAAGCTGAGGGTTCTACATCTTGTTCCAAAGGCAAACACTAGCTTCCAGGGAGCTAGGAGGAAGGTCTCTTAAAGGGCACCCCGACAGTGCCGCACCTACTCCAACAAAGCTGTACCTCCTAATAGTGACACTCCCTGGGCCAAGCATATTCAAACCACCACAGGAGATTGAGAGGCATTGGTGTGAGGAATTGTCTCAGTTAGGGATTTACTGCTGTGAGCAGACACCGTGACCAAGGCAAGTCCTATAAAGGACAACATTCAATTGGGGCTAGCTTATAAGTTCAGAGGTTCAGTCCATTATCATCAAGGTGGGAACATGGTAGCATCCAGGCAGGCATGGTGCAGGCTGAGCTGAGAGTTCTACATCGTCATCTGAAGGCTGCTAGTGGAAGACTGGCTTCCAGGCAGCTAGGTTGAGGGTATTTAAGCCCATCCCCACCTACTCCAACAAGGCCACACCTCTTAATAGTGCCACTCTCTGGGCCAAGGTATATAAACCATCACAGGAACACTACTCCAAAGGAGTCACATGGGGACAAATAAAATTTTGGTGGATGGAGGTTAATGCAGAAACTCACAACCAGTCAAATTGCAAGGAATAAGTGTGTACGGGTGCTGTGGTGGCTTGAAAATGCAAATCTCTGTATTCGGGACCAGCCTGGTACAAAACAAGTTCCAAGCAGAGAAAAGCTTAGGTCCAGGCATGGTGGTCCAAACCTTTAATCCCAGAACTCAGTAGACAGAGGCATGAAGATCTCTGAGTTCAAGGTCAGTTTATAGAACAAGTTTCAGGATAGCCAAGTTTAGGCAGTGACGGATATAATAGAACCAGGGGTTGGGGCTGGGGGTGGAGGTGGCATGTTCCAGCCCCAGAAAGTAGCAGAACTCTGCAGCTTCAGCCATGTGGCTATGGCTTTGGAGTCAAGAATAGATGTAACCCCATCTGGGAGAATTGATGCTGGTTAGCTGGAGCTAAGAAATTAGTGGTGATTAAGAAGAGACCAGCATCACTGAGGTGAGATCTTCTGGGAAGTGTTTTCTAAGAGCACAGAGAAGCTGTGTTCTAGAGTTAGCCAAGGTTGTACTTTACACTTTAGCTGGACTAAGTAATGTGTAAGGATCACCCAGGTAGTACTGGTTTTGAAGACATGAAGGGGTCACGGAGATAAGCCAAGGCTTGGCACTGTGAGAGGCCAGGAAAGGCCATTGGTGAAGGTGCAGCCTCAGTTGCTGTAGGCATAGGACTGAAGGGGTCATGCAAAGAAGCTGAGGCTTGGCACCATGAAGAGAGCCTATGAGAGGCTATTGGTGAAGCCTACTTGCAGCAGAAGACCCCAGTGTATTGGAGATGCCAGTACCATAAGATGATCACCAAGAACAGCAGCAGTAGTGGAGTAGAGTCAACCAGAGCCTAAAGTGCTGTAGAGGCAGAGCTAGAGGGGGAACCCAAGCCCTTTGGAGGAGCTCAGAAAATCATGTGTGGATCCCAGACTATGGAAAAAGTAGCTGTAAAATTGAAGTTGTTTTGGATACCCCAAAATGTTAGGGAAGACAGAGCCTTGTGATACATACTGAGGAAACCTGGGACAGCCCTTGGACTAGATTCCAGAGTCTCTCTCCAATAGCCCCAAACAGGAGAGCGAGTGGCCCTCTGTGTCTCATCCATTGGCAGAATAATCGGGCATTTTGGTATGAGGATAATCACGGTTAATTTGTTTGGGACTTTACGCCTTTAAAGCTTTTTCAGAGTCGATGCTCTGTGTATCTTAAGAGTCCTATGAAAAGGGTTAATGGGGTAGGAGATGCTGTTCATCTTTCAGAGGAACAAAGCAAATAAGATTCTTGGGTGACTCTATTGTTCTGAGGAAGTGGAAGAATCTGACATTACCACACTGTGTCTGTCCTGTTTGACTCTCCCTTCCTGGAGGGCTGAGACCTACTTTTTCCTCTCGTGATTCACCATACTTCTTTGCTTGTCAGCTGTGATCCCTGTACCTTCTTGTGAGATTTGTTTTTGTAAGCTTTTTATCCATTTGCCTCCAAACTGGCTCAGAATCAAAAGCCAAAAGTTGAGAACTGAACTTTGGGGAAGTTCTGAATATTTTTGATAAAGACTTAGTTTCAAATCAAATCAAATCCATCAGTTTCTGAGATGTGAACTAAGACATGCATGCACACATGTGTGCACGCACACTAGCATTGAGAGAAAGCATGCCAAATCATAGTTAGTAACCAATGTTGATATCCAAGATGGTTTATGTACAGCTAGCAAAGAGAGGTGTACATAAATATACCAGACATATGTGCCACTGACATCCTAGATAGGATGGCATGAAGGGGGATCACATCGCTTAGAATACCATGTAATTCAAAACTTGTAAATAGTTTATTTCTAAATTCCCCACTTAATATTCTCAGCTCATGATTGATGGCAGAAAAGAAATTACAGGAGTGAGCCTAAGACAATGAAAATGTGTGTATATATGTGTGTGTGTCTGTGTGCCTATGTCTTTCTGCATGTCTGTGTCCATCTGTGTGTGTGACTGTGTCTCTATTTGTGTAAATCTTTGTATGTATGTCTCTATATGTATCTATGTGTCTCTATATGTCTGTGTCTCTATTTGTGTATATCTCTGTATGTATGTCTCTATATGTATCTATATGTCTGTGTCTCTATTTGTGTGTGTCTCTGTGTGTATGTCTGTTTGTATATGTGTGTTTCTATGTTGGGGGGGGTGCCTGTGTGGGTCTACATCTTTCTGTATGTGTCTCTGTCTCTATGTGTGTGTCTCTATGTGTGTTTGTCTCTAAGTATATAGGTCTGTGTCTATGTCTCTCTATGTGTCTGTGTCTTTATGTATGTGTTTCTGTGTGTCTCTATGTGTGTTTGTCTCTAAGTGTATATGTCTGTGTTTCTGTGTGTATGTGTCTGTGTATACGTGTACCTGTGTGTGTGCCTATGTGTGTCTATGTCTCTCTGTATGTGTCTGTGTCTCTATGTATGTGGTGTCTTTGTGTGTATAACTCTGTGTGTGTGTGAGTGTGTGTGTCAGAGAGAGAGAAGAGAAAGAGAGAGAAGAGAGAGAGAGAGAGAGAGAGAGAGAGAGAGAGAGAGAGAGAGAGACAGGAGATAATTGAATAAATGTTTTGGCACCGTGACTAAATAAATCTCAGCTCTGTGTTGAAGTTTCTTCCCACCAGAAGTGTCTCTTTCTATCAGGATGAAATCAGTGACAAACATGTTCTGTCGTTGTGTGAAGTGAAGCATGACTCCTGTTTCTGCTCATTTTCCTCTGGTCTCTGTCTTCTCCCTGTCTCCTTCCCTGAAGAGTTTGCCATCTAGCCTGACTGCTCCTCCTCCAGTGTCCTCATCTCTGTGTAGCTAATGCAGGCACCTCAGTGGTTGGGTGCCACAGTTCCTCCATGAAGCTCTCCTGTGCCCTCCCTGCCAACTCCAAGCACAGCCTTGCTGCACAAACCCCCAAAGATAGCTTCTTCCCATCACAGGTCAAGCAGGACCACACTCCTGTCTTAGTCCCTGGATCCTTCATTAACTGCCCTCTGCCTGCGCCTTCTCCACCTGCTCCCCTGCTCTGGACACCTGTGATCTCTCTCTGTCCAGGGTCTCTGGCATCCCAGGACTCCCCACAGCTTCCTCAGAGAACTGCTGTTCTGTGTGGCCAGCTACCTTCTTTGTTGTGCAGAAACACTGCCTTTTCCAGCCATGCCAACTCAGGCTCATACCCGCTTGTGTTTGTGTACAATGCACCCAAACCATTGACTCCTAAACTTTAAATGGGACAAGAAGTATGGAGCATGAATTGTATTTCAGTAAAGCCATTCCCCCCAAAGGGGGTGGGAGGGAAACAAAGCACATACCATTATTCTCCTGAGGGCCATGTCAGCTCCCTGAGAATGTCACAAACTGGTCTTGTCCCTTTAAAAGGAAAACAGAGAAGAGAAGGGCTCCCTCACCCTTCTGCTGTCTGGGTGGCACAGCTCCACCCTGCTCCATGGGAAGGCTCTCTCAGATGTGACGCACCCACAGCCCCTCAGGGCTGGACCGCCTCTCCATCCCACCCAGCCTTCCTGAGGGACTCAGGGAACACCCTACTGCAAAGCAAGCAGCCTGAGGGTAGGGCTGGCAGAGAGGCAGGATTCCCGCGCCCCCCGCCCCCATCCCCTTTTAATCCTTAGGATTAGCCACAGCTGTTGCTATCCTTCCAGCCTCTCTCCTTCACAGCTGCTCCCCACACTTTGATCTCCTGAAGTCCTGGCCGTTGAGGCGGAAGTGGTTCAAATGAACAACTTGCTACTTGGTGGCAATTTGCTTCCGATGTGTCCCCTTCAGGATGCCACTCGCTCTGGTGGGCATCTTCTCTGTTGGAAGCTGTGATGGAGGGAAGCTGTGGGCTCCAGGCACCTGTAGTGACTTCTAACTTGCGCCTTTTAAACTCTAAACTTTCAAGACAGTCAACAGAACTTTACACAGGACAGAGGATTGTGCACTGAGGCCAGACTAACTCCCTGGGTGCATGCGCTGCAGTCAATGCTGATGTGATGTTTTAGGAAAGCCACCTTCTGGCTGCTGTATTTGTTCATCTGCCTGTCCCTGTGAGCAGAGAAATACTAATTTCAACGGTATTTGTCCTCCCCTAGGATGTGCCCAGAGGTCCATGAGCCTTTGGGGGAACCACTGTGTATCTACACCATAACACAGGAACACACAGCAGATGGCTTTGTATCTATGAGTGTGCTGAAATACAGACAAAAGCAGTGACGGTTAATCTTCACTGTCAACATGACTGCATTTAGATTACCTAAGGAAACATGCATGCCACTGGGCATGTGTGAGGGAGTTTCCAGAAAGGTTTAGCCAAGGAAGGAAGACTTAGCTTGTGGGTGGGTGGTTTTGTCCAACTGGTGGGGACCTTACACTGAGTGAGAAGGGGAAGCCCACTTGCAACATGCATTCATTGCTCTCGGCTTCCTGACTGTGGACACTGTGGTCAGCTGCCTCGTTCTCCCACCACTGTGCCTGCCCCACTGTGATGGATTGTACAGGCCACATTTAATCCAAGATAAACCGTCTTCCCCTTCAGTGACCGTAGTTAAGCATGTTGTCATAGCAACAAGAAAACAACTAATATAATTAATGTATCCAATCTGCACCCTTTACTGATGCCACTGTTAAGGCTAAGACCAGAGAAAGAAAGATGGAAAAATTCATTCACAAAGTCTATTTATAGGAAGAAAAACAAAACCCTAGATCAGGGGTCACCGAACTTAAGGCTTTAAGGCTCTGGTTTCTTTTTTGAATGGACCATTAAAAAAAAAAAACCTATTTTTTAAAATTGTTTTTTTTAAAAATGCTTTTTTTAAAAGTAGGAAAAAACTGATAGATGATAGAGACCATCTGCGGCACCTGGAGCCTAAATTCCAACCTTTGGACCTCTCTGGGCCACATTGGAGGAATTGTTTTGAGACATAAAACAAACCCAGGATGTCCAACCCAGGCTCTTGGACTGCAAGAACATACATACTTCTATTTTTACAGGACACAAGAGCTATCCTAGGCTATGTACAGCCCATGAGCCACAGGTTGGACATCCCTGCTGGGCAGCTTTGACAAAGTTTACTGATTAGAAAGTCTGGGTCCCTTTGATATCTGAAAGTCACCCATCAGGTGCTATCTCAGCCCCAAGAGAAGGACCTGTGGTTTCAGTTGGCTGCACCTGGAAAGTCCTAAGAAACAATGCAGGCAACCATTAGTATGCAGCCCCACTTTGGAGATGAACCATATAGCGAATGGCAGTTTGTAGCTCAGCTCTGCCACCTCCAAAGTTGGACATAGAAGCAGCGGCCCAGAGCCAGCAGAGCTGGGGTTTAGTGATGTTTCTGTGGTTTTACCCTGTGGTGTTGTGGTTTGTATATGCTCAGCCCAGAGAGTGGCACTATTAGAAGGTGTGGCCCATAGGTGTGTCACTGTGGGTGTGGGTTTTAAGACCCTCATACTAACTGCCTGGAAGCCAGTATTCTTCTAGCAGCCTTCAGATGAAGATATAGAACTCTCAGCTTCTCCTGCACCATGCCTGCCTGGATGCTGCCATGCTCCCACCTTGATGATAATGGACTGAACCTCTGAACCTGTAAGCCAGCTCCAATTAAATGTTGTCCTTATAAGAGTTGCCTTGGTCATGGTATCTGTTCACAGCCATAAAACCCTAACTGAGACAGGTGTGAAAGGCATCCACAACTTCTCTGGACCAGAGGCAGCCACCTCTGCATAGGTGGTTGTTCGCTCTTGCCTGTTAGTCCCTGCACAGTGCCAGGAGCCCCGTGTGGCCTGCAGGCAGCCATAGATGGCCTTACCTCTGAAATCTCAAAGCTCCTGTAGGTTTCTTCTCCTGTAGCTGTGATAAAATCCTCTGACAACAACTTAGCAGAGAACGGGCTCATTTTGTCCAACAGTTCCTTGAAAGAGTCTATCATGGGGAAGGCATGGTGGCAGGAAAGTCCAGCAACTGTCACGCTGTTGGGAAGCAGAGAGTGGAGAATGCTGGGACTCGGGGCTCACTTTCTCCTCTTTATTCAGTCTGGGAATGCAGTCCATGGAACGGCTCAGAGTGGATCTTTTCAACTCAATTAACCTACTTAGTCCCTCATAGGAATGTCCTCCCAAGGGCTACCTCTTGGTGACTTTCAGTGACAGTCAGTGCCAGCCATCACACTCCTGTAACAAAAGACTTCTTTGTAAAAAGCAGAACTTCTAACCCTGCAGGGCCCTGCCTGGCAGGGAAAACAGCAGTGTCCCAGCTGAGTCCCTGGAAGGATGATATGTTTGTTGGTCAGGGTTGGTCGTCTTAGAAGCACGTGCCACAGCAGAACCAACCTTACCAGAAGAGGCATCTATGACATCTAAGGACAATGCAACCTGTGGCGGGGAACTGGGAGAGCACATCCATGGTGCTAGTGATGGAGGAAGAGGGTAAGGGAGGCCTCATCCCACAGCACAGCCCCAAAGAGCCATCCAAGCCATGGGGAGTTCTGGAAGCGTCCTCCCACTAGTAAATTCCTGTGGAAGCCAGGAGAGGAAGGAAGCAAGATTGATGGAAAAACCACCAGGGAGAATTGGAGATCTATCCAGGAAATGAAGGGTAAGCAGGAAAGTTCATTTTACTTGCGAACTTGGTACAGTCTAGAGTCACTTGGGAAGAGAGTGTGGGTTAAACGGTCTGTGGGCATGTCTGCATTTTCATGAGTGCTAGCACACATGCATTTAGCGATGCTCTCACCTGTGGATGTGACTTTCATTTCCCGACAACGTGACTTCTCTAAGACAATGAACAAATAACCTGGAACTGTGAGCCAAATAAACCCCTTCTCCCTCAAGTTGCTTTTGTCAGGGCATTTTATCACAGCAACCGGAAATGAAACCAAGACAGTGAGCAAGTGGCAGTGGGCAGGCTTGACTCTGGGGTCAGCTCAACTCTGATCAAGATGGTGCTCCCAAGTTCACCAAGCGGGAATCACTGCTCTTGTGTGGATAAATAGACCTGGGCCTCTGTACCTAGGGCTAGCCTAGCCCTGGCCTGGGAGTTAGAATTGACCCTGAAAGATGTCCAGCGCGAGGGGCTGCCAGCATACGGTCCTTAGGGTGAAAGGTGTGTTCTTTTTTGGAAGGGATGCTGAAAAAGTGTGGCTTTAAGAAGACCACACCAACCTTTAAAATACAAGTTCCCATTTTATTGCTAACATTGACTTAGGTGACTGCTCATTTCCCTCAAGACCAGGAAAAGGATGCTGAGCGTTTAGAGCCCATTTATAAGCGTCTCTGTTGCTTAAGAACTTGCCCTTGATGGGAAATATCAGGGTCAAACTACAGTCACTTTCGAGATGCTTTCTTCACGGTGCCAATTTTTCTCGCACCATCTGAACTACTTTGTGCTATACTCTTATAATACGCCAAAGTGCTTATCTGCTTGACTAATAGGAGCTTTGGATAGCCAAACTCAGGGGGAAATGCCACAGACCTTGCCACATGATCTCTAAATGCAGAGTGAACTGAGTCTCGAGCACTGGAAAGCTGGACATGTTTCTCTCCATATTATGAAGCCAGTAATCATTTTATCCCTCCTTTGTGAGTCTATATCTTCTGAGAGACAGAGGCTGAGACAGGACTGACCCTTCAACGCATTCCCTAGCATCTGTTTGGCAAGGACACTCTGAGGAGAGTTGGGAAGACCCATGGTGGGCTGTCCTAGTGCTGTGATGGGTTAGCCACTAGAAACAAGGAAGGAAGGGAGTTGTGGTGGAGGGCTCCCTTCAACTCCAGTGCAGTCTGGGTGTGTGCCCCCCGGGACCAACTGGGGCATCTGAGCAATCTCACCCCCAATCCCAGGTTTGGCCTGTTACAGTATTTCTGCCATCCTGAGGCACTGGCACAGATCAGACTGCAGCAGGCTGTGTAACTTCACAGCCGAGAGAGTGGCAGATTTCAGAGCCACACTGGTGCCTTCCGTCACTCTCCTCTGTGGAAATGAGAGGGATGCATTTCCATGGTGACACAAGAATCCTATCTGTTGGCCCATCACATAGAGGCATTTTTGCACTGTGTGGTTGATTTGCATGAGATTTTATGTAATCAGTATTTGCCACGATTTATGGTTACCTTTTAGACTATTTTTCAAATTTTTAAGAACCTTTTTTATTTTGTTTTTAATTATGCATAAAAGGAGGGTCTTGGACATGAGTGTAGGTGCCCTCAGAGGCCAGAAGAAGTAGATCCCTTAAGAGCTGGAGTGAACCAACTGATATGGGGCCTGGGAACTGATCTTGGGTCTTCTTCAGGAGAAGTACCTACTCCTAACATGAAAGCATCTCCTGTCCTTATTAATTTATTCATTTAGTTTTGAGACAGGGCCTCACCGTATAATCCTGGCTAGTTTGGAACCCCCCTCCCTATGTAAAGCAGGCTGGCCTCAAACTCAGAGACCCTCCTGCCTCAGGCTTCTGAGTGCAGAAATTAAGGTGTGCTATCACCTTTTTATATAGATTTTAATTTAGTCAAATTTATTTATTTTTTCCCTCTCTTTTGTTCTCTTTATATCACAGTAGTGAGGGTGGGCTCATTTGGACTAAACTTTTATACAACTTTTGACCAGTGCTAGAATTTATGGTAGGATTTAAAGTCAACTACAAATTATTTTAAAATATCTACTTATTACTTAATTTCTCCTCTGAAATTTAGAAATCAAGTCCTGCCTTCTTGTTCAATTAAAATTTAACTTTTAAGCAAATATAATAATGTTATATCATTTTGTGTCGGGTGAAGGCATGTGTATGGCTGTAGTAATGGCAGTGGTATGTATGTGGGGGGAATATGGGGTGTGTGTGTAGCTGTGTGTGTAGGTATGTGTGTGTGTAGGTGTGTGTATGTGTAGGTGTGTGTATGTATAGGTGTGTGTAGGTGTGTGTGGGTGTGTGTGGGGAGTATGGGGTGTGTGTGTAGGTGTGTATGTGGGTGTGTAGGTATGTGTGGGTGTGTAGGTGTGTGTGGGTGTGTGTGGGTGTGTGTGGGGAGTATGGGGTGTGTGTGTAGGTGTGTATGTGGGTGTGTAGGTATGTGTGTGTGTAGGTGTGTGTATGTGTAGGTGTGTGTAGGTGTGTGTGGGTGTGTGTGGGGAGTATGGGGTGTGTGTGTAGGTATGTGTGGGTGTGTAGGTGTGTGTGGGTGTGTGTGGGTGTGTGTGGGGAGTATGGGGTGTGTGTGTAGGTGTGTATGTGGGTGTGTAGGTGTGTGGGTGTGTAGGTGTGTGTGGGGTGTGTGTGTGTGTGGGGAGGTGGGAGTGTGTATGTGTGTGTGTGCTTGTATGAGTGTGTAGGTGTCTGTGTGTGTGGTGTGTGTGTTTGTACGTGTGTGTACACAGTAGATGTACATATGTGCCAGAGAACAAGAGAACATTAGGGATTCTTCTCCATCACTCTCTACCTCATTCTCCTGAGATAAATTGTCCTGTTGAATCTGGAGATAGGCTGGCAGCCATCAAGCCCCAGGGAGTCTTCTGTCTTAACCATTCACAGAGGCTTGCATGGGTGGGTGCCAGAGCTTTGAGTTCAGATCGTCATGCTCGCCCAGCAAGCCCTCATATCCACTGAGCCGTCTCCCCAGGCTCTATGATATATTCCTGTGTAAGTTTCTGCAATACACACTGTGTCTGCGCACTCTTTTCCCAGCATCCCCTGCCCCAACACTCAGTACCATCGGCACCTCAACAGTCATGGTAACACTGACTGCTTGCTGCTTCTGCCTCACACGTGGCTCTGAGCTTCAGGGAAGCACGTCACTGGATTCCCACAACCAGATAGCAGTCTCCTATCACTACCCTGTGAAGGAGGACTCTGGGAAGCAGGTGACACAAACTCATCCAGGTACTGAGTGGCAGCAGAGAAAGGTGGTCTGGGTAACTACATCTTCTTGTCCACCCTGGAACTGTAGTGAGTGTCTTACAGCCTGGAACCTGCTCATACTCGGATGTGTTAGAACTTCCCAGTCTGTGTCACTGCCTCCTGTGCCTCTCCCAGTACTCTATCTCACTTCTGGAGACCAGCTTTGAGCCCTTCTGAGCATCTCAATGGGCCAGACACAACATTTCTCTTCTCCCTTCATTTCCTCCTTCTTTGTCTGTTCCAACATTATCCTGAGTGGGCACTGGCTAGACTCCAGTTGGACGGTTTAGACAACTTCTTCATTGAGATTTATGACTTGTCTCAAAGAGCTGTTCTCAAACCTAAATGCTGATTTAAAAACACAGACACTAAGTCTTTCACACATGCAAGCCAGCTATATGGATGGAGTGGAAGTGTGGACCACATTCTGAGGTCTCAGGAACAATAGGGCTTTGGGAAGGGACCCTGTCAACCCAGTAGAATGGAAGGAAGGTGAGTTAGCCACACAGAGAAGGAGGGAGGGGATGCTCATGACTTGAGTAGGCAGTGCTTTCTTGTCCTCAGCAGGAGACCAGGAAGAGGCAGGAGCCTGTGTGGGAAAGACCAGCCGTTTCTCAGTGCCACCATTTCCTCCTTGCACCTATGTGGTCTTCAGCGGTGTCCCCATGTCCCCGTGCTCACCATAATGTCTCAGTCCTGTTGTTCCTTCAAGGTCATGGTAAACACCTATGTAGTAGATGGGGACCATCCTTGTAGTAGTTGTCCTCCTGGCAGAGGTAAGACTGTAGTTCACCGTGCCAGCTCAGGCTGCCTGACTATTATAGCAGAGGGCTAACTGGTTGTGTCCACATGGCTGAATCCTGCATCTGACCTGAAGTGGTTGGGGGTGTGGGCATAAGGTGAGCTGAAGAGGGCTGGAAGGTGTGACTATTTGGGAGCAGATGGCTTTGATGAGAGAGGAGCTTTAAGCCTTGGCCCAGGAGACATCAGGTAAAAATGTTGATAGTGCTGGCTAGTAAAAGGCCAGAATCCAGTGAGAATCCTGCCCGGGGACAACCACTGCTGTCCTATGGCCAGCAGCCTGAACTCAGTTTAGCAGCTAGCTTGGTCAAGAATGAATGCTTTTGCTTGTCAGGATGTGTAGCCCACAACTGTTTTATACTGGAGAGGTGACATTTCCTTTTCATCATCTAAGATCCCAGAATGTGTTCTGATCTTAGAGTCTGGAACTCAAAGCCCAGCTTTGCCACATGTCAGGGTTAGTGTTAACTGTCACCACGACAGGCTCTGCTATCACCTAGAAGACAGACCTTTGGTCACACCCATGAGGGACCGTCTTGATTAAGTTAACAAAAATGAAAAGATACCCTTTGACTATGGGCAACCCCATGGCAATGCCTGTGCCCTGGGCTACATAAAAGGAGAGCAAGCCAAGCACCAACATTCGTTGGTCCCTTCTTCCTGACTGAGGAAGCAGTGAGCCCCATTGCCTCAAGCTCCTAGCACCAGATCTTCCTGTGAGTTAATATAAACTGTTGTCACAGTGTTTTAGCGTAGCGACAAGGAAAGGAGCAAACATACCATGAAGGACGGATTTTATCCCCAAATAGAGCTGCACTGATGCCCCTATTAGAGAAAAAAAAATCCAGGTAATCTAAAGATCAGATGTACACCTGCTATGGAAGAGAGGAAGGTAGAGCAGGGGCCTCGGAGGACCTGGAACACAGGTGGAGAATGCAGGGAGCTGACTCCAGTCCTAGCTGCTCTGGCCCTGGGTCTGCGCTCTGAGGCGTGGATCGCTGAGCAGCAGTCTGGCTTGCAGAAGAGCAGAAGGCAGGAGATGAGGCCCCATCAGGCCACTGGGGCACTTCAAACCCAGCAGCAGCGGCAGCTGATGCTCAGAGAATCTGCTGAGGGAGACTCTTCTGCCAAAATAAGCACTGAGGATAGAAGGCAAGTCACCCCCGGAGCCCCTCACTGTTGGAAAGGTCTACTGTAGACACCCAGGCACGAGCACTGTGACCGGAGGTGCTGCCATTCACCAGCCTGCTCCCATCCCCCAGTGTGGCACCCAGGGGAGGTGCCAGGAGTGCAGACTCAAAGAGGGATGGAAGTTTAAGTTTATATACTCAGAATGTGCAAAGCAGAGCCCAAATCTAAGTAAGACCTCATAGCTGGCATGTTCCTGGGGCTTCTCAGATTTTTAAAAGGGAATAGATAAAATTCAGAAGTCATTTCTCAGTTAATGAAACATTCTTGTTACAGTAAAGCTGCTTAATGCAGAAGTCCAGAAGTCCAGAACCTGCATGTGCTTGTGCATGTGAATGTGTGAATGTGTTCCTGTGCATGTGGGTGTGTGTGAGGAGTGGAGAATTGTTGATTGTTTGTTTGTTTGTTTGTGACAAGGTCTCATGTCAGACTGTTTTTGACCTCTTTATGCAGCTGAAGATGACCTTGAACTTCTGACCCTCCCCTCCCATCTCCACTCTCCAGTGCTGGTATTACCAGCATGTACCATCACAGCCAGTTTCTGCAGTGCTGTGGATGGAACCCAGGACTTTAAGTGCTAGGTGAGTACTCTACCCACTAAACCACACCCTCAGCTCTGGATCTTTGGGTTTTAGTTCTTGTCTATATGTTCACGAGGAATGTGTGACTGTGTTGGCTTTATCCAGAGTGACAGGGCCCAGCTCTGGACTATAGATGCAGCTCTGTCTGTTTGCAGAATTCCCCGCTCTCCTTGGGACAGTGTCCAGGAAGGTGGGGCCCTTTGACTGTAGCACAGAGTCCTCTGCTAGAACTTGATCTGTTAGCAAAGCCATGTGACACTGTTCTAAGTCAACTCCAGATGGATGCCCCTCCTCACAATCCACCAGCAGGCACAGAGGAGTCATGTGGAAGAAGGCTGGGGTATGTGAGCCGCTCTAGAGAAGGGGTGGAGAGGGACATATTATATTGTCCACTCTGCTCCTCACACAGTAGGAGAGGTCTTTTGTTTCATTTTCCAATGAGTTCAGGGCTGGGCCGTTTCTGGACATCAACTGTCAGCTAGAGGAAAGCCAGGAAGGGCTCCCTTCAGACCCAATCTGTCCTGTTACCTTCCTGTGATACACAAGTCTCCACTGTGACCTTTATGAGCTTGGCTGATGCCTTGCAAAATCATGGCACAGACTTCTTAGCAGGGCCAGTGGAGATGACCCTGGTTGCCTAGCTGGCCATAATATAAAACAGCTCCTGCAACAAAGTGTACTTTGGGCCTGGGGCACGGTATGTTATGGATGCTCTGCACTATTTCAAAGGCATCACCACTGGTCCCCAGAGCAAGGCAAAGAAGCAGTGGTTGAAGTCAGAGTGCTAGGCACTGGCTGGTGTTCTTTCTTGAAGGGTTTAGGCACATAGCATTTGGGAGGCCATGGGCCTCATAGTAAGCTAGTTATTCTTTACTTCTCCCAATCAGAAAGGGGAACCTAGCAGTCAGTGGGAGCCGGGTTATGTCACATTAACAGGCACAAGGTCTTGGGGGTTTCAGTACCAGTGTTTGTGCCTTGTTTGTCCCACATGCCACCACAAGTTGAGAGCTACTCCATCCCTGCTCACTCTGGGTGCAGGCTGAAGGGGACTCCACTGTCTGGATGTCACCAGTCACACCGTCATTCAGACTCTTTCTTAAAGCCTCCTGACCAGAATTCACACACGTACCTCTCATTCCTCCTTGTCTTAAGCTTGAATGTGATGAAGTACAATCCCACACTGTGCCTGTTATTGGAAATACAACACTCAACACCGAAAGGAAATTTCTAATTTTCTTCGCAAGAAGAGAAAATCCTGGGAAGACCTCCTCTGAGACCCTTCAAAGCCATCCAAATCTGCAAGGACTTCTCTGCCAGGAAGACGGGAGAGGGGCGGGTGCTCCCCTCCCTCCGCAGCAGTGAACATGCTGGGATCAGGGTGCAAGATTGATGTTCCTATCCCTGTGTCTCCAGGTAGATGGCAATGGGTGGCACAGATAGGTGTCAGGCAATGTGTGACACAGATAGGTGTCAACCAATGGGAGCCAGAGTGGCAAGAAGCCCAGGAGGGCCCTAAATCCAACTGAATATTCTAAGTTCGCCTCCCACACAACAAACAGACAAAGAAAATCCCCTTCCTTGGGGCTTATGAGTAATTAACACACTAAATCCAGCAAGCCTCCCTTCCTTCTATTTCTTTCATTTTTAATAAAATTCTCATTAAAGCTTTGTTACGGTATAACCTACATACAGGAAGATGTGCTCGTGTAAGCAGTCAGAAGAATAACCATCTATGACTAAATACACCCACAGAGCCGGCCTGCAGCGTGCCAGATGAGCATCACATAAATCTGGATGGAAATCCTGCCAGCACCCCATGGGTCCCCATCAGGTCCCCTCCCACCATTCAGGCTTTGAACACCAGAGACTGGCTTTGTTGGCTTTTGGACTTCCCACAGACAGGGCTGTGGTTCAGGATGGTGGTGTCTGGCTCTGGGCTTTAACATCACACCTGCAAACCTCATTTGCACCGCTGTGTCCGGTGCAAATTGATTGGTCCATTTCTGATGCTGTGAGACTCCTCTGTGTGTATCTTTTCTCATCCTGAAAGGCTTTGGCTGGTACTTAGGTATCATTCTCCTGTGTGATTCTTCTCCTACGTGTTCACACACAGCTCTGTTGGGAACCCAGAGGCTGCTGCCTAAGAGATCAAATCAAGGTATGTACATTCTGTTTTCAAAAGGCCACGGATGACACAAAAGACATAAAATCCTCACCAAGTTTCTCTCTCCTTTCATTCTCTCTCCTTTCTGGTGGGTGTGTAATAGAATCTTCTTATGGTGACTCAGGAGGCTGACTGTCTCCACATGCACCTCTTGGCCATCTGGAGAATTTCTCTAATGGATATTTGGTCATGTCTTTTTTCTACTTTCTACTGAGTTCTCCCATTGAAGAGCGGTATTTTGTATCTTCTTCATGAATCCTGCATCAGGAACATGTCACAGAGAAGTTCTCACCCCCTTAGAGGCTGAGGAGATGGCTCAGTTACCAAAGTCCTTTCTGCACAGGCATGAGGACTTGAGTTAAACCCCCCATGATCCATGGAAAAGAACCTGCATGGTGGTGTGAACTTGTAATCTCAGTGACTGGGAGACAGAGATAGGCATAGCCCTTTGGCTCTCTAGCTAGACTTAACAAGTTACCAGGCCAATGAGAGATCCTGTCTCAAGAAACAAGATGGACAGTTATGGAGGAAGTACACCCGAGGTTAACTGAAACTCTTACCTGCATTCATATATGCTGTAAGGGTCCATGATTCACTGAAGAATGATACCCTAGACTCAAATAGTTTGTAAATACAAAGAGTGTTTTATTCCAACATGCTGTCGTCTCCCATTAACAGAATAGAGAGACAACCAAGTGAGCTCGCAGGCTCAATTTAAAGCACATTGGAATTCTGGGGTAGGTGAACTTTATCTTACTCTATCTCTAGGACTTCTGAAACCATTATGGGGCATGAAGGCTAAAGCCTGGGGCTTTTTTCTATTAGTAATGGACTTGCCTGGATTTGCCCAGATCTTAGGCCTAGTCTCCTTAATTGCCAATTTGAAGTCTGTCATGGAATTAGCCTAGCCTTCTCAACACCTGGATGCACGCAGGACACACACACACACACACACACACACACACACACACACACAGAGAGAGAGAGAGAGAGAGAGAGAGAGAGAGAGAGAGAGGCTTCCCTTCTCCCCTGAGGCTGTTGGCCCACAAGGACAAAGAGAGGAGAGTTGAAAAACAGGGTTCTAACAGCCTGCGAGTAACAGAAATGTCAGACTTCCAAGGATCAGCTTCAGAGAGGCAGCACAGCTTTATTCAGGGTGAACCAAAAGCTATATAGTTTCAGGGAAGGGCATAGGGATTTCCAGGGTGGGTAAGGATGATTGGCTAGAGCTTAGGGTACAGAAGAATGCCTCATTTGCATAGAGAGGCATTCAGGGATTCCGGGCGCTTACTGGAGAGGTTCACCTGTAATCTCACCAAGGCTCCACGACATTCCTCAGGCGATGGAGATTGGGCTCTCCAGATCAGGTAGAGAAAAGGAGGCCTCCTGCTAAGAAAAGAGAGTACTTCATCTTGCACTGAGCTCAAGAGAGCTGTCTGGACGTGGAGGGCTTTGACCTTCAGCATAACACTGTCTCCCTATCTGCGAGTGTCTTTCCTGGTTCTCAAATCATAACATAGTGAGAACTATTGCCTCCCTTACCAAAGATCACACGTCTCTAGGGTTTAATATTATAGACATGATTTTTCACAAATGGAGTGAATTTTTTATGTAGGGTGCAGTATGTCTATAGTTATATAGACTGTTAAGAGACTGGTCTACAGGTGGCTCAGCCTAGACATTCCCCTTCATAAATTTATGCCCACAGTTCACTAAAATGGGAGACTCCTTCAACTGGATTCAAATGTACCTTGACTCCGAGGTATCATCTGTGATTTTTCTCAACCTGCCAGGACCCAGGTCTCTTCAGAGACACTCCATTGAAATGTATCTATGCCCAACAGCAGAGCTTCTGAAACATCTAGTTCAGATCAATGTGAAAATGGAAAATATTTTTGCTCAGATTGGGATCTTCCTAGAGTCCTGCTCACACACTAGACAGCTGACTTGGGACATGCATTGGTTCTATGAGAAAGGAACAGAGGACAAAATGATGTCCTTCTGTCAAACAATGTGAGTGGAGTGAAGTCACAAGCTTTGAGCACACAGGGTGGGCATTTAGATGTGTTGTCCCAACAGCAGGACATTAAGCAGCTCTGGTCCAAGGTATTAACGCCTTCTACAGCGTGGGTCACCCCAGGGGGACATCATGGGAAGATGAAAATAGGTCCATCACTCACAGCATCTGAGGGGATCTGCAGGGAGAAGTGGATGGACGAGCTGCCCCTTGGCAGGCACAGCTGGATGGGGAGAATCTCCTGGGAGATGAGAAGACCCCATGAAACATAGCCTGGAGCCTTCAGCACAGCACAGTTCCCCACCACCCAGTCTCTCTTCTCAGAATCCATGGCTTCCCACACCACTGTTTCTGACAAAGCTCACAGCCATCCTGGCCATCCCCAAAATAAAGGTATGTCCACCAGATGGGCCATCTAGATCGTGGGAACTTTTCAAACCCTTGTTCCTCTCCCAGGGAAACCTCTGATTCTCTGGCTGGATCCTGCCACCCGGCAGACCCGGGACCAGCTGAGCACTGGCAGAGGAGGCCACCACCGTGCCACCTCTCATTCTGCCCACCACACACTGCTGGGTAAAAACAAGCTGGCTAGAATCTCTAATAAGACAATACTGAGCCCACATGTGGTTTTGAGGAAAGATATTTCTACCTCCCATACAGACCCAGAATAAATAAATTAACTCAATAAATTGCCAGCTGTGAGAACATCTCTTTTGAAGAATTCTCAAAGCAAGATAATGATCTCAGACTAGAAAATTATGTCCTTGGATCCATACATCTGGTGATATCACCCATCCCTGGTACATCCTATAGGGTGGCTGGGAGCTTGCCTGTGTGAAGACAAAAATCGTGTTAACTAGTTGGGGGTCCTGAGGTATCTGGGTAATCCCAGGAAGTGGGAAACTAAAGCTGTTCAGTCAGGGCTCTTGGATTTGGAACTTCAAGAGAAGAGTGTCTCCAGGATACTCACCCAAGGCTTCTTCCAAGGCACAGTGCAGAGAAGCAGTCAGACGTCTTTGCAGACCTCTTTGTCAGTCCACAGGTGTGACCCAGGGACATTGCTGGCATTCTGTCTGACTCACCTGAGACCCTGCCAGTGCTCCACCCTCTAGCCCCACTTCAGTACCCAGGCTGGTCACCTTTAGAGGGCAGGGGATACCTCTACTGTAGAAGCCTATATGTCCTCACCTGCCAAGGATATTGACAGACTAACTTGACAAAACCCCTTCCAGAATGATTTGGCTTTTAATCTAGAAGCGACTGTAAATGGCAAATGGACATACGATTGGTTTTTATATAAGAATTTTCAGATCTTCAATTAAGGTCCTATCAAGGGGTTGAAAAGTGACATTTGCCAGAGTAAGAACATACGGAAACTAGATTGCTTCCTTTCGAGATGCTACATTCAGTGAGAACTGAGCAGCAGAGGAAAAATTACATTCCGATCCAATCTAATACATGCCTCTAGCCAGTGATCTAGACGGTCTGTTGGGATAGCTCTGTCTCTTTCATATCTCCTAGTCTTCAGGCAGCCTCCCCATGCCCTCCCTCCAAGTCTGAGTCTTGGAGATTGCAGGTAATAGTGAGAGGTTGGGGTTCAGGCATCACTAGGCATGTAATATATAGTGGTCCCATTAGTGTAGACCAAAGATGGGTGGGGGTCTGACTTGGTCTTTACTGTAGCTCACATCCCTGGCTGGCACATCCATGGTCTGTTTTTAATTGAGCATCAGCCCAGGGCCTCTTCTGTCACTCCAGTATTGTCTCACTGTCCTGATGTGCTTCCTCTGAGTATGACTCACTTTGTATCTTGGTGTTTGAGCCTGTCCCTCCCTACAGGGTCACTTCACTCCTCCCCTGGCCACTCCTTTGGGAAACTTCCCACCTAAACTCTAGAGAGCTTGGCAGGCCCTCTCACGTGTAAGCAGGAGTCTTCAACTGCCATCCCTACCTGTTGTGGGGGAGCAGTCAGGACACTGTGGAATTGTGGGAGTATCATTTGTGAGGTGTTATTTTGTGTGATCATTCTCTTCAAGTCCTTAGTGGGCAGGGATGCAAAACATCCTGCCTTTTTCTTTAACTTCAGTCTTTCTGTTAACAAACACTCCTATGACTGTTTGATTTGGTCTCAATTCTGGCACACAACAAAATGAAAGGGCTGGCTTACACTGCCTCAAAAGAGACAATTGTCAGATTTCCCAGGAATTTCAATCTGGTTGTTCGACATTGTATTTATCCTTAAAAGTAAACTACATGAATTTACAATTAAATAAATTGATTAAAAGCAAAAGTTATACACACTTAAAACACATACTTTCTTAATTACTTTTACATTTTATCACTATTGACACCCTGGATGCTGTTATATGTGTTGCGTCTCAGGGGTAGAGACACTGTACGGGTGTGGCCATTGAGAGTCAACACTGCTCTATTCTGCCTTCAGTTCTGGTACTGTTTACACCATGGATGTGGACAGATGACACAGGGTCATTATATACAGGTATGGAGATCAGCCTGGACCAGAAGGTTGTTCTTCACAGACAATGTTCATGGGATGGCCAGAGGAAGAGATGATTAAGAAGACAGAAATCTGTGGTCAGGAGGTCTTGAACTACCTAAGATTTATGTCAGTCAAGTTTATTAAATACAGCATCTTATGTGCCATTTGCAGGGGAAAAATGGTCCAAGGTCAGCAGAGACTTCAATCAGACAATATTGGCAAAGTGAACACATGACACCTCAGAAACAGCTGCCTTAGAACTGATAACCACAGCCCTTCAGAGGGGAAAGCATCTTTCTGAGAACTAAAACTTTACTCCTTTAAGGCCCCAGACTAGACCTTGCCAAGTCTGCCCTTGGGCAAGAATGCAGAACTAGCTTCCCGTTTATCGTTAGAACCTCTGAGAAAGCCTTGGATCTGTCTGGATCCCAACAAAGCTGTCACAGCAAAGCTTGCAAAGCTCATTATGACTAACACATATTAATACTTTCTAAATGACTAATCCATCTAAATACTTTCTAGAGGATAGGCTGTATTCTATACCTGAACATTCAAACATAGAAATGTCTGGAAAAGAATTGGTTTTGAAATTTATTTATTAGTATTACTGCATATGTGTACATGTGTGTGCCGTGATGTGCACGTGGAGATCAGAGGAACATGCTCAGGACTTGGTTCTCTCCTTCCATGAGAGGTTCTGGGGAATCGAACTCAGGTCTCCAGGCTTGTGCATCAAGCACCTTTACCATCCAAGCCATCTCACATGCCCTGACGGGGTGAGCTCTCTGCTTTCCTGGTTATTTGTTCTGATCCCATTGTACAAGATTGTCTTCCCAGACCCCATTTTCCATACATCTATTTTCTTAATGCTTTTGTGGCATCTTTAATAAGCGATCTTACGTGTATAGGAGTAACTAATGCTTTTTGTAAGAGTTCAAACAAGGGCTGGCAAGTAGAGGTGCTTACACAGGTCTTGATCACCTAAATACTGCACTAGCCTCTGCTGGGGGTCCCTGCGGGCATCACACCAGGCAGTTTGCTGCCAGCATATTTAAACACAGTATGGTTTAGGAGAAAGTTCCCTGGTATAGTACAATCACTGGTGCACAAGGACCATAATTACATTGAAACTCAACTCGAAGTACTTGTTGTTTCTTCTAAGAAGATGGGTTCTAGAGATAGGCTACATGTGTCAGCTTAAGGGCCTGCCCTGGTGTTGGTATGGAAAGCATAGAGGTCATTTTGGCTATTAGCCATCTCCTGTCTTGATTGTGGGAGCCTGACCCTTCAGAAAACACAGATTACCAGGCTGTTTGTCACCTCCAATCCCCAGCTGTCTGCACAGAAAAACAAGAATACTGCCCATTCCTTCAGGAGGACAAAACTGTGTGCTTAACGTTTCCGGTTTCCATGGTGATTTGTGGGCACGAGGACTGTGGTGTTCCCAATAGTCCTCTGACCTCCTCAGGTGTGCTACATCACATATTACACATCCCACACACACACACACACACACACACACATCTGCACACACACATCACACACACATCTTCACACACACATCTGTACACACACACACACATGTGCAGCATAACTAAACAAATTTAACTAACAAGCTCAAACAAGAGATTTAGGGAGACAGCTCAGCGGCAGTAAGATGCTTTCCACGTGAGTATGAGGACCTGAGTTTGGATCCCCAACAGCCATGTAAATGCTGGTGGGCATGGCAGCCTGCTTGAGATCCCAGCAGTCAGGAGGAAGAGTCAGGGCATCACAGAGCAAGTTGGCTGGCTAAACTAACTGAGTCAGTGGGATCTGGGTGCAGTGCGAGAGCCTACCTTCACACAGAGTGTGGAGAGCAATCCAGGAAGACACCAGAAATCAACTTTTAGCCTTCTCACATAGATGCCCATATATGTGCAAACATACATACACAAACACATGCACACATACCCCTCACATATACACCTCGAAAATTTCAAATTGTGTGTGTGTGTGTGTGTGTGTGTGTGTGTGTGTGTGTGTGTGTGTACGAAGTCCATATGCGTCATATACATATACTTATATATGGGCTTCCTAGTGTGGTCATGACCATCTCTTCCATGTCCGTGGCAGTTGTCAAATGACAAACATTTCTTCAAGCCTCTCTCCTTGGGCAGCTGTTTCCATGACTACTAATTTTCACATTGTGCAGACTCATCTCTGTACATATATTCTTGGCATTCACGTGGGCATTTTATAGGCAATGCCCCAGGAAGTAAAACTCTTAGGTCAGAGGACATGTATATGTAAAATATTAGCAGACATATACACATTACAAGCCTCAATAGGAATGCTTGCTTCTATCCTCTGACAGCCAACATTGGACAGCATCACCCCTTGTCTGCTGCCCCTCCCCCCTCATCCCCCACACTCCCCAAAACTGCTTGATACTCACAACCCACTTTTTTCAAGTTTTTGAATGTTTCTTTATTTTTAATCTTCTCCATTGCTGACCTGACTTAAAGTACAATTTCCAAACAGTGGTGGTATATGGTTTACTAACTGTTTATTATTCTCTGTCTTATTTCTTGTTTGAAAAAAAAAAGACATCTTTTTTTATAACATTCTTCTTAAGAATACAAAGCCATCCCTAGATGTGTATTTCTCCATGAAATCAGTGATGAAGGACCTCCGTCACGGCTGTCATGACAACCACCCTTCTTTGCGGTCAGATGCTCACCACAGCCAGCATTTGATCTTTGGTGCCCGGTCTTTGCTTACCTGTTGTATCAACTTAGATATTTGTCGTTGTGCTAAGAGACATTAAAGCTTTGTGTGTTTTATTATGGAAATTATCAACACTCCAAAGCACCTGGATAATGACCCCAAATCCCACCATCCAGATTCAGATATTAAAACAGAAAACCTCTGAGATGTTTTTATCTGTTTTCCTTCCTCCTTTCCGTCTGTCTGCCTCTCTTCCTGCCTACTTTGCTGGCTTCCTTTTTTTCCTGATGCATCTCAAAGCTAATTCTCGATATGGAACGATTTCATTCTTCTCCTCCTCAGTTTACATTTCTCTTTAAAACATGAGCATTTCCTTACCTAGTCTTGCTGCTTTAATAATAATTTCCTTATTTTGTTATTTCATTTATTGTATAGTGAAATGCATTTTGTCTGTTCTTTTTATATAAAGTTACTTTTATTCAGTTGGTTTGGAAGAATCTTCTTGCAAAGTCTACCCTGGATTGCTGGTTTGGGCATCCTGGGCTCTGTGCTCTGCTATCCAGGGTTCTTAAAGATGAGATTCAGTGGAGGGACAGTCCTTGCTCCAGTCCCGTCCCTTTAAGCAGCTCTTAGGATAAATATCTGATTAACCAGACCATGTATAAGGCAGCCCAGTAACCATGGTTACACCAGCCTGGAGAAGACCCAGCCTCCTGGGAAGCCCAGACTCTTAGGGTGGCCCTGAAAAAAGATTTTTTAAAAAAAAGTTTATATCACATTAAGAAATTTCTGAAGCCAGAAAAACACTTTCATTGTGTGAAAGGTTAAGCATAAAGAACTTAGGCACTTAGGCAAGGCAGCGTTTTTGATAATTTGGCAGATCAAAGGGCAGATTATGCAAATGTTTGTAATGGATTCGATATTTTCCCCAGCAGTCACTGGGAGCCTGAGTGCAGGGGAAAGTGTCAGAAAATTCCCTGGTTGAGAACTGCTAGGGTCCACAGGAGAAAGAACAGACACTTCAGGTACCGATGGAAGTCACTCACAGCTGCATCACATTCCTACCCAGGGGAGCAGCACTGAGACCAGAACTGTGCAAGACATAGAGCTTTCTAGAAACCTTGGTTGGCCTTGATCAACAACAGAAACCAACACCAATGAACTTGCCTGTAGAGATAAAGAAACTAGCTGAATGAAAACATAAAATACAAGGAGAATGTGACCACTCCTAAGGGGTTGAGGTTTTTATTTTAGATATAAGGCAGAGACATCTGGAAGAGTTCAGAGTAAATATGGCCCGAATACTGAACTGGGCCATTCAAGGAGTGAGGAGAGGAAAAAGCTATTAAGAAAGGAGGGGTATGTAGTATGAACTCTCTCCTCTCCCCGTCTCTTCTTGTCCTCCTCCCCTATGTCCTCTGCTTCCCTGTCTTCTCCCCTCCCTCTTCCCCTCCCCTGTCACCTCCCCTCTCCCTCCCCTCCCATCTCCTCCCCTCTCCTTCCCCCTCCCCATCTGCTGTTTTCTCCCTCTTCCCCCATCAGGGTTTTGTGCATGCAAGTACCAGTAGTTTGTATAGCTTTTGGAAAACATACTCTAAAGTTTCCCAAGACATGCACAAAATTTGGATTTAAAACATACATGTTCTAAGTATGTCTATTTTTGGCTGTTCATTAACGGAGCAATTGTGATCCAAGTTTAAAGGGGTAAGAGCAGCCCACGAGTCCACGCTGTGGTTAACATTTCCCAGCATCCAAGGCACCCGCCCTGGGTGTTCGCCTTTCAAGGGGCAACACTGAGAGTTCACATTTTCCACACAATTGTTTTTTACTCTTCTGAAAAAGGTCTGTGGGGCTTTGCAAGCAGGGAAGTCATTCCCACGTGCTCTCTTTGTTCTCAACAGTTTTTCCTATGAAATTAAAGATTATCTATGGGTCTGTCCTCCCCAGAGATCACAAACTATACACCCACATCTTAGGCAGTTTCCACACTCTGTCTGTGGGAGACTCCACCACATCCAGTCACAGACAGACAGACAGACAGACAGACAGACAGACAGACAGACAGACACACACACACACACACACACACACACACACAGAGAGAGAGAGAGAGAGAGAGAGACAGAGACAGAGACAGAGACAGAGACAGAGACAGAGAAGCAGTTCCATATTTTGAAGTTGTTTGTCACGTATCTTTGCTTAATTCAGGTGTAATTACTGCTACTCGCTATAATCAGAGGCCAGTGAGATGTGACCCCATCACCTTTAGACATTTTGATCAGAATGTAAATGTTAGGAAGAAAAAAAAAGTGAGATATTTTTAAGTGGGAGGGGCTGTGAGTTGGGAAAAGGGTGTCTCCGTTTTCCCCAGGAACACAAAGTGAGAAAAACTATTCATATAAAAGAAAATTTCATTTGATTAAGCTGCAGTTAATAACAGTCATTTCATAATGTGTCACTGGAAGATGCAAAGCAATCATCCTTATCTATTTTGGGACATGATTCATGTACCTGTTCCATGAATGAGGTAACATTTCCAGTGCTGCTAAGGACCAGATGACAGGGCAGATGCTTCCAGAAGGAGGCCTGATAGGGTCATTCTGGACGCTGTCCCTAGGGTCCTGTCATAGAGCACTACTGGAGGAGTTGCCGATCTCAGGGAGGTTCCACAAACCTCTGTGCCTGGGTTTTCTTATCTGTGAGGGCAGCAACAGCACTGGCCTCACAGGACTCTTGGTGAAGCAAGTAAGATAGTTTGTGAAAAGTACTCCATAAGCTGGGGTGACGGAAGAAAGTGCTAACTGTCCAAGGGTGAGGGCCAGAGTTCAGTTCCCCAGAGCCCATATAAAAGCTTCAATTCCTGCACTGGGTAAGCAGAGATAGGAGCTCCCTGGGGCAAGCTGGTTGGCTAGACCACCTGGAATTGGGAAGTTCCAGGGCCAGCAAGAAGACCCTGCCCCACTAAGTAAGTAGAGAGAGATCAAAGAAGACACTCGATATCAACTTCTGGCTTTTACACACATGCATGCACACATGTCCCATGTGCATCCCTACACATGTGCACTCACATCTTTGCAAACAGGCATGCACATTGAACAAACACCCTGCCCAAAGCACTCTGCACAGGTAGAGTCCATGTGTGTTTGCTGTTAATATTATCACGGGCCGAGACAATGGGAGCTCATGTAGGAAGCTTGGAAACTTGGTCCTAATATAGTTCCAGAAAGAGGGAAGAAACTCTTCCTTCCGATCTAGTCTGGTTTCCTACAACCTCAGAAGATCTCACAGGATGTAAGTTAACATTTAGCCAGTTCCCAAGTTCCGTGTCACCCAGCCTTCCCTATGCCGCTATCTCACCCGTCTCCTGAAGAGCCTGGGGACACAGAATAAGTGAGGTGATTGCTCTAGGCGAGAGCTCAGAACTCTTAGAGGTTTGAGGAGACAGGGCTATGGCGGAACAAGCTGTGTGGACCCCACTGTGCCTTCCACCTATCTGATTGGCCTCTGTATAACGAAGTTGACCACAGGCAAAGGGTCAACCATTCACTACTCAGCTGAGTCAGATTGGGTGATTGTTCACCCCTCTGTTGGTTTGAATCTCCCCCAGGACTCTCCTCACTCTGGGCTGCCTGTTATTCATAAGACAGTAAGCCATATGCCCTTTTTAGCATTGGGATGTGTTAATCAGCCTGTAGACATCAGATGGGGCATTGACCACCACGGTCCAGGTGTGAAATGGATTTCCCCAAAGGCACGTATGTTGAAAGTCGTCCCCAGCGGTGAGACTTGCTGTTTGAAGAGTCTCTGGAAACTTTAGGAAGTGTAGCTTACCTGGAGGAAGTGGTCACTGAATTGTTACTTTTCTCATTGCTGTGAGAAGATAGCCAATAAGGAGCCAGTTAAGGGCAGAAGGTAGCCAATAAGGAGCCAGTTAAGAGAAAAAGGTAGCCAATAAGGAGCCAGTTAAGGGAAGAAGGGGACGTTCTGTTCATCTTATGGCTCAAGGGGGCTACCTCCATACTGAGTGAGAAATCAGGGCAGTGGGAGAATGAGGCAGCTGCCTGCAGTCACAATCAGGAAGCAAGGAGAGATGAATATGGGTGCTCAGAGCATTCTCCTACTTTTGTAGTTCAAGACTCCAGCCCACATTTAGAGTGGCCTTCCCACCCCAGGCAACCCAAGCTGGATCATCTTTCAGAGAAACACCCAGAGTTTTGTCTCTAAGGTGACTATGGAGCCTTCAAGTTGGTTGTCAGCATAAACAGGGCTATGCCTTTGGGCACTGACCCTTGTCCCGGCTCCTCTCTGTCTCTCACTGGCTGCTTCTTGTCCGCCAGAATGTGAGTAGCATCAGCCACCTCATGACGTTCCGCCTTACCCTAGGATCAACAGAGCCAACAGCCACGGACTGAAACTTGTAAAAACACGAGTTTGAAGAAAACAAGCCTCTCCACTGGAGTTGGTTCCCTCAGGATAGCACAGAAACATAAAGTCTCATGGAGACAGTTGTCAAGATTTGTGTGAAGGGATTTTGATTTTGATTTCAGATTTTTTAGAAAATCAGAACAGTGTGTAAGGGACAACGCATCCCTTCCAAACAAAATGGGACATTTAAAGAACCTGAGGTCTGAGTCCATGTATTAGAGTCACATGGGGAAATGCATTCAGTTCATTTCCAGCATGGAAGAGTCTAGCAAATGGATCAGAAGGGGGAGTCTTTACATGAATCATTTTTACAGCTCCTATTTGATTAGTTCTGACAACTTCTAAAGGGAAAAATGCCAGTCACATCTAGATTCCCAAGTTGACTGCCTGAGAGTCTATTCCCAGGATAATGTCAGTTAATTCGCTCAATATGTGGAAGAAGAAACAAACCCATAAGCTCCAAGAGGAAAACATGTAAGTGTTTGTACTTGTTCCATCGGATTAGGGGTACCATGCTGGATACCCAAGCACACGCTCATGTTGTCACATGATAATTGCTGGGTCTCTCAGTGAACCCAGACCTGCCTATTCAGTTAATGTAACCAGCCAGCTTGCCACAGCAATCCCGAATCTGTCTCTGCTCTCCCAAGCATTGGCGTTCCAGGCAAGCCACCATGTCTATCCAGCTTCTATGTGAGTTTACAGTCCTTTCCCGAGAAACTAGTATCACATAATACACTCGACTCATTCCATTGATGAGTGTTTATTTATTCTTTGTCTTAAAAATTCATCCTACATTTATTAGACCATCATCTTTCTTTCTTTTGGTTTGTTTGTTTGTTTTTGTTTTTCAGGACAGGGTTTCTCTGTGTGTATCCTTGGCTATTTTGGAAATTACTCTGTAAACCAGGCTGTCCTCAAACTCTTGAGATCTGCCTGCCTCTGCCTCCCGGGTGCTGGGATTAAAGGTATGCGCCACCATAGCCCAACCAATCATCTTTCTTTAAAAAAAATAAAAATAAAAAGATTTGTTTCATTACTTCTTAATTATGTGCACGTGTGCTGGTCAGTATATACGTGTGCCGGTGCCTGCAGAGGCCAATGGAATGAGATTTCTTGGAGCTGGAATTACAAGCGGTTGGAACGGCTCACGTGGGTGCTGGGAGCTAAACGCTGGTCCTCTGTAGGAGCAGTGTACATCCTCGACTGCTGGGCCATCACTCCAGCCCTGAAAAATCTACTTTGTAATTTCGAATGGTTTCTTTTCACTTCTTTCTTTTCTCTCCGGTCTTACTTCTCAAACCCTTTTATTTTTTAAATCTTTTTTAAAATTTATTTTATATGACGAGTACACTGTAGCTGTCTTCAGATGCACTAGAAGAGGGCATCGGATCCCATTACAGATGGTTGTGAGCCACCATGTGGTTGCTGGGAATTGAACTCAGGACCTCTGGAAGAGCAGTCAGTGCTCTTAACTGCTGAGCCATCTCTCCAGCCCTTTGTAAATCTTTTGAAAGCGACAGTAACCCAACTTATCACCTCCATGGGTTTCCTTTCTAACCTTGGTTCTTCCTGGTTAGTTACAATTGTCTATTCTCATTTTTATACAATTTCCCGAGCTCGCTGATTAATCACTTCTTCAAAACATTTTCATCTCGGGAGGATTTTAAAGCTTTGTCTCAATACCACTGTATATATAGTTTTCACTTGTGCTTGAGTTTGTGAAGTCTCTTTGTTAATGTCTAAATTTGCTTTCACGGTGGGTGGATTTACTTTTTTACTCAAAATGGTCTGGAAGAGTGTTTTGTGAATGTCTCACCATATTTGGGAATTTATTCTTTATTATTTGTCTGCATCTATTTCTAGCTCTAGGATACTTTATTAAAATAATGTAACCTGTGTAATTTCTGCTCCAAGATATAAAATGAAGGTTTCCCCAGCCTTCCATGGATCCACAGTCTGGATATAGCCTGTGCTTGCATGGGGTGAAAGGCTTTCTCCCCTGAAGAATACAAAACCCAGTTGAAACATTCACTGCAGCTCAGACACTGTCTGCTTTTACTTTTTTTCTGTATTTGGAAGACACAAAGGAGACACATCAGCACCACTGATAGTTAGTGGGCTTTGATAATTTTTTCCTGGCAGTTCTGATGAGACTTGCAGCCATATATTAATTTCGGTGCTATGTTTTGCAGCAAAAGCTTCATGACTTCATGTATCCCACAGCTTTTGTGTGGGATATGAGCATAAGTCCTGACAACGTTCCTGGCTTTCTGCATTTCCAGGGCAGGTTTTGGGACAAGTTCTCTGACTCTGGTGCATTCTCTGAAGCTGCTAAATGTGGCCAAACCACATGTGGCCCAGATATCAATTTGCTTAGTGATGTTTTCAGAGGCACCACTGCTGTCCTTTCTTTCATTATAACCCAACCGATCCAGTTCTGGGGCTCATTAACTCCCCCAAGGTATTAGTTTACAGTTCTTAAATGACAGGGTCACCATAACAACATGGGCAAGGTCTCATTTGCATTCAAACTGGAGCTTCTACTCTTGGCAAAACCACCTTCCCCCATCTTCCACCCCCAAATTTGCTGTAAAGTTTAAAAACTCCAACACAGCTGGTGTGGCTTCAAAGGCAAGACGTGTTGCCGCTGTGGCTTGCTTTGCTCTGTTCATATCTACCCGTATTTCAGGTTTGATATTTCATGAAATTTGGAGGGATAATTGGAAAAATTTGTTTTTCCCTAATGACATCATCTTTCTGGCAAAATCTTTTCTTTAAAATACATGGCCTAGGGGTTGGAGAGATGGTTCAGCAGTTAAGAGCATTAGCAGCTCTTTCAAGGGACCCAAGTTTCCAGCACCTACTTGGGCTCTCAAAACTGTCAGTAACTCCAATTACATGGGGCTCTAATACCCCCTTCTGGCTTTCATGGGCACTGCACATATGGTACACACACACACACACACACACACACACTACAAAAATTAAGTCCGTGCATGTCTATATTTACATACATATTTGTGCACAACACAGGTATTCATATACACATAAACCTTTATGTACTAGCTGCCATTCCATAATCACAAATTATCCTACAGAAGGATGAAAAACCTAAATTTTAAATCTAACTTGAAATGTATCTAATTTTATTGTAATGTGACATTTGGAAAGCCTACCACAGTCACATATTCAATGTGTGGCAGTGTCTGTTTCCCCAAGCCCTTCTTTGATCAGATGACATCAATCTCCTGTTTCCAGCATAGCAGAAAAAAAAAAAAAAAACCTCATTATTTGAATTTGCATTTTTTCAGTTGTTAGTAAAGTTAAATGTCTTCCTAGGACTTCTTTTGAGACAGCATCTCTCCCTAATCCAGGCTGCTGGTCTTGAACTCCTGGGTGATCTTGTGCCTTAGCCTCCCGCAGTTCCAGGTGTGTGCCATTTTCCCTGAGTTCTATAGCTGTTTGTACATCTTCTGTTCATTCACATGCAGAGACATTGTTTGTTTTGGATTTTGTTTTTAAACTGGATGGTGTTCTAATGTAAGTACAGTGGGGGAATATTTATCTTCTATCATATAGATGGGATTTTAAAGACACTGTACACTCCATCTGCTTCATAGCCTGGCTGGAGTTCCCTTTCCAATCCTTTCTCAGTAAAAAAGACAATTCTGAGAGTCCTGTTATTCTTCCCACAGATTAGAGTAGGTCTCATAGAGTTTACACTGCTGTAAATCCAAGTTGAATCCAGGCACATGTTCTGAGCCTCCCATGTCGTTCTTCAGTGTTTGCTGTCTAGCTCCCGTAGGGGAGCTGCTGTTCCCAGCTCCGTGGCCCATTTTCACCTCACCAGGAACCCCCTCCCCAGAAAGCTGCAGTAAGCAAGCCCTGCTCCTAACCAAGAACCCACTTGACTTCATGTCCTGTCTCTCACAGTCAAAACGTTTCTGTTCTCAGAATCTCTATGCTGAGTCTTGAGGGTTTTACTTTTATTTGCTTTTGGAAACCATAGCTCAGGTATGGCGACTGCCATGGAGACATAGGCAAGGCAGCCTCCTGTGTGGCATTCGCTGTGAACCCCGGAGATGCCGGAGATCCTAATCATTTTGTCACCACAGGTTTCCCTCTAGAGCCCGAGACCCAGCAGATGCGCCCACATCCTGTTATTAACCATTGGAAGATGCTGCCAGCCTGCTGAGCGTCCTCATTGAGAAGCTGGGGAGCTGAGCACACATGTGTCCCGTTCCAGCTGTAGCCCAGCCTACAGCCCCTTTGAGACTCTCCACAGCTCTCAGCTGGACAGAAGTTGACAGGTCGAGGGAGGCCTCTGCTCCACCACTCACCCTGCCAACATCCCTGAACAGGCTCTAGGCGTAGGGGAATTGGACTCAGACCCATTGACTTCCAGGTCACTGCAGTTATATCTAGCTGGCAGCTAGCTTGTTTTACAAGAACGTCAAAGTTTGAGGAAGCAGTCACAGTGAGGTAAGGCCAAGCCTGAATCAGGGGCATTTCTGATCAGTGAACACTGGGATGTAGCCAGAACTGCTCTGGTCTGCCAAGGAAGGCCTGATGAGTTCATGTTGAGGTTTGGATGAGAACTGTCACTCATAGGCTCATACATTTGATAACTTTGGTCCCCAGTCAGTGGCGCTGTTTTAGGGAGGTTGTGGAACCTTTTAAGGAAGTAGGTCACTTGAAGGGTGGGGCTTGGGACTTTATAGCCAGATCCACTTCTGGTTCTTTCTCTTTACCTGTCGAGTGTGGACGCAATGTGACCAGTCAGCTGTCTGCTCTTCCCACCAAGCCTTCCCTACTCACTGCTGTTACCCCATGGCAATGGACTGTATCCTTCTGAACTGTGAGCTAAGCTAAACCTTTTCTTCCCTATGTTGCTTCTGTCAGGCATTTTTGTCACAGCAACTAAGTAACTAAGAAAAGTAACTAAGGCAGTTCAGCTGATTCTAAGTGAAGTTGGCTGAAGCATTAGCCACAAATTCAGAGAGAGGGAGGAGAATGGAGACAGGTCAAAGAGGGAGGAGGGATGCCGATGAATTCTAGAGCAGTGCCAGCTTTCAGACACAGATGGAGTGGCTGTGGTCTTGAGCAGCACACGTCAGGTTCCCAGTGTACTCACTGAATTCCTCAGTGAATATATTCCTCAGTGAGTATATTCCTCAGGCTTGACCATTAGGGTTTGATGGTGAAATGGGGCCCACAGGCTCCCATTGTGAACTCTAGATCCCTTTCTTTTGGCATCATTTTGGAGGCTGTGGAACCTAACAGAGAAGTATGTCGATATGGGTGGCCCTTGAAAGTTCCAGCCAACCATTGTTTCAGACGTAGCAGCTTCCTGGTTCCTGTCATGTTCCTGCCACGACAGATCAAAACCCCTTTGTTGGATATTGGTTCTAATCATTTGATTCAACCGGCAGTCTGCATGTCCAGACGCTGAAGGTCCTTGTCCCCAATTGGTTTTTGATCTATCAATAACGATGCCAACAACTAATGGCTGGGCATGGGGCAGCCCACTTAGTGAGGGGGACACTTAGAGTTGTGAGGGTGAGGATGCAGAGAGGAACAGGGAGATTGGCCATGACTCCTAGAAGAAGATAAACTAATCAGCCATGAGAGATTCAGGGGAAGTGGCCAGTGGCCACTTACCCAATTGGACCTGGGATAGCACGGAAAGGTTTAGGAGTGCCCAGCCTTTGTAGTAGCCAAGGCATTTAAAAATGAGCTAATGTGTGTGTGTTTCATTCTTGGATCCAAAGATAGTTCCCGGGCTGGTGTATATGTGCGATCTACCTGGAGCCAAGGCTGTGTAGCCAAAACTCACCATAACAACCCCTGGAAACACTGACCCAAAAACCAGGCTTTCCTCTCTTAGTTGCCTTTGCTGGGTATTTGGTCACACTGACTTTAGCGCAACTAATACAGTCACATCAGCTGAGTGGACAGCTCGCTTGGAGGACTGCCTGTGCCCAGCAAACATCCAACACGACTACCATCCTCACGGTCCCTGCAAGTGCCTGCTAACACCATCATGTGATCACCCCACTACAAAGGGGCTCTGCCTGCCTGTGCTCATGTGGGCCTGGCCTCCACTGCTGATCTGGTTCTCTTTAAGACTAATTTTGAGGAGCTTTCAGACTTCTTTCATAAGTTGCTTAACGGGCAATGATAAAACTGTTGGTGAAGCTAAAGGGTGCCAATCTGAAACCATGTGCTATTTTTTAAAACAGACTTAACTCGAGATCTCTGTGGAGACTGAGAATAATAGAGTCACATGGCTCCTAGCATCTTCTAGCCAAGACCACATAGTCTGCATTGGTGGACGGCACACCCGCTTCCCTTCACTGGGTTCCTCTGGTGGTGTCAAAAGCCAGGGAAGGAAACCTGTAGATACATTTCTTTTCGTGTCTTCAGAGAAGCAGGGATACAGTGCTTCAGGAGAGTAGTGTTTTTGTTCAGGACTGCAAATTTCTTAGGTCCTAGTGGCCCAACAGAATACTCATCTACCTGAACCCTTCTCCAGCCTTGCTATGTGCTCATGATGAAAGGCACTTGGTTTTTGGTCAACCAAAGCTCCCACAGGGTCCAATATTGGGCTTTATGGTTCTTAAGCTTATGGTCCCTGACTGTCTTAAGTTATTGACCCAAACCAGTCACCTTCCAGGATTCCCCGGCACTTTTCTAGTTGATATTTTCCCACTCTGTCCTCAGGGGGCTCTGATGGACACCAGCACACTGACCAGCAAGCCCTTGGGCCACTACTGGAAAGACACCACCCTTCCAGCTAGCGGTTTCCTGTCCCTTGACTTAGGTAGAGCCTACTCTTGGCTTTCCCCTAGGTGTGTGAGGAGCCTGCTGGGAGGTTCCATTTACCTCCTGTCAGTATAAGTCCCCTTCCCTCACTGGCAAAGACATCTGTCCAGAGTGTACTGGACCCTGCTGTTCCTTTGGCTTCCTTTCTGGTCTCTCAGTGAATTACAGATATTTGTAGCATCCACTCTGCAAACATGCTGCCTTCCAAGGTCAAATATTTTAAAAGATATTTGCCCTCTCTTGCCTGTCACAAAAAGGATTGCTTTAAGAAAACACACTTAAAAGCACAAATTGCTCTGCCTTTGACCCTCTTGACCCTGGACTGTGAGTGTCCAGACAGCTGTTGTGTCCTCTACAACAGCAGGGACCACAGTGAGTCTTCCTGTGTTTGTCCTTGTTGCCCATAACTCCTGCAAGGCTGACCAACTGCTTCCAGCAAGGTAACAGTCACTATGCTGTAGATGTGTAAAACGTAGATGATGTGGGGCTGGGTGATGCTTAGCCAGTAAATCTGCTGTGCAAGCATGAGGACCTGGGTTCAGATCTCATCACTGGTGTAAGAACTTACTTGTAGTAGCCTAGGTCAGGGATCCTAGTGCTGTGGGGATGGAGAGAGGCAAAACACCAAAGCTCACTGGCCAGCCAGTCTAGTCAGTAGTGATATCTGGGTTCAATGAGAGACGCTGTCTTTAACAACAACAACAGCAACAACAACAAAAAGAGTGACTAAGGAAGACATCTGATGTAGATGTCTGTCTTCCACTGCAGGGGCACAATATGAATACACACCCACAAGACACGCATACACAAACACATACACATATGTTCACACATATACATATACAGTACACACCCATTAAAAATCAAATGTAAAATAAGAAATGATCATAAAATAAAACAAACAAAAAAGAAAAATTAAAAATTAAAAATAAACCAGGGTCTCGCTGGGCCATGGTGGTACACACCTTCAATCCCAGCAGTCAGGAGGCAGAGACAAGTGGATCTTTTGAGTTCAAGGTCAGCCAGGTCTACATAGTGAGTTCAGGGACAGCCAGGGCTACATGGAGAAACGCTGTCTCAAAAAAAAAAAAAAAAAAAAAAAAAAAAAAAAAAAAAATGGGGGCTGAAGAGATAGCTCAGTGGTTAAGGGCACTGGCTGCTCTTGCAGAAGCCTGGAGTTTAGTTCCCAGCACCCCTGTGGTGTCTCACAACCCTCTGCAACTCCAATTCTAGGGGATCCAGTGTCACCTTCTGACCTCATGGGCACTGCATGCATGCCATGTACACACATAATATCCAGACAAAACACAGGTAAATATAAAAGTTAAAATAAAATTAAAAACCAGTAAATAGTTAATATATAACAGGCGAAACACACCACACATTCTGTCCACTGACTTTTCCTGTTCTTGGCCTGTAGGATAAGTAATCAGACCCTCGATGGTTGTAAATTGTGCTCATTTCTCGTCTTCAAAAAAACACTATTATTTACAGCCTCTCTGTTTGACAGGTACAGAGAACTTTTGCAAGGTTTGGAAGAATTATTATTATGCTGGGGTCTTCACCGAGCTCAGATCTTCACCTAGAGAGGATATCCAGTCATCCAAGAACACAAGTAAAAAACTGCCATAGATTTTAAGTGGGTGTCACTAGGCAAACCCGGACAACTTGATTCTAACCTGAAGAACTCACTGTGGGCCACCAGAAGGTTTCAGTGGCTCCAGCACAATACTGGGATGATTTCTCTTTAACCCCTTTCTTCCTGGTGGCAACCAGAGGAGCCAATCCCACCACTAGTCCTCAGGCAGCTGGGCCTTGCTTGCTTGCATCAGCAGAGCAACCACTTCCCATTGGGTTTAGAATTTTTACAAGATTTCCTTCAAGTATTGATGAATTACTTTACTTGCTGCTGTGACATAAAAAAAAAAAAAACAAAACAAAACAAAAAAACAAAAAAACCAAAAAACCAACAAACAAACCCTGAAGTAGACACTTAGCAAGAAAGGGTTTGTTTTGGTTCCTGGTTTGATGGTTTGAGAGGACACAATCTATCACTTCGCGGAAGGCATGGGGGCGGTTTCCATGCTCCAGGCTGAAGCCGTGGGAGTGTGAGGCAGCTTGCTTCCAGCTGAGAGGACCAAGAATACAGAGCTCAGGCTAGAACTGTAGCTAGATTATAAACCAAAAACTGACCCCAGTGACTTACCTCAGCAACCAGGCCCCACCTCCTAAAGGTTCTACCACCTCCCCAGACCGCACTGCCTTCTGGAGACCAAGTGTTTAGAGACTTGAGACTGTGAGGGACATTTTATAATCAAACCTTAGCATCAGGTCTCTCTGACATAAAAATAGGAGAGATCCATTCTCCCTAATTTTTATTGCTCAGGCAGAAACCAAGACAAGAAAAGAGAGGAAGGGTATGGCAGGGTCGGGAGTTATTGGAGGCCTGAGCCTTGCCAGGCTCTGGATGGAGTTCGGCTTGGCACTGGGGTACCTGCAAGGGAAACTCATCCTATCTCATGCTGCTGACCATGTCTAGTGGCTCTAGGTGGACACTTTGAGCTGACAGGCTTTCTTCTTAGGTATGCAGTGTCATGTAGAGGTGAGCTTTGGCGGTGACAGGCTGCGGGGTGCCCTGGTTTGTTGAGAACTGAGTCTTAGCCCCACCAGAAGGACACAGAGAGGGTGTTTGCCAAGAGGAGGCAGGTGACCCAGAAAACGGGGAGGACCTTGGGGCAGTTCCTTCCAGGCTCACACTCCGGCTTCCAGCTTGTTCTAGCTCTGGGGCTTCAGGAGACCCAAAGCATCCACACAGTATCAGACCTACCTTCTGCCTTGTCCCCTTACGTGCTGTCTCGATCCTCATGACTTAAGGACCTTCCACCACCTCTGTCTTAGTCTACCTAAACTTTATTTCAGAAAAAGTAGACAGGTCCCTACCATGAAACACACACACACACACACACACACACACACACACACACACACACACAACTTTATGAGTCCTTTGTCTCCCATATGTCTGTGCACCATATATATGCCTGGTACCCATGGAGGCCAGAGGAGGGGCATTTGATCCCCTGGAATAGGAGTTCCAAGAGTTGTAAGTGCTAGAAGCCCAACCCAGGACCTCTGGAAGAGCAGCCAGTGCTCTTAACTGCTGAGCTATCTCCTCAACCCCCTAAATGACATATTTTTATTTTACTATGTGTGAGAACAACACAGGATCAGAAGCATGAGTGTGTGTGTGTGTGTGTGTGTGTGTGTGTGTGTGTGTGTGTGTGTGTGAAACACCACCCATCTTGTTCTTTTCTTTAACTGGAGTCTTTTACTGACCGGGAACTTGTTGATACACCTAGGCCGACTGGCCGACAAATCCCAGAGACCCACTGGTCTCTGCCCCATCAGCGCAGGGACTGACATCATGCACCAACCATACCCAGATTTCCCATGTGAGTTCTAGGAATAGAACCCGGCGTCTTGTGTTTGCACAGTTAGCACTTTATCAACCGAGTCATCTCCTCAGTCCCAATACATTGAATTTCTCGTCTGGGTCTTTTCCCAGGGTCAGGGGAGGTAGTCTGTCCCCTTCTCACTGTGCTGAGTAGTGGCAACTCCCTGTCTTCTCTATGATTACAAGGGGCAACAGATGACAGGTGACCACCATATGTGCATTGTTAAACCTGGACATTGGACATGTTACTTTCCATGCATTTCCACTTGTGATACTTGGAGATTTTGAGGGTCTTATCAGGACCTCGCCCCTTAGTAAGTCCAGGCTCATCTGTATCCACATGATTGGCATAAACCAAACTCAATAATCTGTGTAGACTTTAAACAGCCATTTGGTGACAATGAACTTCTGAGGTTGTGACAAGTAGGTCAGGCTTAACTGATTCTATTACTACAAAGAATTCATCACAGTACAGCATTCCAAAACAAGATTCCCTTCTCCCCAGAGCATGCAGAGACCCAGCATGTAGGAAATGATAATTACAAAGAAAATATGCACTTGTGGGTGATGCTATCCCCACCACACACAAAAAAAAACAACAAAACCAAACCCTCCTCTTGCAAATGATGGAGTCAAAGCTTCAAGTACATGCAATAAAATGCACTGTGGCGTGTTTTCTGGAATAATCTGCTTTCAGTTTCAGCCAGATGGAGGCTGAGGCTGGGGGAACGGTTTGATAGGGGAAGGTTATTGTTAGGGCTATTACACAGAGGAGATTGCCCAGTGGACTGGGAGTTCTAAGGGCCCCCCTAACTCTTTATGATTGTTTATTCAAACTTCTGTGCATTTAAATTTTAATTATACCGAATGAACAGGCAAGAATACAAGAATGCAAACCCTGTTTTAATTTGTTGTTGTTCAATGGCACCGGGGAAGGAACCCAGGGCCTCCCACCTGCTAGGAGTGCTCTACCTCTGAGCCATAACTTAATTATGCCTAATTGCTATCTATGCCATTGTTATTGCTATTTAATTTTCTATAATGGCCTGCTTTATTTTAAAACATCCCCAGAAGCAAACTGTAGAAACTCAGCACCCTTCCTTACTGGCTCTTCTTATGACCATAACCTGGGGAGGGCAGCAGTGACAGGAGCTGGGGCTCCTCTTAGCGAGATGGAACCTCTTTCTCCTGAATTCTGGGCACCACCACCACAGCACAGACAGACTCTGTACATCACAGATGACTGCCCGACAGTCTACCCCGGAGTCTCTATCACACGGTAGCAGGGTTTCAAAATTTATTGGATACAGGTTTGGGAAACTCATGAGAAGCAACCTTCTATAGTCCAGCTGCCGGGAAACACAGTGTCTGCAGAGGGGGAACAATACCCATGTCTTGTCTGTCTTAACTGTATGCAACGGAAGAAGACATGTAAAGATAAGACATGGGAAGTTGAAAATGGAAATGATGAAAAGAGACAACGACCTGGCAAAGAGTGAGACAGAGACCGTCCCTGAGTCCTTCTCAGAACCCCCAAAGCACACTCCGTTTGCTTCTTCCTTTCCTATATTTCTCTTCCCTTTGTCCCTCTCTCCTTCACCCTTCTCTCTGTCTCTAGTGCCTTAGGAAGGGTTGACAATTCATTCTCTTGAATAATTATGATACGTTTTGAGTTCTTGTAACTATGTTTCAGAAGCAAGGAGAATTTATTATCTATTTTCCAAACAGCAAAAATGAGATCACTCCAGACAACTAATAACGTGTTTTCAGGAGCCCCAAGTAAGTGATAAGCTAATATTTATACAACGGACCTTAAAAGTATGACAGCTTGGAAGCTCCTGGACAGAAGCCCAGACAGACAACAACGGCAAAAGATTTAGGCTTATCCTGTAGAACTTTTAGAATTTTCTTTATTTAAAAAAAAAAAGTGCTTTCCACTTTGTAATCGCTATGCTGACCAAGTCTGCGATTATTCTTTGACAGCATAATTATACTTTAATTGTACAGCAATTGCATGTTCAATTGTAATTAAGGATCAATCCAGGAGCCGATCTGCTACCATGAGCATGAAATGTTAAGACTGCGGCTCCCACGGTTCCAACTTCTGTTTTTCCTCTGCTCACTGGAACCCTTTAACTTCACTGAAGCACCTCCAGGGACAGTGGGGACTCTCCCAGAGACATTCAGATGCTCAAAGACCCTCAAAGAAACAGGCCTTGTCTGTCAAGAACCTAGCTGGAGGCTATTTCACCAAATGTTCTGAGGACAATTTGAGGAAAATATTCTGTTGGGCAATCAGCTCCCTTGTGACAATGCAGTCTTCAGAGAAAAAGGAATCCTTCAGAAGGGGGCTGGGTGGGGTGCAGGAGACTTGTCCAACGTCTCCTTGGATGGCCCCATAGAGAAATGCTTCTCTTTCTTTCTGCTCTAAATGTTAAGTGATTCTGACTGGGAACTTAGTCTGGCACTAGTGGGCAATGAAATGACCCTTCATCCCCAGAGGACTATTGGTTGTCTGCTGTTTTACACTGTGTGTTCCCTTCACTTACAAGACTTCTGGGACAGAGCATACTTTGCTGAAGCACTCACTCACTAAAATAGGAAAACATTTCACATCTATTGTAATGTTTAACCACCATGGGAATACCCATGGCTAACGCACTGCTGTGGCAGATGGACAGGCCAGAAATTAGAGCGCAAGAATCTGTGGAGAAAATGGCCCTGGTTAGTCTTACCAGTGAGCTACCCGCTCTTCGACATTCTTATTAGGGGGAAGAGAGTCAGCCATTTCTGCCCTGAAGATAGGACCAAGCTCAAACATCCCACTCCACAGTGAAGGGAGGGCGAGAAAGAGTTAGCTGTGGGGACTGACAGGGGCGAAGGTGACCTCGTTGGGGTGACATCGGCAGTCCTGGAGAGAACTCAGAGGAGGGACTGCCTATGTGGCAGCAGAAAGTGCTAGCAAAGCAGCTGTCCAGGGAAGAGAAAGACTGCCGAGTGCTGCGATTTAGACGCTCTTACTGCGGCCATCAGTAAACTCCCAAGAGGACGGGGCTGTAAACACAAGAGATACACTGAGCCTGGTCCTGTAGGCCTGGTCCTAGGGACTATCATGGGAGAGAGAAATGAGCTTATACCAGGTATTTTTTTTTTAATGAAATGTAATTGGGCTGCACATTCCATCACTGAGAATGTTCACTGTGTTAGTCTAATCCCACTTCCAGGAACCTACCAAGGGGCCTCAATCAAAGCTACCATCAGCGCTTGAACTTCAAGGTGTTTAGTTCATCTGGACTTTAAAAACACTTTATAAAAGCAGAGCTTTGAAGTGAACTATGTAATTTCAAGACTGGAAATGAGGGGCTAGTGAGATAGCTCAGCGGGTAAGCCACTTGCCACCAAGCCTGAGGGCCAGACTGAGTTCAACCCTTGGGATTCATATGTTGGAAGGAGAGGGCAAGTTGTCCTCTGCCCACCATGTGTATCCACACAAATGGATGACTGAATGAATAAATGAATGAATGAATGAATGTAATCAACTTTTAAAAGAATGTTGGTTGAGAAGCTACAATCCCTGTTTTCTATGACATTAGAAATTACTCATGACATTCCTGCTTAGGGAAACATCACCCAACTCCAGCAGGTGCTCCCCAGGAACCTACAGACCATTCTGGAAAGGGAAATAAGCAGGCTAACTGCAGCTCTTCACTTTTACCCCTCTCCGTCAAATCCAACTCCTCTACCCCAACCCTCCCATCCCTGTCTCTGCAGCACAGCAGCTGCCGAGTCCTCTTGTCTACCGTGCCCCTACATCCTGTGCATCACACAGATCTTCCCCTCCTAACTTTCTTCCCCTACTCATTGCTTTGTCACAGATCCCAGCACCAGCGAGCACTCCCTGGGACTCCATAGGCTGCTTCAGAGAAGCAAGTAGGCTAACCACAGATCTTCACCTCTCCCTCCTCCATTCCTTCAAGTCCACGCCCTCAGTCTCACCCTCAGCTCTATAGCAGACATTCTGTCGTGGCCTCTCTTCATTTTCTGCTCCATTCCCAGAGGACTAAACAGATCCAGTGAAATGTCCTTCTTTCTCCTCTCCTAGTCCATCTCCTTTCTTACGTGTCAGTTGCTGATACCCAGAAACACATTTTATCTGCAACCTCCAGTGGCCACACCTATCAGGATTCCAGAAAAATTTCCCATCAGGTAGCACACACCATCACACACCATCACACTCCCCTAAGAACCAGAGAGAGGAAATAGAAGCCAAAGAACAAAACACACACCTAACAGAAACATGGCAGATATTAGCACCTAAAATTACAATCTTTCCAAACCCAGATGACAAGATGCCAGTGAAAACACAGACAATAACAGCCAGGACAATCCATCTCCAGCAGGGCCCAGCATCTCTTCCACAGCAGGCCCTGAGAATTGCTGGAGCACGAGAAAAAGGCCTGACTTAGAAATAGCTTGATGAACATTATAGCAGTCCTTAAAGAGGAAATGAACAAGTCCCTTAAAGAAATCTATAAAAACACAAGGTAGAAGGAGATGAATCAAACAGTTCAAGACCTAAATGTGGAAATAGAACCAATAAGGAAAATCCAAACTGAGGGAACTCTGGAAATGAAAATTTTAGAAACAGGAACAGGGACAGAGAGGCAAACTTTATCAACAGAGTATCAGAAATGGAAGAGACAGTCTAAGGCATTGAAAAAACAGTAAAAGAAATAGACACCCGCCGGGCGGTGGTGACGCACGCCTTTAATCCTAGTACTTGTTAGGCAGAGGCAGGCGGATTTCTGAGTTCAAGGCCAGCCTGGTCTACAGAGTGAGTTCCAGGACAGCCAGGGCTACACAGAGAAACCCTGTCTCAAAAAAAAAAAAAAAAAAAAAAAAAAAAGAAAGAAAGAAAGAAATAAATAAATAGACACCCTAGTCAAATAAAAAGTTAAATCTTAAAATCTCCTGTCCCCAAATATCCAGGAAACCAGGGACACAATGAGATGACCCAATCTAATAATAGTAGTAGTAGTAGAAAAAGAAACACAGATCAAAGACCCAGAAAATATTTTCAATAAAATTATAGAAGAAAATTTTCCTAGCCTAAAGAAGGAGATGCCCATCAAGCACACAGAGTTTCAAATAGACTGGACCAAAAAGAAAGTCCCCTTGGCACATAATAATTAAAACATTAAACATTCAGAACAAAGAAAGAATGTTAAAAGCTACAAGGGGGGGGAAAGACCAAACAATGTATAAAGGCAGACCTATTAGAATTCCATGTGACTTCTCAGTGAAGACTCTAAAAGCCAGAAGGGCCTGGACAAATGTATCTTAGATGGACTGAGTTATCTTAGAGCTACAGGCTCTAAGAGACCACAGATGCCAATTCAGACTATTATACCCAGCAAAACTTTGAATCAGAGTAGATGGACAAAATAAAACATGACATGATAAAACCAAATTTAAGCAACATTTATTTCTAAGTCCAGCCCCACAGCAAGTGCTAGAAGGAAAACTCCAACTACAGATGTTAACTACCTCCAAGAAAAACACAGAGAATAAGTAATCTCAAACTAGCAAATTAAAACAGAGAAACACACACACACAGACACACACACACACACACAGACACATACACACACCACCACCACCACCACCAGCAGCAGCAACAGCAACAATAAAATGCTCATTGATATCTTTCAGCATCATTGATCTTAATTCCCCTAGTAAAAAGACACAGACTCAGAATGAATTGGAAAACAGAATCCATCATTCTGCTGCATACAAGAAACACACCTCACTCAATATCAAAGATAGGCATTGCCCCAGAGTAATAGGATGAAAAGATATTCCAAGCAAATGGACTCAAGAAGCAAGCTGGTGTCGCCACCATAATACCCAACAAAATAGACTTCAACCCAAAACTCATCAGAAGAGACAGGGAAGCGCACGACACACTCATCAAAGGAAACATCCATCAAGAGGATTTTGTAATTCTTAACATCTATGCATCAAACACATGGGTACCTATATTCATAAAAGAAGCACTACTACATCTTAAATAACCTACTGATACTCACACACCAATAGTGCGAGACTCCATCAATAGACTGGCCATCCAAACAAAACTAAACAGAGAAACTCTGGAGCTAACTGACATAAACCAAATGGCCCTACCAGATATTTACAGAATACTTCACACCAACACGAAAGTATACATTCTTCTCTGTGGAACTTTCTTCAAAGTTGGTCACATACTTGGACACAAAGCAAGTTTCAATAGATACAAGAAAAAAGAAATAACTATTGAATCCCATCTGCCCACACAGATTAAAGATGGACATCAACAACAGAGACAACAGAAAGCTTACAAACTCACCGAAACTGAACAATGCACTACTGAATGAAAATGAATGGACAACATACCCCAACTAATGGGACACAACACAGATGGTTCTAAGAGGCAGGTTCATAACACTAAGAACCTACATTAAAAAAAAGTGGAGAGATCTCATACTAGAAACTTAACAGAGTACCTGAAAACTTTAGGACAAAAAGAAAACATACACCCAAAAGGAGTAGACAACAAGACATAATCAATTTTAGGGCTGAAATCAACAAAATAGAAACAGAACAAAGCAAACCAATCCAAAGAGTCAATGAAACATAGAGTTAGTTATTTGAGGAAATGAGTAAGATTGACAAACACTCATTCAAATGAGCTAAAAGGCAGAGAGAGACTATTCAAAGTAGCTGAATCAGAAATGGAAGGGGACATAACCGGAGACATTGAGGAGATCAAGAGAGTCATAAGGACGTACTTAGAAACCTTTTACTCCACCAAACTGGAAAGTCTAAAAGAAGTAGACAATTCAGTCAATACATACATTTACCAAAGTTAAATCAAGATCAGAGAAGCAATTTAAACAGACCTACAATGCTTAGTAAAATAGAGGCAGTAATAAAAGTCTCACAGACAAAAACAAACAAAACAAAAAAACAGGGCCAGGTGGTTTTAGTACAGACTCTATCAGACTTTCGAATTACTCCACCAAACAGAAACAGAATGAACACTGTCCACTTTGTTATATGATGTCAAAGTTACACTGATACCTAAACCACATAAAGAGCCAACAAAGAAAGAGAATTACAGATGAATTCCCCTTATAAACATAGATGCAATAATTACCTCAATAAAATACCTGCAAACTGAATTCAAGAACACATCAAAAAGAGCATCCGCTATGACCAAGTAGGCTTCATCCCAGAGATGCAGGGATGGTTCAACATATGCAAATCAATACATGTAATCCACCAAATAAACAAACTGATCATGGTACACAAAACTACATGGTCATCTCATTAGATGCAGAACACACCTTCGACAAAATACAACACCCCTTCATGATAAAAGTCCTGGAGAGATTAGGTATACAGGGGTATACGTCAACATAAAAAAAAAAAAAAAAAAAAAAAAAGGGCAGCTAACATCAATCCCATAGCCAACTTCAACTTAAATTAAGAGAATCTCAAAGCATTTTCACTAAAGTCAGGAATCAGACAAGATTGTCCGTTCTCTCCATACCTTTTCAATATAGTACTTAAAGTCTTAGCTTAAGACAACTGGGGGAGATCAAGGGGATACAAATTGAAAAGGAAGAAGTTAAAGTATCTTTAGTTCCACCAGTAAACTTCTACAGCTGATAAATACTTTCAGCAGAGTAGCCAGATACAAATTAACTAAAAAAAAAAAAAAAATAGAAAAAAAAATAAATCAGTAGCTCTTCAATTTACAAATGAACTGAGAAAGAAATCAGGCAAACACCTTTACAACAGCGCTAACTAATACAAACTCTAACCAGGCAAGAGAAGGTCTTGTATGATAAAAACTTAAAAGACATTGAAAATAACTGCAGGTCTCAGAAGATGGGAAGATACTCCATGCTCATGGATCAGTAGGATTAACATAGTAAAAATGGCCATTCTACCAAAAGCAATCTACAGATTTAATGTAATCAAAATTACAACACAATTCATCACAGATCTTGAAAAGACAATGTTCAGTGTTTGTTGTCTTGCTTGTTCCTTGACTATTTACATCTATTGTATTGCTAGTTACTCAACCTAGAACTGACCTTAATACTTGCATGTAATTAAAGTGGTATAAAAGCAAAAAAAAGGAGGGGGGATGGGATGGGCATCCTAGGGAGGGGAAATGGGGAAAGGGGATGACATCTGAAATGTAAATAAATAAAATAGCCAATAAGAAACTCACAAAAAAAAATCAGGATAGCTAAAACAATCCTGAATAATTAAAGAATTGTAGGAGGTATCACCACCCCCGATTTCAAGTTACACTACAGAGCTATAGTAATAAAAGCAACATGGTATTGACAAAACAAAGCAAAACAAAAAAAAACCTATGTTCTAAAACCTCTTTGATAAGATTCTGTAGTGAAATGGTAAATTTTTCTCTAGGACACTTAGATTTCAGAATTAAAAGGAATGCACACAGAGATGAATCTAAATAGTGTGGACCCCAGTATTCAAAAGAGAATAGGGGCTGGCAAAATGGCTCGGCAGGCGGGAATGTATTGTTACACAAACCTTACAACCTGATTCCACCCCAGCACTGTGGAAAAAATATCAGACCTGGTGGCATGCATCTGTAATCCTGTCATTCCATTGTGAGTCAGGAGACAGACATGGGGAAGCTTCCAGGAGCCTGCTAGCCTGGCATGTATTTACACAGACTGTCAGCAAACAGATGAAGACAAGGTGGTGAGAACTAACTCCACAAAGCTGTCCTCTAACCTCTACACATGTGCCCATGTGCACATACCGTGCACACACACTAATAAAATAACAATAACAACAATAATAAACAATACTTTGAAAAGGCAGGTCTTTGGTGTGGTTGGCTTAAAATTAATACAAAGTAAAAGAAATATGACAAGATCTAACACAAAAAGACCCATGAGGTAGAGGGACACAGCAGGGCCAGAAGGAAGACAGACATTGAATCAGAAGATGTGGGAAGAGAGAGGAGGGATGGCTCCATGGTGAGGAGCACTGGCTGCGCTTGCAGAGGTCCCAGGTTTGCGTCTCAGCACTGGAGGCTCACAACCATCTGTAACTCCAGTTCCAGGGGATCTAACACAGTGTTCCGATCTCCAAGCACACACGTGGAACAGACTTAAATGTAGGCAAAATAGTCACAGACATAAAACAAAATGAAATAAATAAGTAAAGCTTAAAAAAAAAAAAGCATACAGTCAGATGTGGGAGAAACTCATCATCTTAAAAGAATGGGCTATAGGAGTCACGGGTGAAGGACGTTAGGCTAGCAGCAGAGTTCGCAACTGGTCTGCTGCAGGCCAGGAGACTGAGACGCCAGCCTCAATTGGGCCACAGTCTACCTTGCCCCCTATAGCAGGAAGTGCCACTAGAGACCCCTCAGGGCTGCTGCATGACCATCACCCCTGTACAGTGATGCAGTGAGGAGTATACAGGGGACCAGGAGGGAAGAACAGCTTCTGTAGGACATCACTCACTGTTGTCCCAGTGCAGGTAGTCATGGCCACTCCCACTGCTGTCTAGGGAATCCCAGGAGATGGACAGGGTCTTTGTAAGCTACAAGGCCCCTTTCAACATGCAAAGTAGAATTTACTGGCAGTGATTGTATTTTTCATGGGTTCATAAAGAATTTCTCGGTACGTGTTAAGGCAGGAATGTGTCACTCTGTATTTATGGCCCCAATATAACAAGTTCTCACATCTGTCATCTATTGTAAAGGTAGAGAAAGGCCAGAATTTCAAGCTCTCTTTCCATTAATAGTTACAAAACAAATAAACTAAATAATTCAATAGTTGGATGATTTGTAAGGTGTGCAAAACAAAGCACTATAGGCTGAAGTGCAGTTATAATAGTGAATCAAGTCAAGTCTTAAAATTGAGTTGGGCATTAGAATTTGGAGGTAGGGTTAATTTAAGAGCTTTCAAGTAATAGGGGAAAATCATGAAATAAACATTCAAAAGGTTTGGTAATAAAAATGTTTAAAATATATGTCCAGATGAACTGAGATTAAATATTCTCAGAAATATTTATCATAAAATTCACAGAAATCGGTTAGAAAAGACTTGAATACTAAAACACACAGGGCCAAAGGATTTCAATGTACGCATGGGACACATCTTATTAATGAATTCATTCACAGATGTCACAGATCAAACCCCTGTGTGTTCTCTGCATGTTCACATGGTATTCTAATCACTGGCGTGCTAAGCCTTCACCTGTAGACTGGCCTTCTAAAAGCTCCTGTTTCTTCTCTTTTACAGATGGGGATCGAGGCACAACGAGGTGATATAACTCCTTGTAGCCATGCTGCCAGGAAGGGGCAAAGCCATGGTTCACGATCGAGGTCTATTTTCTCTTGCTCATGATATTCCATGACGGAAGTCAAGAAAAGGAGAAGACGTGTCCAAGGCAGTGGGGGATGAGAGCTTTCACGTGCAGAAAGTAGTACATGTGCCGTGTTTGCAGTGACATGGTCATGCATGCAGACGGTGACAGTTGGGAGGATGCATGGCTTCTTAGTACATCTCTCCTCCCTGTGACCAAGTATCTGGCAGGAGTCACAGTGGGGAGGGACAGTTTCTTTGAGCTCTTGGTTCCCAGGGGATCTTCGGTCCATCATGGCTGGGAAAGTATGGCGGCTGGAGTGTGTACAACAGACTTCTCACACTGCTGCTGGCCACAAAGATCAAAACTAGAGGCAACTACAACCTCCAACCTTCCCCTGTGAGGCCAAGGCTGAACAACAGCATCCCTAGCTGGACAGGAGACTGTTGGACATTATAAACACAATCCCTGCAAAGTGAAGGTGGTTGGCATGGTGATCAGGTATCAAATGGAAGGGAAAGGTCAAGCAGTGTTAAGACTGCCTGCTCCTGGCACACAGCACATGCTTGCTCACGGCAGAAGCTTCCAGGGGACTGGGGGCCCTCGTATGCATCCTTATAGGATGCATGCCTGTCGGTTGTGCCACATTCTTTGGGCATCTTCTCTAGTTCCCTGGCCACAAGGCAGTCAAGTCCCATGGTGTGAGGCCTTATCCCCATCCTCCCCATGTGGAGCCTAAGTTCCCACCACAGACTCAGCCTGGGGTGTACTATGGGAGAAAACCCATAAGTAAATTCAAAGGTGTCGTTATATTCATCCAAAACACAAAGTTCTCCTCCCAGCATAAATCTGAGTCCAGAAGCTCGTACTGTAGACTGGGTAGTGCAGAGAAATGTGTACAGCTTTACTGGGTAATCTCTTCTATGGACACTTGCTACTGAAACCAAGACGTCACAACACTCACTCCAAAGCTTAACTGCGACAGTTCCTTGGTAACCAGCACTTTTGAAACCTGCACAGCTTTGCATATAGCACATTTCTGTCAGAAGCCATTTAATGATGCCATGTCTGATGTTGACAATGACCCCAGCAAGGGTGTTTTTCTGCTTACTCCATTTTAACTGTACAGGTCCTGAGGCCCTGGGAGCTGTTGAAGGTGTGTAATTTAAAACACAAACCCAAAATAGCCAACTTCTAGGAATGGTAATTAGAAAGGGATTGAGCAGAGTTCTTTCTTTGTTCTAGCTTTGCGTGTGAGAGCAACAGATTAGCTCACGCTTGCCCAGTACCCTATCGATGTCCCCATATGCCCTCTGAAGTCTCCAGGGCTGACCCTGCCCTAAGGACTTGGAAACCAAAGCAGTGAGACAAACAAGCCTCAGTTTTCTGTGTCCTCATCCCTCTGTTACCACAGCTCTCTAAGGAGGATGCTCTGAGTACCAGTTTTATAGATGAGGGAACTGAAGTAACACTACTCCGCCCCACTCTCCCAGCCAATGAAAGGAAAGCCAGCATCGCAGCTGTCAATTCTGGGTATGAATCTACTGACTCTAAGAAGTTCTCAACATGGAGTCACCTGGAGACTGACTCACTAGATACTCAGCTCACCTTCCAGTGCTGCGTCCACCCTCCTGAAGGCAAGAGTCTCGTGTGCAAGCCCTGTGGGATGTCGATGCTCTCTCCTATCCCTCTACACCTCTGTACGTATCTGTAGAGATCACATCTCTATTCTTTGACTCCGTGTTTGTACAACTGTGTCTCTATACCATCTATGTCTCTAACACTGGCTACTGTCTCTAAGATGTGAGTCTTAAGCCTACATTCTTCCCACCAACCATGCCAGCTCTTCTCAGCTCTGCCTTGACAACTCACCCTCTACCCCGCAACACACACCCAAAAGCCGATAACAACAAAACTCAGTGTCCTAACTCTACTCAGGGCAGTTAGGCAAGCTCTGTGGTGGTGCCGGGCTCTGCCGGGAGATTATACCAGCGTGCAATGAACTGGCTTCCCAGGCTGTGATGCTGGCCCACACCCAAACTTCTCCAGCCATACGAGAGCCCTCATGGTTTGAATGTGAACTATCCCCCACAGGATCATGTGTTTAAATTCTTGGCCCCCTGATAGTGGCACTATTTTTTGGAAGGCTGTGGAACTTTCAGAGAGAGGATTCTCACTAGAGGAAGTGGGTTGCTGGGGTCAGGACTTGAGACTTTGTAGGTTGGCCCCACTTCCTTCCCACTTTCTGCTCCCTAACTCCAGTTACAATGGAACCCAGTCACCTCACCCTCCTGCCGCCATGCCTGCCCTGCCGTGATGGACTAGGATCCCCTTAAACTGTGAGCCAAAATAAACCCTTCCTCCTTAAACTGCTTCTGTGTATGAACAGTAAAATCATTGCAGTCCATAATATGAAGGTCTTGCACCTGAGCTGAAGCATTTTGGACATCATGTGTGAGCACCACATGGTGTGATGGTGGCATGTACAGTGAGGACCACATAGTGTGATGGTGGCATATACAGTGAGGACCACATGGTGTGATGGTGGCTTGTTCAGTGAGGACCACATGGTATGATGGTGGCATGTACAGTGAGGACCACATGATGTGATGGTGGCATGTGCAGTGAAGACCACATGGTGTGATGACATGTGCAGTGAGGACCACATGGTGTGATGGTGGCATGTGCAGTGAGGACCACATGGTGTGATGGTCCCATGTTCAGTGAGGACCACATGGTGTGATGGTGGCATGTGCAGTGAGGACCACATGATGTGATGGTGGCATGTGCAGTGAGGACCACATGGTGTAATGGTGGCTTGTGCAGTGAGGGCCACATGGTGTGATGGTGGCATGTGCAGTGAGGGCCACATGGTGTGATGACATGTGCAGTGCAGAGTAAGCATGCTGCATGCTCAGAACCAAGGCTGTAGCAAATCTACACATGCAACATGAGTGAGCACTGCCACAAATATCCCAGATTTGTTGTACATTTGATTTTGAACCATTTTTTGGTCATTAAATATTCAGGAACCTTTTCCTATTGCCTAATTTCCTCATACCCCACATTCAGTTATGCCCACCCCCATGTAAGTATGGGGAATCATGGTTTAAGGACCCATGCTATAGTTAAGGGTTCATACAAGATGTTGCTATGGTGCTTAGTAAAGAAGGGAAGATCCTGTTATTGGAACCAGGATGTCTGTGAGTCACCCTTTCCTCTAACACACACACAAACACACACACACAAACATACACACACATATATACACAAACACACACCCGCCTCTGCAGTTGTGACATCAGGTTTGTGTGGCTCCTGCCAGTGGCAGTTATCAGCAGGTTCCCGTGGGGCCCCTCCAGCCCAGCAGTGTGTTTCATCCAAGGGTTCAGGAGAGTCAGCAGGACGGATGACTGACTGTGGATGTCACAGCCTTAGCCAATAGAATTCCTTCGTTTTTGCTGCATCCTATTGTCCAGGTAAATGGCTACATTCAGGCCATGGTCAAGAAGGAAAGTATCCTGTTAGGGGTGGAGACAGGTCATGTCTTCATGGAAATCACCTTAGGAAGAGGGCATTCATGGTGCTGTATTCATTTTCTGGGGGCTAGTCTAACAAAGTACAGTCACAGATCACCTGTGACCCTCCCATCTCCTGTCTTCCCCCATGTCTGCTCACCCTCCAGCCCATTCTTCTTTCTGGTCTGTTGTACAGGGCTCCTTCCAAGCTGCTGGTGGCAGGGAATTCCCAGTAAATCCCCAGTGTCTCCTACTGGGGTTGGGCATGGGTTATGCCCACCCTGGCAGTGCCTCTTACAGGGGCCTCTATTTCCTCTCAGTTGCTCCACTGTGGGCATCCTCCGGCCCCCACTCTACTGCCCACACATGCTCTCCTCCTGAAACAGATGGGTGCTAACGCTCCAGGCTGGAAAAACCTTTCTAGAGATTGTCGTGCAGGCCCTAGATCTCAGGCCACCTATTCAGATATGAAAGAAGAAAAACAAAACAGCCATGTCTTAAGTGTGACAGTATTGGGGCCATGCAAAGGGAGCAGATGGTACCATGACCTGGGTGAAGTCCTCAAAGTTGTCAGTCCACCCTCCCTCCACACCTGACACACTGTCCTAGGTTTATGGAATTGGGCTAGCACAGGCGACCTTCAGGGGACCACCCCAGGGCTCTGCTGACAGATCCCAGAGCTTACCAGTCCTTCCATTGTTTTGCAGTTTATTTAGTCAACCCCCTCTCTCCTTTCCTTCACCGCCATGATTCTTACACCAGGCTTAAATGTCCCCTGACCAACAATGGTCCACTGGGAACTACGTTTCAAGAAGCAAGTTCTGACGTGGTCTTCTGAGAGACCTGGCTCACCCTGTGGCTCTGGTAGAATAACTAAAGACCACCCCAAGGAGAGGAAAAGACAGGTTCTATCAGGAAAGGTTCCTGGGACACTGGAGAGTAATCCAGGGGCCTTTTCTGGGTCTTATCATAATGTGCCCAAGAGAAGGGTTTGAATGAGTCCTACTGTTCTGACTCAGTTTCCTGAAGCTCAGATGTCTCACTTGAGAAATGACATAAGATGAAGACTTATCACATGAACTTGGTAAAGAGAATACACTTTTGGGGGGTGGTGTGGGGGTGGGGCATCCTACCATGTGTAAAGTCAATGCTTCTGTGAAGGAAATGAAATCACTGAGACCCAAAGGAGCCTTGGAGGTGCTCCTGTTAAGAAAGAAGTCAAGGGCCTGAATATGTGTTATCACAGACTGTCAGCAGTCCCAGCTGGCCACTGTCCCCATGCCTGCCTAGCTGTGGGACCAGTCCATGCCTCACCCCCACCCTCAGCTTGGGGTGAGAAGCTTCCTCAGAGAGCAGACGTGTTGTCTACGCCCACCAGAGAGAGTTTGGCAGCCAAAATGATGCCCACAAACCAAACGGCAGCATTTCAGGGTGCCCGCCAGTGTGAGGGATGCAGAAAAGTCATGCTGCATCTTCCAGACACACACACACACACACACACACACACACACACACACACACACACACACGCACAAGCATTTCTCAATCCAGAAACCATTTTCAAAGGAAAACGCCAGGGAGATAATAGCGGGTTTGTAGAAAAAGAGGAAATCAGCATGGCTGGGCATTTTTGCTCTCTTTGGAAACCACAGAAACCACATCAGGAACAAATGAGACTAAAGAAGGCTTCCTGCCGGGGAGGGGAGGCGGATGAGACTCCTGGAGTCACTGAGACAGAGACGGGAAGTGGAAGATGCTTCTCCAAGCACAGGCCGTTCCCACGGTGGTCAAACAGGCATCTTCCATGAGACACACAGGGTGACCCTTCATCCTTCACCTGACTTGACGGCCATGCAGCCCAGTGCCCGGGAGGCTCCTCAGCAAAGCTTAGTGAGAAGTGGGAGCCCAGGGATCTGTCACTGAGCTTGACAGGAGCCTGGCCACAAGAAGAAATGGCATCCTGCTTTCGATTACATTCACTCTTGCAGCAGAGTTACGCTGTGTTGGGATCTGCAGCCTGACTGTTAGCTTTGATTGAGTCACCCCCAGAGTCTCCATCATCACCTAAAGCTGCTTGGAGAGGAACACCATGATTCGGAGTTCAGGGTTAAGAGTAGCATCAAATGTCTCCCATCCCTTCAGCTGGTGGTGGTAGCCAAAGGAGACACGGGGGACTCGTGGGGAAATGTCTCATTAAGCTCATTTCAGATGTTCAGGTTGGGGGAGGGGGAAAACACACTGATGGGGGAGGGGCACTCCCGATCCCATTACACACCACTCTTCCTCTTCACTTTTTAAGATCACACCAACTGCAAATATAATTGCCGGGTGTTCTCAGAGAGATAATGGCACAGCTTCTGGTAAGTAGCCCTGGTCATTACCAGAATTTCTGAAGTGTTTTATCCTGGTTGCAGAGCGCGTTTCTGAGTTCAGGATCAATGCTACCAACCCAGGGAAGGAAGCTAAAATGATTTGGGACACCTGACCACATTGTCTTTGCCTTGCTTTTAATTTTTATTTTATGTGTATGGGGGTATTTTTCCTACACGTGTGTCTGTACATCATTTGAGTGCCCCCTCTATTTTGAAAGATTTATTTTTATTTATGTGCACATCCATGTGTCTGTGTGTATGCCACTCATGTAAAGATTCCCTAGGGCCAGACTCACAGGCAATTGTGAGCCACCCCATGTGTGTGCTAGCAACCAAATTGGAGTCCTCTCAGGAGGAGCAAGCACTCAACCTCTGGCCATCTCTCCAGCCCCTACATAAAGAAGATTTAAAAAAAACCACTTTTTAAAGGGGGGTGGTCTCACTATGTAGCCCAGGCTACCCTTGAACTTAAGATCCCCCACCCGCAACCTTAGCCTCCTGGGTGCTAATATTATGAGTGCGGTTCCACGGCCATGCACACCTGAAATATTATGAAAGAATGAGTTCTACCACAGTCAGGCACACAGTCAGAGTTGTGGGATTAGCTTCAGACAATTCAGAGAGCAATGGATGAAGGAAGACAATAACACACAGAGAGAAAGTACTCAGTAGTGTTTACTATGTTTGAAGAAATACTTGCACAGTAAAAGGGGGGACTTTCCCTTATTTGAACTTGTATAACATCTGCAGCCAGACAGAAAACCTGTAAAGCCATTCCCTGGACAGGCCATGAGCCAGAATGCCCACTTCACCGACGTTGGTGGATGCCACAGTCAGGTAGATGCACAAAGGACTTAGGACTTTGAGGGGGAAGGACAGGACGTCATCATTGTGAGATGGTCTACCTGAGGTACATGATGAGTTCCTGAGTGTGTTGGAGCCAAATTTATTATGAGACTTTTTTCAAAATGGATAGTTTTAAACAACAGGGTCTTGCTATGTAACCCAGTCTGGCTTGGCACTAACTCTCCATCCTCCTGCCTCAGCTTCCAAAGTGCTGTGATCACCTTCATGCACGACATCCCTGCTCAGACCTTCAATGTCATGCTCCATATCAGTGAGAAGCACTCAAAAGGGTAGCACAGACTTGGTATGTTTACAAAGCAGACGGGCCGGTAAACTGAAGGTTTCTGGTGGAGAGACAGAACAGAAGCTGTGTCTGGGTAAACAGAGAGATGACCCGGACTTTTGGGAGAGGTGGTTTCCTGCCACAAAGATGTCGACTATCCCCAAACCGATCTATAAATTCAGCAAGAGCTCAATCAGACTTCAGTCTGATTTTTGTTTTTAGAAATTGAATAACTTATTCGAAAACTCCATGGTGAATGAAAGTCCACTAATACTCAAGTTGATCTAACAAACAAGGAACAGATGGTTTGAATTAACACATATTAAGTCAGTCTTCAAGGTCATGGGAAAGTGGCATTGAGTCTGGAACAGACAAATAGATGAGTCGGGCAGAACAGCAAGTTCTCAAAGAGGGCACTGTGGGAACCCAGTGCCTGTGAGTGACACGGTGACACATACCAGTGGAAGGGTATATTTTGCCAATGATCTTGGGAAAATTGACTTTATACATGGAAAAAAAAATTCAGTGATATGCCTAAGCCCAACACCAGGGAGAGGGGCATCTGTTCATATAAAATCCAAAACGAGGCAGGAAAACTATGAAGTCAGGAGAAGAAAAGGTTGCACAGTGTGACGAATTGGGTTAGGAAAATCCTTCTGAAATAGAGGCACAAATCACATGGCAAATTTGAAAAAAAAAGATTAAGTATATTAAATTAAGGATTTGTATTCAGAAAGGGACAGAGTGAACCAGGTGGGTGGAGGACAGTTACCACAGACAACACCTACAGGCAGGCGTGCACAGGCGTGCACGCGCAAAGCGCAATGCGAATCCTCCAACTCTGTTAGGGAAATGCATTGCTGAAGAGCCAAGTAGCAAAGAACTATGGATGAGAGAATTGCAGAGAAGACAGCGAAGCCCTGAGCTTAAGGGCTGCGGCTGCACAAAGTCATGAGCTTGATCAGAAAAATCCTAATTCAAGTTACTAAGAAACCCATGGGGGAGTGCAAAGGAATACCTGAGGATGTGGGGACTCTGGAGAGAATGTGGAAGGGACCAGTCCCCACGGATGGTTTAGCATTGCTCACCAAATTAGAGAGCAGCCCCCTTGAAAGGCAGGAATTCTAGAGGCGAGGTGCTGGGCTGGCATGCTGCCTCCCAGGAGCACACAACCAGAAAGCAATGTCCCTATCAGGACACAACATGGGGAAGAAATCAAAACCACCATTTGCCTTTCTCTCAATGCAGGCCTACCTACTGCCTTTTCTTTCTGGATTCTGTTAGGCTGAAAATACGTTCCTTTGTCTTGGTCGCTGGGAATATTCATTTTATCTGAAGAATCACTCCCCCTGTTCATCTGACACTGGTTTGGGTCATGGCTGATCATTTCGTATCTGGATGTTTGTTCTGAATATTTTTGTCTTTGGTGTCTTTTAGTTTCCTGATCTCTACTTACAGTATCTAATATGCGTTTCAATGTTGTACATTGAATTCCAGGCTGGCACAACTTGGCTGTCTTCTTGTTCTGCGCCCCCCCACCCATGGCTGCCTTGTGTTCCAAATGTAAAAATGAATGATTCAATGGGTGTCTTAGTGGTGCACAACTCTGTATGACAAATGCTTCCCCCCATGGTGGTTCTTGATGAGAGACAAAGTCCTTGCTTGCCCATACTGTTTATTCATTGTTCATCATGGGAAATGGGTGCATACAACTTACTCAGTGTGGACCAGAGATTAAATACTTTCTGCAGGAAGGAATGTCCATGGAGAGAAGTCTATTGACTAAACCCTCAGGGCCAGCTCACCCTAGATATCTCATTAGCATGGAGAACTCTGCTCTATGGGACTAGTGGTCACAATCTTCATGTGGGGTGTTGTGGTCACATACTCCAGGATAGGAACTGGGTCAGAAGTAGTATTTAAAAAGAGTTTAGACACTGGAAACATGAATCTGTAATAAATATTTAATATTTAATAAATATTTAAATAAGAGAAGAAAATGGCTTAGTGGGGAAATGTCCTTCCTGCCAAGATGGATAACCTATGTTTGATTCCTGGAATCTACATGGAGGAAGGAAAAAGTTGCCCTCTGACCTCCACATGCAAGCTATGGTGCGTAAATGCACATGCACACATGTGCATAAATGTAATAAAAACAGAGAAAAGGCACCATTTAAGCTTTTCAAAAAAAAAAAAAAAAAAAAAAAAAACAAGAGAAGGAAAAAGATAATGTTGCAAGAGGGAGGACCAACCGAAAACCCAACAGTGAGAGGCAGGATTAGATGCATTAGTAAGTTAAATACATGATATTAGACTGAACACACTGAACACTACAATTATAGTAGTGGTGTGTAGCAGGGGAGGAGGGCGGGATGAAGAAGTGAGCTATCTTGAAATTTTAAAGCAGTGGAGTTGAGGAAGAGGCTGTCATACACATTGGTCATATCTCTAAATACGCAACACTAAAAGGGACTGTAGTTGTAGCCAATGGGTTTTAGTTAATGACAATGTAGAATGAAAGGCTCGTCCATTCTAAGATTTATTCCACACTAAATGCAAGGTATTCGTTGGTGAGAGGGAGGGAGAGAGGCAGGGAGGAAGGGAGGCAATATCCAGAAATTCTTTTCAATTTCCATTTTTTTAAATAAATCCCAAACTTCCCCCAAAGAATAAAGTCCATTAATTTTTTTAATGACAAAGCTGTCAACTGGATACAGTAGCAAATCACAACCCTGTGTTTCCCACAAGACACAGATTCAATGCGAAATACAGAAAGATGGATGATAAAAGTCAGGAACATCAACCCAAAGCAGGCTGGGCCTGCTGCTCTAATTAAGTGAAACAATTAATAAAACAGGAAATTGTTCATTGTGGGGCACCCTCAGAACAAGGGCAGCTCGGTCTGCTGGAGAGTCGCTGCTCCAGATTTAAATATACCGAACAGCTTAGACTCAAAGCATCAAGAACAGAATTCAGCAAACCGAAAGGAGGTATCGCTGGGCCCAGAGGAGCCTGGTGACAGATGCTGAGGCGTGTCACGATACACTGGCTTCCAGCAGATGGGCTTGTGCACCCCCCCTGAGCAGATCCAAGCATGAAGCTTTCTCTGGGCCGCTGCTGACCAGGCAGTGAGCACTGGGCTTACCTTGGAGAGGACACAGAGGTCAGGGGAGACCGCCAGAGGCCCTTTCTCAGAGAGTCTGGCATAAAATGGAGGAAGCTAGGGAACAGACACTATGCTGCCACCAGCAAATGGCAGGAACATAGAACAAGTCCGGCTGGTCTTATTCCATTGTTGTCCACATTTGTGTGTGTGTGTGAAAGGAAGACCCAAGTTGGAAGGAGACATTAATGGATGGATATAATCAAAATTTAGTGTGTCAGTGTAAGGAATTTATAGAAGGATTAAATGTGAAGTTTTATTTAAAAGAAAAAAAGAAAATGCCCTGGACAAGTGTTTGTTTGTTTGTCTTAACCAATTAAATTAAGAGTGGAGCCAAAACTGTGGGACTGACTCCTCAGGACACTGTCTGACTTTGCCCAAGAAGCCTGAGCTGGTGTCTCATGATAGACTTCTTCACTCGGGCAAAAGCCCGAGAAATAGTGATGCACGAAGGCTGTGTTCAGGACTCCAAGGGTTCCGTTGTGTTCTGAGACAACACCAGCTCTGGCAGGGTGGTCAAGGTCAATGACCAATGGGCACAGCAAACAGCTGGAAAGCAAGCAGGCAAGGCTCAAAATGCATGACAAGCCGCAGCGGCCAACCACAGTGAGCCTCAGAGGTCCAGCAATGGTGGTGAATGGGCCCAAGCTGAGGGTGTCCCTGGAGCCTGGGCTAGGGCAAGGGAGACCAAAGGCCATAGCAGGACCAGCTGATGTCCTGAATATTTATTCTTTGTTTAGAGAGTCAGCTGTACATTTTACAAATTTTTGGCAATATAGGAAATAAAAATGAGAGAAGACATCACAAAGCTATCCTAGACACACACACACACACACACACACAGAGAGAGAGAGAGAGAGAGAGAGAGAGCCCGACACAGAGAGAGAGACAATGCGCATACATATTGGATATCCAGGAGGGTGCTGAAAACAATTATTTATGTCTTAAACTTGCAAACATCACCCTGGACTTTTCCACAGAGGCTTGCCATTCTAAGACCAATAGATATGAAAGCCCACTGGTTTTGGGAAAGGAACTTCAATAAACTGAACTAGAAAATTCCAGAAATACAATCCACCAGCATCCTCATCAGAGGTAAAAGTGGGACCCCACAACACAAAGCCAACAAGGATGAAGGTGATAGATAAGAATGTTAGTGATGGACCACAAACATGTCCGAGGTGCTGACAGATGGAGCCAAGGCCTTATGATCCCCTTCAAAGTCTTGAGATTTCTATCCCCCATGTACTAAAATCTTCCCGGACTCCTTGAGGACATTAAACGGGTATTTTATTTTAAAAGCAAAATCTAATGTCTGAAAGCAATGGCCAACAGTTTCTTTAGGGTCCAGGGGTAGTGTCTAAGATATTGAGATGCAAACTGAGGAGCCATATTTTCTAAGAGTGAGAGAATCAAATGAAATACACACTAACACAAAGTGCCTTGGGATGTAAATTATATTTCAGTATCAATCTGTTAGTATTGCTCACTTGTCTATGCGTCAAAACAGCTTCCCGATGAGGATGGCTTCACCCATGATTCTGACTCAGTACGATGCTCAGGCTTGATGTATCGGTGGGTTCAACGTGCAGGTATCCATTGAAGGCAGAATCAATATTTTAATCAGGCAGAGGCTGGGTGAGTAAATCCACTCTCTGGTGCTGTGTGTAATTCACAGCTCAAAAATGATAAATGCAACTCTTCCAGGTTGAGGACCGACCCAAATAGCTCAGTTTCTATTCGTGTTCCTACACACCCTCAAACCACAAACCACTAATCAGCTCAGCTTTGAAGATAAGCACGGAAGTTAATCTTGAAATACCGCTGGAGAGGTCTTGTTCCCGCCTGCTTTTGTTGTTTGTTTGTTTGTTTGTTTGAGAAAAGGTCTTACTATGTAGCCCTAGCTGGCCTGGAACTTGCTGTATAGACCATAGGCTTCAAATTCACAGAGATCCACCTGTCTCTGACTTCTGAGCGCTGAGGTTAAAGGCATGCACCGTCATCACCAGCTCGGTATTTTTAGGTATATTTCCTGCATGTTGTACACCATGTACATGCCTGCTACCCAAGGAGGGCAGGAGAAAGCGTAAGATCTTCTGAAACTGGAGTTCTATATGATTGGCAGCTGCTACATGGAAGCTGGGATTGCGCCTGGGTCCCCTGAGAGAACAGCCAGTGCTCTCAGCCTCTGAGCATCTCTCAACCTCTTGGTCTTTCTTGATAAGCATTTTTTTAATAGTAAGTAGAACGAGCTTACATTGTCAAATTTTGTGATTTCTATTTATCAGTGTTCTCTGGCTTCCATCCTTCCTAAGCCAGCCTGCAGCACTAGCCCAAGGCTTCCTGCCCGCCAGAGCACCTCTCTGAATCAACTGCTGCTTCTCTTGGATTTCAGCTGGAGCACATGGCTTGAGGCTTTGTGGCTCAGGTGCAGTGTTTGAGGCTGGTAAGAGTCTCACCCCTGCTCCCCAGTTCTTCCCACAGGTAAGTGAGTTTCCTCTCCCAAGGCAGGAAGAGAATGTAATAGACCCCTAAGTCCGAGACCTGGTGCGGCAGAGACTCTGGGGGACAAATCATCTTGATTTGCAGGGGTCTTGCTCTACAAATCACTGAGAAGATTAAGTGAATGGATGCTGAGCCAATAACAATAGGGTTAGCGCATTCTGAGCTCAGAGGGATGCAGGATAGCCAGCAGCCACTCAACACATGCCCTTAATGTAAGTTTCTGTTGTGTGACTCCTGGCTAATGTACAGTCTGTCTGCGCATGTGTGTGTACATATGGGTGGGGGTGTAGGGTGTACCCATGTATATGCAAGTGCTTGTATGTGTGTGCGCAGGTGCACATGTGCATTGCACACATAGGTGTGAGTATGTAGAGGCCAGAGGTCAGTTCTAACAGTCATTCCACGTGTACTATCTTTCTTTTTCTTCTCTTTCTTTTTTTCTTTTTGAGACAGAATCTCTCAATGGCTGGAATCTGCCATGCAGGCTAAGCTCGTTCTCAAGCACTCATCTCCATGTTGGTTTTATTTTATGTGGGTTCCGAGGATCAAACCCGAGTCCTCGTGGTGGACTAGACTGTGCTGAGTGAGCCACCACCCAGCTCTAGCAACCATTCTTTCTTCATTAGCCTGGAACTCCTAGCCAAGGGCAGTACAGCAAAATGTCGGCAGGAGGTGTGTTTAATAGACATATTTTCTCCATAAACCTTCTTGTAGTAGGAGGGCCAAACAGCTCATGAGCCCTTTGGGGAAGATGCTTTTAAACAGCAAAATCACCAACAAAAGTAACAACAATGTAACAAAGCAACAACAACAGTTAGGCCAAACAGACTGAAACCTTTTCTGCAGCAGCCTGACAGAAAGACAGGACCCGACCTTTGGCCTCAGCTGAGAAACTCCAAAGATACTTTTCACTTCTTTGTGGATGTCTGCTAATGACTTCAGAAGTGCAAGAGGCATCGATTTGGGGTTGCAAATAAATTTTTAACTAGTAGACAAATTCCAAAGTGAAGAATCCATAAATAGTGAGTGCCGGGACTGTATTTTATGTCTCCAGTTTAGTCCCAGTCTGCGCACAGCATCTTTAGAGGAGGAGGGAGTGGGTGGAGTTGCATGGTTTTCAACTGTTCTGGGCGACCCTAGGGGTGGGAAGCAGGGCTGTGAAGCAAAGATTGCAACCCATCCCCTCCTTACCTTCTAATACAGCACCCCCTTCCTTTAAGGAAGAACGACTCCCCCACCCTCCCGCTATGGAGGCTGCAGTTGGATTGAACCACCCAGAACTGGGCAGGTGGCCCAGTGTGACCCAGCCTGAGATTCACCACCTGACTTCCCTAGTCAGTAGCCCAAGGGACAGAAACTGTGGGCAGAGCAAAGTCCTGGGCATGATGTTTCTGGTGGCTACTTTTAAGAGTCTGTGTCTTCCATTTAGGAATACAAGGCTTAGACCCAGTCCTTCTTTAACTTTTTTAACTGATTTGAGATGGTCAGCCTGTGAGTTAAGGGACTATAGCAAATTTATGGCTTGGAGTTTATTGTTAGGGTGTTTTTTATGTTTTATTTAGAAATAGCTGAGTGGAGTTAACAGACAACAGTCCAGATTACCTTACATGGATAGTTGGTTTTCAAGACGTCAGAAGTCCACAGAATTGACGTGACAAACATTTCTGTATTAATGTTCATTTTGATTAGAGACCTGTCTGCTCCTGACAGCTTCCTGTATTGAATTCTAAGAAGAAATTGAGCATCTTTGGAGTTACTCCAGTTGTGGTAAGACAGCCACTAGACAAGAATTGCCTCTTTCCATCTACAGACAAATTACTGTCCAGAAAAGGACACACTTGCAGAATAGTCGACTGATTATATCTGCCTAGACAGAGTAATCAGCCCTTAATAATTCTGCAGCACTGAGGTCTGTCAGATGATCCTGGGCCAGAAGGCGGAAGACCAGATGCTCCAACATTTTGTAGTAGAGGGAGTGTCCAGGTGTTCAGAGGTCTCTATAAATTGGCTAAGTTTTAGAAGCTATGCTTTGTGCTTCCCACAATTATAGTTAACTCAGTCATTCTGGATTTCTGACGGGGTTGAAAACTTATAGCTTCATAGCCAATCCTGGCTTTTTACCTTGAGAGAAAAGATTTGAGTGGATGGTCTTCAACTGACATTCATTCTAAAGCCAAGGAAAAAGCCAGGTTCAGAACTAAGTCTTTTAGTTAGGAGAGATGACAGAGGTTCTGGTTAGTCAACAAAATGATGGACTGGGTATTAGGACTATCTTGTACCTCACTGGTACAAATTGGCATAATTATGCCCTAATTGTATTTTGAGAGAAAAGTTTTATTTTAACAGGAAGGGTGATATGTAGGAGGAGATAAGGTGGGAGGAGTACTGAGAGGAAGAGAAGGAGTAAGGAGAGGAGGAGAAGAAGGAGAGGAGAAGTTAGGTGATGAGAGAGAAAAAGAGGGGGGAGACAGGGAGGCAGATGTTCATGTATCTCCACCAGTCAAAGATAGTTTATATATCTAGGTTGGGTATTGGGTTACACCTCTGATTGAGCATTACCAAACTTATAAAGCCTTTGATTAACATTTTTTAAAAAAATGTATAAGTGCAAAAAGGAAAAGGGAGCATGGGATAGGGGTTTCCTAAGGGGGGGCAGAGAATGGGGAAAGGGGATGGCATCTGAAGTGTAAATAAAATATCCAATAAAAAAAATGAAAAAAAAAGAGTGTGTGTCTTCACTACTTGAGTTGGTGTTCTGCCACCTGAGAAAACACAAAACACGGGTGTCAGCACATTGTTCGGACAGGCTGGACCCGCTCAGTGAACCTTTAAAATTCTCTCTCTGCATTTTAAAGCTCTTTTTCTTTTCCTCAAAATCTTCTTTGCTTCCTTGACCCACTTATAGCATGAGGTTGCTACTGACTTCATTTCTGGAGATGGAACACAAGGGCTTTTGCATGGTAGGCAGTACTTTATCAGTGAGGCATTAACATATACTAGCCCTTGGAAATGAAGACCTTTGAGTGTGTGTGTGTGTGTGTGTGTGTGTGTGTGTGTGTGTGTGTGTGTCTGTGTGTCTGTGTATCTCTGTGTGTCTGTCTGTGTGTGTGTATCTGTGTGTATGTCTGTGTCTGTGTCTGTGTGTGTCTGTGTATCTGTGTCTGTATGTGTCTGTGTGTTTGTGTATCTCTGTGTGTGTCTGTGTGTCTGTCTGTGTGTCTGTGTGTCTGTGTATCTGTGTCTGTGTCTGTCTGTGTCTGTGTGTCTGTGTATCTGTGTGTGTCTCTGTGTCTGTGTGTGTGTGTCTGTGTGTGTCTGTGTGTCTGTGTATGTGTGTCTGTGTGTCTATGTGTGTGTGTGTCTGTGTGTGTGTGTGTGTGTGTGTGTGTGTGTTAAGGAAGACTGAGCCCAGTACCTCTTGTGTACAAGGCAGACATTCTACCACTGAGCAACATCCCCAGCCTGCTTTCTTATTTTTTTGGTTTCTTTGTTTGGATACTGAGTCTCACCAAGTTCCCCAGGGTGACCTGGAACTTACTTCATAGTTGAGAAAGATCTTGAACTTGCAATCCTCCTGCCTCAGCTTCCTACGTAGTAGGGATATGAGGTCTCATCCCAGGGCACAGCTACCTACCTTTTTGAATCCAGCTCTCCCATCTGTTTTTCTCATTTCAAGAAGCTGTAGGAAACTGATCTCTTTCCTTGCATGGGTGGTCATCCTTCTGATTTGAAACAGGCAGTGTCATCTTTCTAGTTGATGGTTAAAAGGAGAACAGTTCATGGCTCCAGGTGCAGCTGAGTGCGGAGGGGAGCAACCAGACTCCAAGAGCAGCTAAAGCAGCTTCAAGTGGCTTCTGTCTCATGGTTCCGCAGGGTGCCCTCAGGGCTCTTTCTGTACAGAAGCTGCCAGCTCTGCTCAGAGAACTTGGCAGCTCCTGCTTCCCCTTGTTCTCAAGAACGGTTGGAGACTCGTGATATGTCAGAGTGGAGAGCTAGCCTGCTCCATCACTCACAAACCACGGACCTCTGATCTCATCCTCTGATCTCCCTTCTGGGCCCGGAGGGTCAGCATTGATGTGCTTTACCTCTCTTAACTCTCTGACCAGTGTAGGATAGTAGCTGCCACCTGCTAGGCTTGTGCTCTGTGTGGCCTGGTACGGACACTCATTCAAGAAAGGATCACATGGAGAATAGCTAGGTTGTTTGGACCTCGTAGACACTGACTCTCACCCTGTGGGTCGTGATCTCTTTTTACAGGGGTCACCTAAGACCATTGGAAAAACACAGATATTTACATTGAGATCCATAACAGTAGCAAAATGACAGTTATGAAGTAGCAATGTGAATAATTTTATGGTGGGGGGCATCCATCACAACACAAGGACCTGTGTTCAAGGTTGAAGCATTAGGAAGGCCGAGAACCACTGTTGCAGACCAAGATATTGGAAGTCCCTGATGTAAAGTGACTTGCCCGCTCACCACTCAGAGATGAAAGAGGTAGGACCAGAATCTAGCCTGTCTGACTCCAAAGCAGCTAAAATATGATTACCTCAGCAGAGACACTGCTGTGGGAGCATGGGAAGGGAGGATGCTGGGGAGGAGAACGCTCTGGCACAAGGATGTAACAGCCTCCTAGAGAGATTCTGAGATTCTGAGAGCCTAGCACTCTTACTTGTAATCTCAAAGAGAGGTGTGTGTGTGTGTGTGTGTGTGTGTGTGTGTGTGTGTGTGTTACTGAAGCAAGAGCTTCTTCTTTTGCAATGCAGTTTCACTATGCAACCCTAGCTGGCCTGAAACTCCCTATGTAGACCAGACTGGTCTCAAGCTCACAGAACCCTGCCTGCCTCTCTGTCTCTGTATCAGGATTAGAGGTGTGTACTTTTGTGCCCAGGCCCTGGGGCAAGAAATTTAATACTTTAGTGAAGAAAAAAGTATATATAAGGAAGAGTTAATTTCCAGTAAGATAGAAACCAAAACTTTTATAAAATGTATTAGAATATAATTTATATAAACTCAAAGCCTTTTAGCAAACAGACCCATTCTAAATTTCCTTAAAATTACTTACCTGTGTTGACAGCTCACATTCTAAAAATTTATCTTTAAGAACTCTATGCTTGCCAGGTGGTGGTGGAGCACGCCTTTAATCCCAGCACTTGGGAGGCAGAGGCAGGCGGATTTCTGAGTTCGAGACCAGCCTGGTCTACAAAGTGAGTTCCAGGACAGCCAGGGCTACACAGAGAAACCCTGTCTCAGAAAAACAAAAAACAAAAAAACAAAACAAAACAAACAAACAAAAAAACCTCTATGCTTTAACCAAAATCCTTTAAGTATAATTATTTTCCAATCTTTTTTTGATCAATATCAAGTTTTATCTTTTTGTTTGTTTGTTTTCCCCTTACTTATAATATAGGAACTTACAACCTCATTTTAAGTATTTCTATAGTGTGGCTTTGAGATCAATTTTATAAAAAGCCAGGAACACTGCAAGCTAGCAACACAGAGAAGTGATTTTAAAAGAGAAAGGTTTTTTTTTTTTCCTTTTTTATGAATTTTTAAATTTATTCTCTGACAATTTCATACATGTATGCATTGTATCTTCATATCTGCTCAAATCCACCCAGGCTGCCCGGATTCCATCTCAGTAGATGGAATAGGTATGGCCTCCTTCACATCTCATTGTAGTCAGACTAGCTAGAAGTGGGATAGTGGTAACAGGAAAGGGTTAATATCAGGGTACTTGTTCTTGACCCAAGCTATGTGGGCACATAGGCCACCCACCCCAGAACTCCTGTCAGATGGCCACTCTTAGAACCTGTCCTGGCTGGTTTTGTGTATCAACTTGACACAAGCTACAGTCATCAGAAAAGAAGGAGTCTTCAATTGAGGAAATGCCTCCATGAGATCCAGTTGTAAGGCATTTTCTCAACCAGTGATCAATGGGGGAGGGCCCAAGCCATTGTGGGTGGTGCCATTCCTGGGCTGGTGTCCCTGGGTTCTATAAGAAAGCAGGCTGAGCAGGGAAACAAGCCAGTAAGCAGCACCCTCATGGCCTCTGCATCAGCTCCTGTCTCCAGGCTCCAGCCCTGCTTGAGTTCCTGTCTTGACTTCCTTCTGTGATGAACAGTGATGTGGAATTATAAGCCAAATAAACCCTTTCCTCCCCAACTTATTTTTTGGTCATGGTGTTTCGTCACAGTAATAAAAACCCTAACTAAGACAGAATTATACACATCCCCAGCCCCAAATCTCTCCCTTCAGCCAGGGGATTCTATGTTGTGAGTCTTGTTCTGTCCCTATAAATAACCTTTCTGCTACTCTCTGGTAGTCCCACTGAACTCAACGAATACCCCAGTGGACTCAGATGAAAGATAAAAATGCAAATTTTACCTGAGAGTGAATCCCCATCATGCTCCAAACAAGAGGAGAACACTTTCTAAGGCAAGAGAAAGCAGGAAAACAAACAGTGGGTTGGTTTCTCTGGGGTAGCCATGGATCCCTGTGCAGAGCCAGCAGCGTGGGCAGGAAGTGGGTATAAAGAAGAGGGGAAAATGCCTCTTAGGCCAGCATCCTAGGTCTCATGCACACTGCTACAGTCTCCCAGCTTTGTGTCCATGTTACCCAGCCTCCACGTCCCTGTGTGCAAGAATGTCCCCTTCTGACATTGGGAAGGTTGGGCCAGAGGGGAGCCTGCTGCCATGCAGACCACAGCTCATGGGGTGCTGACTGGTGGGGTGAAACACAGGCTATCTCTAACCTGACAGTGGTGGCGACTATTCCTACAAGTGAGGAGAGGAGGCAGAGGCATCTTTTTCTTGACTTTTGGATTCCTCCCCAACCATCAGCAGCCAGATAGTCACTGTGAATCTTGCTTAGATACCACCATCAGGTCTTGGCAGGAAGGAACAATACTGCAGGACATGCATTCGTGTCACCTGTCAGCCACCTGAGTGGAGGGAGGCTGTGGCTGCTGGATGGTGTTCGTGGTACCTCCACCATCTCCTGCCACACCAGAGACCTTGAGGCTAACACTTCATCCCTGTTTGGCTTGCACATTGCCCTTTTACCTATCCTGGAGTCTCCTGCTTCCTCTTTCCATCAGCCTTGCATCACGAATCATCCCAGGGTGCTTTGCAGTTCTTGTCTTTTTCTGGATAGCCAGGCCTTGCAACCCTCCTCAGACTCACCAATGACAAGCTCTCTTCTCACCCTCAGCTTGTTGTAAGCACCATGCCTTCCCGGGTTCCCTCTCCCTGTACCATACCCAGAGATCACTGTTCAGTTCTCAAAACCCCTTCTCTATGGCTTATACCCCTTGTCCTTGGCATTTCAGCCCCAGTTAACCCCCAGTGACTGCCCAGCACCAGGTTGAGTGTGAAAAATGGAGCAACTTGGAAGCAGCTGAGCAGGACAGAGATCCAACCTTCCTCCCCTCTCCCTATCACTAGTGGTGGCTAACATTGACCATTGCTGGCCATTTGCTTGGTGGACACTGTGGGCAGCTATTTTCTCAGCCTTCACACATTCCTCATGGAAGGAGCATGGAGGCTCTGCAGACCCTGGAAATAAAGCACACAAGGCCTGGGAAACCCCACGAGAGTAGCAAGATTCTTAAGGCTCCTCCCCAAGGTCGTACAGGCTATAACAACTGCTGAGGAGACCTGCCAGTCAGCAGTCTGTCATGCAGCTCCAGAGATGCTGGGGTCAGGTCAGGGGTCCTGGTGATGCAGCTTCTCTGAGCTACCCAAGCGTCTCTAAGTGAAACGTTTGACACCTGCTCCTGTGGGTAACTCCAGTAAACTCACTGGTTTGCTAAGCCTGACTCCGGTGGGACCATATCTTTGGTCTTCAGTTCCCTGCCTAGGGTGAATAGACATTTGTCTACATCTCTCCTAGGCAATGTCACAAAATAAACATTCCAATTCCTTGCCCCATTCCTTCCTTCTGGTTACCTCCTAGTCTTCACCACAGAGAGTAAGAACCTTCTTCCACCTCCTGCCCCTGACCCCTGACCCCTGACCCCTGCCCACTGCCCGCCTCCACATATCTTCTTTAGAGCAGACCTGGATTGTCTGCCAGCCCCCCCCCCCCCGGCCCAAGTCCCTCCAACCTTCCATGACTCATCTGTCTTTTCATTACATAAAACAGTGGGATCCTGGCTCATCCACAGGAGCCCATGGAAGACCCTGACAGTACAGGACTTGGGCCAAGCCGAGGGCTCACATGGCCTCTTGAGTCCAGCTAGGTTTTTCCTTACTGTTATCTCAGTCTGGTCACCCCCAACACCCTCTGCTTTCCATCTCCAACCCCACAAGGTGCCAACCACCCCGTCATCTCAAACACCCGTTCTTCACCAAAACGGAAGGAATTTTGCATGACCTGGAGCCACTGTTTCTGACTGGATCCCAGTCTCCAAAATGCACACCGTTTTCTTTTGTCTACTGTTCTCCTCACATGGTGAGGCCCGGAGGATCTCACTGAATGCTGCCTAATGATGCAACTCCCTCCCAGCTTTGTAACCCGGCATTCAGTCTAGCCTGAAGCATCCTTGGACACCCCATGGACAACCCTGGGGACCGCTAAAACCCTGCATGGATGAGTTCCACTGCAGATAGTCAATTCACAGCACAGAACAAGTGAGTGGATGTTTCTGGAAGGCTTGGGTAGCCTGCTGCAGTTATTAGGACAAAGACCACAAAGAGGACTTTGAGATGACAGGTGACCAGCTCCATCCTCTCCTGCAGGGACACACAAATCAAGCAGGTGGGATGACTGAGTCCCACTTCCACCCGTTATTGTCACAGGCTCATGCTTCCCAGGAAGAGTCAGAGGCTCTGAGAGTTCCATACATTCTCATTTTAAAGTGGAACGCAGAGTTATTCTAAGTGAGACCTAAAGTTAATAAAATACCTAATTTCCCATCCTGACATCTTCAGGCCATGCTTTCAACCAATTCTGACCTGGAGACTCCCGGGAACACTGGCAGTCCTGTCTGTAAGCCCACTGGCTCTTCTAAGCAGGCTCTGTCCTCTCTGTCAGCCTCACAGTGCAGAGCTATCCTGCAGTCTCTCCTTGTTCTGTGTTTATGGGTCTTCCTATGCAGCAGAGCACAAATGAGGCGCCCGCTTGTGTCCATCCCATTCTCAGGAAAACCAGGCAACCTTCCAGGCTAGCCCACTTGTCAGTCATTCTAAGGAGCTCAGAGGTAGACATATGGCTACCAAAAACTCACTGGGTAGAATGCTTAATGTGTCCCTAGGTCTGCCCAGCTCCCTGTCACAGTATCCCACTACTGTTCTTCTGGAAATTTCTTTGGTCCCTTCCTTTTTTTCTCTCACAATCAAACCATGGGGTCTCCTTCCCCTCCTCCTCTTGCTCCTCCTCCTTCTCCCCCTCCTCCTCTTCTTCCTCCTCCTCTTGCTCCTCTTCCTCCTCCTCTTCTTCATGATTTCTGTGTCCAAACCTCATCAAGATGACAACATGGGTGTGTTGATTAAAGTGGATTGGTCTCAACCAAAATAACTTGTTTCAGGCAACTGAGTATAATGTTAAAAATATTCCTAACTGTACATGACTATGTCCCAAACTGCAGGAGCACGGCATAACCTGACTTAGATTGTTTACTGCAGTCTTTCCTAGTTAGTGCAGGAGGCTGCTGGTGCAGCTGAGTGTGGGAAGGAGTAAGGCAACCCCCTCACAAGCTCAGCCACCCTCCAACCCCAGGCTCTGCAGATCACCTGGGAGCTTCATGGCACCATGCAACCCCAAATCGGCTGCACCAAATCTTCCATCACCGGAAGCAGGGCGTTTGGGACAACACCCGATGGTGTTTGTTAATATTAGCTATTGTAATCTTGCTTGTGTTGTTGTCTGCACTTGATCCAGTTTATGTATTTAAGGCTTGGTTGCCAGCTGATGGCCTTTGGGTTCTTCCCTGATCGATGGCTGAATCCCACGATGGATTGATTCCTAACATGATAGCGCTATTAGGAAGTGAGAGAAAATAGAGATGGGTCCTCATTGGAGGAAACTGATCACAGGGCGTACCTTGCAAAGATAGACCTTGTCCAGAAAAGTTTGTGAATTCTCTCTGCTTCCTGGCTGCCACGTGGTAACCCTCTGTGTTCTGTCACACACACCCACCCCTGCTGTGACTCTCTCTGCCTTGCCTTGGACCAAAGCAATGGAGCCAGCCAACCATGGGTGGAAACCGTAAGTCAAAGTAAGGCCTTCCCTCCTTTAAGTGATTTAAGTCAGGTATTATATCACAGCAATGAACTGCTGGCGCACATTGATGGGGTAACAAAATGTCAGACCCAAGCAGCTTAAATGATAAAAATGTATTTTCATACAGGAAGTCCAAGATCAAGGTATTGTCAAGTGTGATTCCTCCTGAATCTCCCTGGATTTTTAAGTAGCCTCTTTCCTGCTGAGTTCTTGGGGTCCTTCCATTCCAGTATACATACATTCCATGCATGTATACTGGATGTCATTTTGGGTATCCAAATTCCTGTTTCCTGTGTGTGTTGGGGGGAGGGCTATTTGTAGGTGTGGTGTATGTACACAAGTGTGTGGTGAGTTGCTCAGAGGTAAGAACAGGAAAGCAGATGTCTTTATGGCTTCCACCATACTGCCTCAAGACAGTCTCTCAGGACATTCACACCTTCAGCTAGACTGGCAGCCCAGTGAGTCCTAGGGATCCCCGTCTCCACTTCACAATGCCGGGGGCTACAAGCTCGTGCAGCCCTGCCTAGTTTCTTTCTTTTTCTTACCTTCATGTTGGGATTTGAACTCAGGCCCTCATACTTGAAGAGTGAGCACTGTTAGCCTCTGAGCTTTCTTTCCAGCCTCCAAAGTCCCACTTTTTATAAGAATTCCAGTCAAAGGACACGAGGATCCAAACCTGATAGCCACATTTTCGCATAGGCACCTTTGTTAGGACCCAATCTCCTCATCTGGTCAGATGCTTGGATACCGAGGAGCTTCTAGAAACGGAATTATAGGGGAACATAAGCAAGCCCATAATAGACAAGGTCCATTCTCTATTGTGGCTTTAGATACTGGCTGTACCATGCACCCCTGAATGTCTTAACCTCCCAAACCACGGAATTCAGAGAGTGTTGTGGAGAACATGGGGCCTTCTCCAGCCTGGATGAAACATGCTCTTCCCGCTCTGCTCCCTTCCTTGCCAGCTGTATACGTGCAGACTTGCCTGTCTAGAGCACACCTAGGAGGTTCTTTTGCCATAACCACTAAGGCACTAGAACACAAGCCCTCCCCCAAGAGCTCTATCCTAAGAACCACCCCGCAGCCTCCAGAGCTGTGGGAAGCTGCTGTCCTTTGTTTTGGCAGGGATCCTGTGTTTACATCCTGAGCCTAAAGAGGAAAAGACAAGCATTATTCTAACTTCCTGTAAGGAAAAAAAAAAGGTTTGATACAGAAGCTGCTGCCTCTGCTGAAGTCACTGAAGGGCTACAGGGCCGTCGCCCATTTGTTTTCCCGACTTTCCATTTCTCAGCTACTATTTAAAGGTAACTTTTCTGTCTTTCTTTTTTTTTTCACTTCTCTTGGCCAAATATAGATCCATAATAATTAACATATTGTCACTTACCAGATTGATACCCACAACGTTATTTACACCCAGCCCTCTTCTGACTTTATAAACTAAGGAAGAAGATCATTTCTGACTTAAAAAATTCCTCTCAACGTCATCAACCAAAATTCTGTTTTAAAGATCTCTTAAAAGAATCTTGTATATGTGTTTGTTCGCATGTGTGTGTATGTACACCACAAGTACAGTACCCACAGAGGCCAGAAGATGGCACTGGATTTCCCTGAAACTGGAGTTACAGATCTGTGGGTGTTGAGAATGGAACCTAGGTCCTCTGCAAGAGCAGCTAGTGCTCCTAACCACCGAGCCATTTCTCCAGTCCCCGAAGGTAGGTATATATATATATATATATATATATATATATATATATATATATACATATATACATATATATGTGTGTGTATATGTGTATATGTGTATGTATATATGTGTATATGATGTGTATGTGTGTATGTGTATGCATGTGCATATATGTATATATATTTAAAGTTTTTACTCTATTTTCCCCAGTTCTTCGACTTTTTTTTTAAGCTGTCTTTCAATGGACACAAGACTTTGAGAAAATTTAAAAAAAAAAAATGATTTTCCCAATAATTCAGTATCTCCTCTGCTCATAAGCAGTGAGATACAGGAGCCTGTTTCTCAGGTTCTAATTTCTCCATCTAATCTATTTAAAAATCGTCCTACTTTCTACTTTTAAAATGCTGTCTGAAACCCGCCAACATCCTCAGCTCCACGTGACTCTTTTAAAACATCTACATGAAAATCCTTCAACAGGTGCAGGCTGCAGTTCTTGGGTTTTTGCCTGTGGGAGTCCAATTCTGGTCTTCGGAAACTGGATGCACCTGCTGAGTAGCACCTGCTGTCTGATGTTTCCCCAAAGGTTTACCATGAAGGTCCAGTGAGTGGCAATGGCTGCCACTGGAATTTTGTTCTGAAGAACAAAAGGGGCTCTTTTCAGTCCTTGCTTGCAGAATGCCTCGCAGTCTAAATTATACTGGCTCTTTCTTTGTCACAGTCTGCCAGTTGTTCATTCTACTTCCACGGACAAATATTGTTACGTATTAAAGGAATACAGCCCTTTGCTTTTCCTCCAGAAAATAGAAGAAAACACACTAAATACGAAACACACACAATTGGAGGAAAATTTCTTCCTCAGACTGGATTAATTCATAAAGATTATGAGAAGATTGGAAAAGATGCCCCTGGCAGTCGGGCCCAGGTCCTGAGCAACTCCCTGCACAGTGCAGAGGCTGCAGACAGAGTTCATAGGTAGACTATCTCAAACCTATGGGCTCAATGCCACTGCTTGCCTTCATGGGATCCAACATGGTAGGCTACCAGAAGCACATTCCTATGGCATCAGTCCGCTTTTGAAAGTTAAAATGCATTAAGTAGGGGGCTAGAGAGATGGCTCAGTGGCCAAGAGCACTTGCTGAATAATCATGAAGATGGAGTTTAGATCCCAGTGCCCATGTAATATGCCATGTGCCCCCTGCATTCCTGTAACCATATCTCTGAGGGAGGCTAGACCAGGAGGATCACTGGGTCTTAGTGGCTCCCAGAATATCATGAAAATATGAGCCATGGGTTCATGGAAAGACTCTGTCTCAAAGGAATAGGTGAAGAATGAGAGAGGAAGACAGCTGATGCATTTGTTCCAGACTCCACACACGAGTACAGATGCAGTTACCTGCATACCCATGTGTGTATATCCTCATACACAAAGACACATGCATACAGGGTTAGATACATCTTTAAAAATGTATTGAGTGAATATATGAATGAATGAATGAATGAATGAATGAATGAATTATGTGAAGGGTTGGATGAATGAGTAAATGGACACCAGAACAAGAATTACATCTTTCTATGTGGGCCTGAATCTCTCTACTTGACAAATTCTGGAACCTAGGCATTTCTTTTGGAAAACCCTCTTCCCTCTAAGCTGGAGAGAATACAAATCAAAATGGATACATCCCCACCCTCCAAGACTGCTCATTAAATAGTTCATGAGGCAGAAATCTTGTAACTGCTTATTTTGCATCTGAGAAGGTCTGATGGGCTTCCCACCTCACTATAGAAGGAGGGAAAAATAAATAAAAGGACTGAGAAACCATATCTACCAGTGTGGGCAGACAAGGAGACACTCCTATAGAACCTACCACTGAAATGAGCAAAGTCCTGGGAAGACAGACTGTCAAACTCGCTCAACAAGAAATAACATAAACAGGCCGGGCAGTGGTGGCGCACGCCTTTAATCCCAGCACTTGGGAGGCAGAGGCAGGCAGATTTCTGAGTTCGAGGCCAGCCTGGTCTACAGAGTGAGTTCCAGGACAGCCAAGGCTGCACAGAGAAAACCTGTCTCGAAAAACAAAAAAAAAAAAAAAAAAAAAAAAAAAAAAACAAAAAGAAAGAAAGAAAGAAAGAAAGAACATAAACAGACCAATATTGGTCCAAGACATTGAATTTGTGTTTTAAAATCTCCCCTCAAAGGAAATCTGTAGGTCTAAATGGCTTTACTAGTGAAATACAACAAGTATTTCAGGAAGTTCTAGTTCTAAATAAACTTACCCAAGAAATTGGAAAAGAAAGACTACTTTTGAACTTACTCTATGCAAGAACCCATAACCCATTAAAGAGGCTAGGGAAAAGCTGTATAGAATAACTTCCCTGAACACAAATAAAAAATATTAACATTTCAGCAAATGGAATTCATATATAGAAGGAAACAAGCCAGTAGTAGAAGAAAACTTACTCAGTCGCCTAGTCAGTGAAAACCCACAGCTCATGCCATGCCAAATGCTGAATGACTGAAAGTTTTCTTCCTAAGATCAAAGATAAGGTCTGGGATGTATATTTATAACTTCCTCCACTTCTGGAGGTTCTAGCCAGTTCAATAAGTAGATAGATAGATAGATAGATAGATAGATAGATAGATAGATAGATAGATAGATAGATAGATAGATAGGTTGGGGATGTGGTAGTACCAGCCTAGCATGCATGAAGCCTTCGATCGGCTGCTAAGGGCAGTGGCTCATACCTGTAATCCCAGGACTTGGGAGGTGGAGGCACAAAATTAGAATTCTACTATAAAGGGCATTTAAGGCTGTGTTAGAGAGAGTAGGGATAGAAAGAATGAAGGAAGAGATTAAAGTCACCCTGTTTGGAAAGGGAGGATTAGAATTGTCTTTACTGTACTATGATACAACTGCATGCTTGCACGAAGATATCTAAACATGTAAGGCACCACTTACAGTCACATTAAATATATGAATAGTTAAGGAATGAATCAGTTGAAAGACATTCCAGAGCCATATACAGAAACTATGCATGGTTCAAAGAAATCAGAGAAACTTAAATAAATGCACAGGACTTGGGGCTTGCTTATGGGTTTGAAGGCTTGGCGTTGCCAGGCAACAAGTCCCCCCTCCCCCCAGTTCATCCACTGGATCATTAGAGCTTCAGTTCATATCCCAGAAGAGTTTATGGTTTAAAGAAAAAGTTCAGGCTGATTCTCAAGTCTAATTTAAGTCCAAAGAAACAGATCTGCAATATCAGAAACAACATTGAAAAAGAATAAAGCTATAGGATTAAATTTCTGATCTCAAGAGGTCTAAACCCACGAAGTTGACACATTCCAGTGTTAGCATAAGGCTTCAAAAATAGACTCATCGAAGGAAGGAGAGTGTCCAAAATTAGATCCTCGTGTCCATGTGAGCATCTGATTTCAAAACCAATGTGTGAAGGCAATTTGATGGAGAAAATAGTCTTGTCACTGATAAACTTGGGATCATTTGGATTTGTTGTATGTTCAAAAAACTGAATATTGATCCACATCTCCCATCCTGTATAAAATTTAATTCATAATTGATGGCAGACCCGTATACAAAGCCTAAACTTAGAGAAGCCTGCAAGCTAGCATAGCATGTCTGGGACCCTAGTTTGGATAAAATCACTTAGATACAATATGAAAAGCATGAGCTACGGGGCAGGGGGGGGGGAGTAGGCTAGACCTCATCGTATCGATGTGTTTATCAGAGAGGGGAAATGGGAGGCCTCTTCCCCATTCCAAGGGCTGGGTTATAGAATCATACTGTAGTCAGGATAAAAACCAACTCAGACAAGAAGTCACAATAGATACAAAAGCCAGGGGAAAACTGCAGATTATCTAGTGGCCATCAACAAACTGATTCTAAAATTTAAGTGTAAAGACAAAAGATCTAGGAGAACAACACAATGAAGGAGGAGAAGGAAGAAGAGGAGGAAGAGGAGGAGGGAGACGAGGGGGAGAAATGGGGAGGGAAGGAAGAAAGGGAAGGGGGAGAGGGGAAGATCAAGAATGAGTTCTCTCTCCAGACAAACCTGCATAACTAATCAGAATAGAAAAGGGAGGGGGCAAAGAGGGAGGGAAGGCAGGAGAGATGAGGGAAGGAGATCACATTCATGGGCAAGCCTAGAAACTGATTTCCTTGCATTTCCTGAACCAGCCACACCCAGGCTATTCTGTGTTCATCCTGCCTTGGAGTCATTCTACGAAACAGTCTCATTAGATGGAAACTCCTGTCTGTGTCTAGGTGTTACCCTAGGGGTCCCAAAGTGTCACCCTAGGAAATTGCTATGAACCAGAAACAAGACTCATCCCAAATTGGTGTTTTCTGACCCTGAGGTCCACAGATCCTGAAGATCGTATAGACCAAGACCATACTAAGAAAGTCACTATGAAGTATTCACCCCCACTCCCCATTGTATGGGGATTCCTTCCACTTCCTTACATCATGATTCATAACAATAGCAAAATTACAGTTGTGAGGTAGCAATGACAATACATTTGTGACAATACATGAGGAATTATGTTAAAGTTCATTAGGAAGACTGAGAGCCTGTCAACCTTTCTCAAACCATTTCAATAAATCCCCTTTATATTAAGATATATGGCAGCTCGTTCTGGGGATGCACCCCAGTACTTTTCCTGGCCCCTCAGTACTAAGGTTACAGATATGCACCACCATACCCTGCTTTTATGTGCTTTTAGTGACCTAAACGCAGGCCTTCATGCTATACATCAGATACTTGACTGACTGACTGACTGACTGACTGACTGACCTGTCCCCAACCCTTTAGATTTTATGTTTAAGACAAGTTTTCCCTTGATTTCTTTGTTATTGTTTAGTGTGTTGATTGGTTTTAATAATTAATTTGATATAAGCTTGAGTCTTCCAGGAAAGAAGCCATAAGGAGGAATTATCTTGATTAAGGTGCCTAAGGGCCTGCCCACGAGGGGTTTTCTTAATAGGGTTCACTGGGGTGGCAGCATGCTCTCTGAGCATAGACCACACCACCTCATGGCCCCCGACTGATTCAAAAGGTGAAAGTGAGCTGACCTTTAGCCACTGCCGTCTGCGCTTGTCTGTGGATATGACATGACCAGCTGCTTAAGTTCCTCTGCAACCTTCTTCTCTGCAGTGATGGGCTAGAACCTGGAATTGTAGGCCAAACAAACCCTTTCTATCAGAGTATTTTAATCACAAAACCAGAAATGAAACTAAGTCATTAAGGCAGAGTCTCATGCAGCTCAGGCTGACCTTGAATTCGAGATCTAGCCAAAGATTTAACCGAACTGATCCTTCTGCCTCTACCTCCCAATCTCGGGGATCACAGACATGCACCATCATGCCCAGCTTTCATCCACTTTCAAAAATCACTGGCTTTGCTTTGTGCTTCCCTCACCGAAAACTCGCCTTGGAGACTTAGCACACCTGCAGGCGCCATTTCACGGGAGCACCGGAATTGAGCTGACCCACAAGTTTGGGCATACTGTTCACCTCTTCTTGCTTATCTTTACCAGGAGGAGAATTCATCCCTTCTGAGGCACCGTGGGCTTCATCCACAGGTCTATAAGCCCATGTGCTATCTCACTTAGAAGATCAAACACTGAACTAAAATCCAGGTCCCTGGTCTGCATTGCTCTGACATTCCAGGAGAATTTCCTTGCAGATTCAGGCTGAGGGCAGGACTCCATTGCATGTCATGAGAGACTATAATCTTTAATTTTTTTTTCTTTTACTGGCTGTCGATGGGGGTCGTCGTAAGGACCTAGAGGCTTCTCTCAGTCCTGGCTTATAGCTTCTGTATCTCAGCCCCAGGATGTTGAAGTGTGCTCATTGTCCTGGCCTCATTTGTAGCCTCTCCCGTTTTTTTTTTTTTTTTTTTTTTTTTTTTTAGATTCATGTGATTAGTCTGGGCTCCCTGGATAATCCAGGATAATCCTTCCATTTAAAACCCTCATTCAATCAGATCTGCAAAGTCTCTTTTGCTGTGTCAGATCTTTCAGTTACAAGCCCTGAAGGGCCAGTGGGAATTCGGGGCAGCATTGCTCCACCCATCACACACCAAGGCCAAGCCCTTTCCCCTCTCCAGGAGGTCGGTGCACAGGGAAGGATGCTGAGCTGAAAATCTACTGGGCATCTCAGGGCACTGTCAGTGGATGTGTTAAACTGATTGTATCCTCCACTCACTTTGGTTCTTCCTGGAGCAAATTGTAAGAAGACTGACACTTCTGTGAAAGGAGATGGTCATTAGTGGACCCTGGTAGCCATCTGCAGTGTCACTCAGGGTGACATCTAAGCCTCCTTGATTGTCACCACCCCAGCTGAGAGCATCCAGCTTCCACAGTGCCAGCTGCAGCTGCTGAGAGCACTGACATCGTTTGACTTCAAGTCACGGCTCTGAGGCCATAACCACTTGCCATCAAAATAACCCGCTGCCTTCGAAAAATAACAGGCCAAGCAGGGCGAGCCAGGCACATGTGTGCACAGCTGTGCTTTTGATCCACTAACTTATCTTGTCTCCCAGCAAATAAAGGATGCTGGTTACACAGCAGACTTTGGGTATATGGAAGGACTTCTTTGGTCAGAGTAGATGACACCTCTGTGGTCTTGAATGAATTGTAATAAAGAAGACAGCCGACTCAGGCTAGCACAGCCTCCCTGCTCCTCTTTGGAATATTGATGCATGGAATTCATTTTATTCTGGGTGTGACCACCAGCTTCCTGTCAATCATCCTGTCACTTTTTCTCTGTATGACGTCAGTGTTTTCCTTGCATCTTTCGACTTCCATCCAGATGTGCTATTGTCAGACCCTCAAGGGGCTTTTTTGGGAATGATTTGTAGCACAAATCCCACAGATTCATCTGCGAAGAGATCTATGTCTTTAACTGATGTGTTGTCAAATGAAACAGTCTGTGTTTGGGTTTAAATGAATCAGAAACTTCTAGAAGCATGTTAATGAAAACCCACAAATTCCCCTGTCATCCCTCCTCTCACACTCTGGGGTCAAGTCTGCTTAGCCTGTTGAGATTTTTCACTAATATTACGCTATCTGTCTCCATGCACAAAACCCCATGTTCTAATTTGTCCACCTGCTATTCGTTGGTGGCCTTATCTTATTACGTCACCAACTTCCTTCCCCACAGAATCATCTCTCATTGTCAGTCACTTCCTCGGGCCTTGATTCTAGTCAATTTCTCTCATCCCTACATCTGTCTCTTTGTATCTCCTTCCAAAGGATCCATTCAACACAGTGGTCCAGGGGTCTCTGAGGCAGCAGGTAATAAGATGAGTTTCAAATAGGATGGTTCAAGACAATCAAATTTGTAAATCTGATAAATTCCAATAAAATATCAACAAGTAATTTCATGAAGCTACAAAGGTGCCAGAGAGGTGGCTCAGGGGTTAAGAGTATTTTCTGTGCAGTCCTCAAGACTGGAGTTCAAAGGCACCCACACAAGCCAGACGTCTCACAAACACCCGTAACTCCAGCTCCAAAGGATCAAGTGTCGGCTTCTGGCCCCTAAGCATGCACTAGCATACCGGTGTGTATACACGTACACACACATACTCAAATAAAATTAATCCTTATTAAGAAAAGAACTGTTTATGTGACGTCCATATGGGAAATTAAAACTACAAAACCAGCCGTAGAAACAATGAGAAAAAGGAGAAAGTCTGCCACAGGGGCTTGCTCCCCCGTCTTCCTCTAGCCTCCCCTCAGCTGCCCAGTCCCTGTAATTTCCAGTTAATTCAGATGAGATGAGCTGTCAGGAGCCAGAGAGACCAGGCTCGGGTAAGGTTTATACAGGGTTTTTTTTTTTTTTTTTTTTTTTTTTTTTTTTTTTTTTTTTTTTTAAGTTTGGGGGAACAGACTCCTGGGGGCCATTTTTTTTCTGGCCAAGTGATTGACAGATCCATTGGATTTGCTCTTAAAGAGTAGAAATGAGAGCATGTTTGTTCTTTCCCAATCCCCCTACTAGATAGTGAGCTTTTCTTATAAACTATACCTCAATAGAGTTACTAGAGAAGCCAAACTTTATTCCCCAGTTTTGCAAAGTTTTTAGCAGAGAGAGAGAGAGAGAGAGACACCCACAGAGAGAGAGAGACATCAGACACTTGATGCCTTGATGCACCACATAGGAAGATTTTTAATTGTTTGTAAATTCACCCATGAGATATTGCAATCTTACAGATAGATATTTGAAACAACAGAAAGAGAAGAAGACTATGTGCTCACGGGTTTGAGGGCTTATATTACACGTGTGTCTGCAGTCCTGCTCATCTGTGAGATTTGTGCAAATGCAAGGGAATACAACAATTCAAAAAAAATATCAATAGCACAGTTTGGCACTGGGACCTAGGAGTAATTCTCCCTAAATAAAAGGTTGTTTCACACTGTCTATGCAGGTGGGAAAAAACAGCCAGGTATGTGTGTGTGTGTGTGTGTGTGTGTGTGTGTGTGTGTGTGTGTTGGGATGAGAACAGTAATATTCTCACACAGTGAGAATGGCAGTTAAATTGGAAAGTTAGAACATTGAAAGAAGGGCCGTATAATCTTGAACATGCACCTGGAGGCAGGACTGGGGGAGGGACATCTATTGCTTTGGGAGAAGCAAGCCTGAGTCTGCAGAACTGAGCTGTTGACTGCTCTCTGCAAAGCAGGTGAGGACAAACCTTAAAGTTGACAGGCAGGAGAGAAGTGAGGAGTCCCATGAGGCAACCAGAGGGAAATGCATGCTCACTGCAAAATTATACAAAATGTGAGCAAAACTTGTCTGCTTCAAACTGCAATTTTTAAAGGTGTGTGTGTGTGTGTGTGTGTGTATGTATGTATGTATGTATGTATGTATGTATGTCCTGTGTGTGCAGGTGCCCTCACAGGCCCTGGAGACGGGTGGCTGTGAGCAACATGATATGAATTCTAGGAACTGAACCCTGGTCCCCTGCAAGAACAGCAAATGCTCTTAACCAACCACTGAGCCATCACCCCAGCTCCCAAATTGCAAAATTTTTTTTGCCATCTTAATGTAAATAAATGAAACTACCCTGAGTTTTTATTTCTTACACATCAACCTGATCAAAGACATGAAAGGGACACCTATTGTGAAAACCAGGAAGAAACAGGCCTTCTCCCAAATTTTACCAAGAATACACGCTGGCTGGGACCGGGACACAGCTCGTTTGGTATGGCATTTGTCACAAAAAGGAAAAAAACAAAAACTAAACACTTGAAGGTTTCTGGGAAAGATTTGGGCAAGAAAATTGGCCAGAAATTGTTATACTGCAATAATATGATTTATGGTAATAGGATTTTAAGATAACTAGATAGATAGATAATAGATAAGGTAAATTATAGATAGATTATAGTAAGATGATTTATAGTTAGATGGATGATAGATTATAGATGGATGGATGATAGATACGGTTATAGATAAAGATGGGACATGGTTGATAGAAGAAATAAATGATATTGATAAGTGAAAGAAGATAGATAATAGATCAACAATAGACTGACGAATGATTGATCTGTATGATAGATAGAAGTTAAACTATAGTGATAGATGGTAGATAGATAGACAGAAGATGGATGATGGAGATATAGGAGACATAGATAATAGCCTGAGATAGAAATAGTTGACAGATAGATGATAGCTAGATCCAAAATAGACGATAGAGAGGTGACAGGTAGATAGATGAGACAGAGAGCTTAGATTGACAGGTGGTAGATAGGTTGACAGATGATGGACAGCTGATGGTTTGAAAGATGATAGGCAGATAGATAGACGACAGGTAACAGAGAGATGCTTGCTTTCGCTTTGTCTGCTGGGAAAGACTGAAACTAAGGATGCCACGTAGTCCTTTCTAAGCTTCACCACCCACTCTGAGGAACAGGACTCCAGGCAGTGTTCCATCTCCAGAGCTAAAGCTGGGAAACTGCATGGAAGCCTGAAGAGGCTTCTGCTCAGCGCCAAGGGGTTAGCTCTGGGAACACATCAAAGGACACAGGGCATCAAAGGCCAAATGGTCCTACTGGCCAAACCTCAGACTATGTGAGCATCAAAGCAGATAATGAGAAACAACCATCTCTCACTGCAGCAATGGGGCAGGAATTCTCCCCAGCCCGTAAGCCTAAGGATGTTAGAGAGAGCAGTGACCAGATCAAGAGGGCTCTTCCACTGCAGAGCCAGACCTGGGATAGAGCCGCCTATTGTCTGATCAGATAAAAATGTTCCCTGTATCATTATTCTGTTCTTTGCCCATTGTTATCAGGGGTATGAAATGCAGTGTCTACTGTCATCTTAAGAGCAGTGGGGATATGTTAGCCGCAGCTCCCAAGCTAGAAGGATTGCTTAACTAGTTTTAAGGACAGCCTGGCAACAGGTTGACATGGAAAAAGACAGCCAGCAATCTGCTGCAAGACAGTGATGTAGGAGCAGTAACCAGACAGGTCCACCCTGGGACATACATCATCCTTAGGATTCATCAGCACAAGACACCTTTTCTCTTTGACAACATGTGATTCTAAATCCCATGACATAGGTTGGGACTCTTGCACATTCAGGGTCTCCTGTGACCTGCAGTGTCATTTGTTTGTTTGTTTGGTTGGTTGGTTGGTTGGTTCATTGGTTGGTTTTGATTATGCCTGTAGTGGCTATTCCTAGTTGCCAACTTGACTGTATCTGGAATAAACTAGAACCCAGAACTGGAAGGCTCACCTATGATCCAGATCTTGAGGCTGGGTGATACAAGTTTCTGACCTGGATCTTGGCATAGAGATCTTGAGGCATAGTGGATATAAATCCCAGGAGACTAAGGCAAGGAGAGCTCTGAGTTCAAGGTCATCTGGGATAGAGCAAGTCCCAGATCCAGGCATGGTGTCACACAACTTTAATCTGGGCCACACCTTCTGCTGGAGACCTACATAAGGACATTGGAAGAAGGAAGATTCTCTCTTCTTCACCTGCTTGTCTTGTGGGACTGGGCAACTGCTAGACCCTTGAACTTCCATTCACAGCTTCTGCTGACCATGGTTGGGGAGTTGGACTACAGACTGTAAGTCATCAACAAACTCCCTTACTATGTAGAGACCACCCATAAGTTCTACGTCTCTAGAGAACCCTGACTAATACAATGTCAGATGTTCCTTGTCACTGTTCAGATGGAGCATGACCTGGGTTGTGTGGGCACCACGTGGTCAATCTCACTGTCTCTGATACCCCTCCTGAATGATGCCTGGGAAAGCAATGATCTTCTACCACACCTGACTAACTCAGACTGATTCCATAACCTATGTGTGTCCCCACTGCTAATCCTGGCTCTGCATGCCCTCGGTCCTGGAAGTCAGCCTGGTTGGGAATTCAATTAACCATGCACCCTGGAGGAACAATTTCCTCAGTTGCTATGGCTAGGGACAAAGATTGGTGGCAGGAAGAGAGAGAGTGTGGGTTTCCACACAGTCCTTTGTGTCTCATAAGCAGCAGCCTGGGTGTGTGGGGAGGACTCGGGGAGAGGATGAGGGCTCTGCAGTTTCATCTGTCACCTCCAAAATCCTGCTCTTCCTTCCACTCCCAGATTACCACGTCTTAGCTACAAGCCTCGAAAAACTCTAGTTCCAAGATCTCTGGCTGGGAATATCTATGTGACAACTGAGTTTCCCCTTCCTGTCTGTTCCTCCCTCCCACCCCATGGGGCCAAGGGATCCAACTCAGGTGAGCACCTTTGCATATTGCACACACTCACCAGCCCCCAAAATGCTGTTTTGAAAGCAGAAGTTCAGCTGTCTAGGGGATTGAAGGTGACCAACGGAAGGGGAGTGGCATTAGACGTGTGCCCAAAGTATAATACAACTATGTCCTTATGGACATATTTTAAAAATAAATCAATAGAACAAACATTTTAAATGCTGTGTTCATTCTCCTTTCTTTATGAATTATTAATTATTTTTAATCGCTCAAATGTATTGTTCCAGCCCCACCCCCAAAGTCTAAGAAGCAAAACACAAAACCCCAGATAGACTAATGAGGTTGTATCAAACTAAGAAACTTTTAGGCTGCAAATAATAACAAGCGCAGTGAGCAGGCAACTTCCAGAAAGGGAAAATGAAAACATAGTCTTCTCGGAAGAATTGTGCAACCACTGTGGAGAAAATAGAAAATATTGCCCACAGCTCCGGAGTCACACACAAATGCTTAGTGTTTGTCGAAACTGCTTTTACACAGCCTGCTGTTCACATTTTGATGTTTATATAATAGCCTTAATTTTTTTCATAATACTAATAATCACTAGGACCCCAGAACTGGACTTTGCCAACCCCTTTCTCTCTAGAGAGCTTATCTACACAGCATGGTGTCCCAAGGAGAATGCTGTCACTATCACAACCTCCGTCCTGAGACTGAGCGATTCCTCTGAGATTTCTGACTCATTTCTAGGTACTTTGCTTTGCTTAGATTTTGATTCTTAAGATGCCTTAAACACAGGAGGGTGTCTTAGCCAGAGTTTCTATTGTTGTGATGAAGCACCGTGACCAAAGTGACTGGGGGGTGGGGGTTCATTCTGCTTACACTTCCTTCTAGCTGTTTATCATCCAAAGCAGTGAGGACAGAAACACACAGCAGGAGTGTGGAGGAGGAGCTGATGCAGGCCGTGAAGGATGATGCTCAATCCCCACAGCTTGCTCAGCCTGACTTCTTATAGAACCCAGGACCACCATCCTGGGGATGGCATCACCCATAATGGGCTGGGCCCTCTCATATCAATCACTAATTAAGAAAATGCCCTACAGGCTTGCCTATGGCCCAATCTTATGGAGACATTTTCTCAATGAAGGTTCCTTCCTCTCAGATGACCTCAGTGTGTGTCAAGTTGACATAAAACCAGCCAACAAGGAGGGTATACTCAAGTTTTAAATACGTGTGTGTGTGTGTGTGTGTGTGTGTGTGTGTGTGTGTGTGTGTGTGTGTGATGGAGAGATGGCTCAGTAGTTAAGAGCACTTGCTGCTCTTGCAGAGGACCCGAATTCAGTTCCCAGCACCCACATGGTGATTCCCAAGCACATGTCACTGTACCTCCAGGGGAGTCAATGCCCCTTCTGTTCTTGCAGGCACCTTTACTCACATGCATACCCCTGAAACCTGAACACACGTGTACACCCAATTCAAGATAACATTAATCTTCTAAAACTATGCTTTATAAAGATTAATGAGTTAATATTTATACAGAACTTTGAGAATGCTGGTAAGAGTTGTTTTTAATACCCAAGTCATAATCACACATTTTAAAATACCCTTTTCTGTTCTGGAACTGGAGAGCTCATTTTTATTCATTAATTCCCAGTTAAAGGGACACGTGACTGCAGCTGTCACCCCTCTGTAAGGCAAATTCCATTTTCTTGGGGAGCTGCTATAGGAGTTTTTAGAAAGACTGATCATGGGGAGAAATAATGCGGACAAAGTCTTTTGTCCCCAATAAAGGCTTTGCTGTCACCTGCCCAGAGGACTTCCACCTACAGTGTAGCTTCTTTATCTTTGGTGCGCCTGCTGGAGAGCAGGCTTGACCAGCTCAATGTTGTGTCCACTGAGGCATGGTGAGAGCCACCAACCTTCCTCTGAGAGTAACGGGGTTCATAGCATTTCTCCAGGGCTGTGGAACAAGGGGAGCTCACTCCAGAATCCTTGGCAAAGGGCCCAAGACAGTCTCAAGCTTTCTTCCAGCTCTTGATTTTTGCAGTTTTGAGGGTGCCTCTCTGGGGATGGAGACAGAGGAACTGAACCCCAGCACCAGTCACCCTGAGCTGCAGCCTGCCGGGTGCATAGGTCCCCAGTTTTCATTCAATTAGACTTGAGGGTAAAAGAAAAGGCACAATGGGGTGGCAGTTGTGGGGTGGCGCCTGATGCCAGGTGTGCATTGTATTTTTCTAAGGCTGTGTTCCCAGGTTCTGAAATTGTCTGCCTGCCTTGGAACAGGAATTCCGGGTCACATACCCTGCCTCCATAACAAGACTCCTGGGCTTCATTCTCCGAATCTTCCCACACAAGAGGGCCCTTGCCCTTTGTGCCTCCAGCCTTCTTACCCTACCCTCAGTGACTCAGAGAATCCACAGACCCAGTCCACTTAGCCTAGTCCCATGTGTGCTGGCTGGACACACTTGTCCCAACCAGTAAACGTTTCCACTCTGAGTCTTTTGGATTTCACAGAGACTCACCCAGTGCCTGTTTCTCTCCATCACCTCTCACAATACAGATGTTTAGGAAGAAATCAGAGACTTGCAAATGAAGATTTCAAAAGAGAAGAAATGTGAACTTAACAAATCTTGGGCTATCTCAAGGATTCAGCAGTCAGAAGCTGTCAGCTCCCAAGTAATTTCACAGAGATTACTTAACCCCTCTGTAATCTCAGGGAGACATGCCCTTGCCTCTGTAATCTCAGGGAGACATGCCCTTGCCTCTGTAATCTCAGGGAGACATGCCTTTGCCTCTGTAATCTCAGAGAGACATGCCCCATTTCTGTAATCCCAGGGAGGTATGCCCCTACCTCTGTAGTCTCAGGCAGACATGCCTCCCCCCAATCTCAGGAAGACATACAGCACCACTGGTTTTACCTCCTCAGTTCACGTGGCGGGCTGTGGGACTTTATATAAAATCATGGGTCCCTCCATAGAGCTGATATCTTGTTTCCAAGCCCAAGACAAAGGCCATACAACACAGTTGCTATCGTGAGTCAGGCACCCACTGAAGAGCCAGCCCACTACAGCCAGCAGGTGTCATGAGGAGCAAGAAAGGGAAGAGAGAACAGTAAAACAAACACTGAGAGAAGCGGGCACACGGTGGAGGGCACACAGTGGCAAGAACTCCTTTCTCCTCATCCTCACATCCTGCATCCCAGGCTGCATTCCACACCAGTCACTTACACATAGCTCTTATTTGTCTTTTTTATATATTTATGTAGGTGAGGCCATACATGTGTGTGCAGGTGCACATGTGTGTGAGTGCATACAGAGGCTAGAGGTCTACCTGGGGTGTCATTCTTCAGAAGCCATGCACCTTAATTATTAGAACAGGGTCTCTTTCTGACCTGGAAGTTTCCAAGCAGGCTAGGCTGGCTGGTCCCTCTCCACCTCCCCAGCACTGGGATTCCAAACCTGTGCCACTGTGCCCAGCTTTTTTTTCTGCAATAACATGAGGTTTATTGATGATAAGATGTTAGCCAATATACAGGGGTTCTTCTATATGCAGACAAGTGGAACCCCAAGCTAACACTGGGGGCAGCTTTTTTCTTTTTTTTTTTTAATTTATTTTTTATTGGATATTTTATTTACATTTCAGATGCCACCCTCTTTCCCCATTTCCACTCCCTAGAGAACCCCTATTCTATCCCCCCTTTTCCTTTTTGCCTTTATACAATTTTATTTTAATGTTAATGTTAATCAAAGGTTTTATAAGTTTGGTAATACTCAATAACAAGATGCCCATACAATCAGAAGTGTAACCCAATACCCAACCTAGATATATCAACTATCTTTGACTGGTGGAGACACTCAAACATCTGCCTCCATGTTCCCCACCCCCCCTCGTTACCTAGCTCCTCCTCTCCTTACTTCTCCTCTTCCTCTCCTTACTCCTCCCACCTTAGCTCCTCCTACATGTCACCCTTCCTATTAAAATAAAACTTTTCTCTCAAAATGCAATTAGAGCATAACTATACCAATTTATGTCAGTAAGGTACAAGATAGACCTAATACCCAGTCCATCATTTTGTTGACTAAACAGAACCTCTGTCATCTCTCCTAAATAAAAGACTTAGTTCTGAACCTGGCTTTTTTTCTTGGCTTTAGAATGAATGTCAGCTGAAAACTATCCTCTCAAATCTTTTCTCTCAAAGTAAATAGCCAGGATTGGCTATGAGATTATAAGTCTTCAACCCCATCAGAAATCCAAAATGACTGAGTTAACTGAAATTATGGGAAGCACAAAGCATAGCTTCTAAAACTTAGCCAATTTATAGAGACACCTGGACATTTTTATTTATTTATATTTATTTATATATATTTATTTATATAGAACACCTGGACAGTCCCTATACTACAAAACGTTGGAGCATCCAATCTTCAGCCTTCTGGCCCAGGATCATCTGACAGACCTAGTGATGCAGAATTATTAAGGGCTGATTACTCTGTCTTGGCAGATATAATCAGTCGACTATTCCCCAAGTGTGTCCTTTTCTGGACAGTGATTTGTCTGTAGATGAAAAGAGGCAATTCTTGCCTAATGTGTGCCCAGCTTTTAATGTGGGTTCTGAAGATCAAACTCTGATCCTCAAGCCTGCAAACCTAACACTTTACTGACTGAGCCATCCCCTAGCCTTGTGAATACCTCAGAAAGGATCGGTTGCTTTGAAGTTCTCTTAAAGCCCCACACTAGGACCCTCTGTGCAGTCCAAGGAACAGGTCCAATTGGGAAACTGAGGTTTAAATACGTCTTTCAGGCAGCACCCTTGTCTGTCACATCCACCAAGGAACAGGCTCTGCCACCTGAGCCCATCCCAGTTCCAGGCTCACTTCTGTTCTGTGTAAAGGGAAGTTTGTCCAATGTTCCTAACATGGAGGTGAAGAACGACCCCAGGGAGACACTCGCCAGTTCCTCTCCACCAAGCACTTTGGCACTTTCTGGCTGCAAAGGTCATGCAGTTCATGTGTCCAGATCTGCCCCCTATCCTTTCTGCCCCTCCAAGTGCCTACCCCTGCCGAGCTGAAGGCATGCTCCAAAAGTGGAAATGCTTTCAAGGCCTCAACAGGGGTTTCAGCTCCACCAAAACAAAGCTGTTTCTGGTCCAGGGCATTTAGTGGCTTCCTGATTTCCTGGCTGATTTTCAGATGAGGGCTTCTGTAGCTCTCTGATCTCACTTTAGAGACCTTCTAGAGTAGTGGTTCTTTTATTTATTTATTTATTTATTTATTTATTTATTTATAACTTAGCAGAGGCTAGCCTTGAATTTTTGATCTTCCTGCCTCCGCCCCCCATGTTCTAAGATTATTGGAGTGAGCTGCTAGGTCTGACAGCTCATTCTTTTTAAATATTTTTTTTCTGGTTTTTCGAGACAGGGTTTCTCTGTGTAGCCCTGGCTGTCCTGGAACTCACTCTGTAGACCAGGCTGACCTCGAACTCAGAAATCCGCCTGCCTCTGCCTTTCAAGTGCTGGGATTAAAGGCGTGCGCCACCACTGCCCGGCTTAAATTTTTTTTTAAATATTCTATTTTATATTTATTTTTAATTATTATTTTTTAAAGAATAATTCTTTTTAAAAAATATTTATTTAATGTATATGAGTACACTATAGCTGTCATCTACACACCAGAAGAGGGCATCAGATTCCAATACAGATGACTGTGAGCTACTGTATGGTTGCTGGGAATTGAACTCAGGACCTCTGGAAGAGAAGTCAGAGAAGTCAGTACTCTTAACTGGTGAACCATCTCTACAATCCCTAAGGATAATTCTTTTTTTTCTTTCTTTCTTTTTTTTTTTTTGGTTTTTTGAGACAGGGTTTCTCTGTGTAGTCCTGGCTGTCCTGGAACTCAGAAATCTGCCTGCCTCTGCCGCCCAAGTGCTGGGATTAAAGGCGTGCGCCACCACCGCCCAGCGTCAGGATAATTCTTAATTTCAGCTTTATGTTTTTCCAAAACCATGTCCTTGTCTGGCTTAGTAGTTCTCTCTCTCTCTCTTTCTCTTTCTCTCAACTTGCACTCTTTCTATCTCTGTCTATGTGCTCCTGATGTTCCAGGATGACTCCAAGTAGTTTCAAGAGATTTTTAATTGTTTTAATCTCTATGACAAGTGTCATCTGTTAACAAATCAATGAGGCAGAATATACATGCAAGAAGGGTGGTGTTTTCAAAGGGGTTTCAATAGCAAAACAGACCAATTTAAGCTATATCCCTCAGGCTGAATTTACACACAATATCCTTTATCTGTGTATTATTTGATATCGGCATTACAACTGCCACCTCCAGGGATTTAATAAGATACGTGAGAACCTCTTTCTTACTGTACGCTCTTTGTTCCAGTCTGTAGGCTCTGAGATGTGACCTCATAAGCAAAAAATGAACAAAATGACTTGGCTCTTCCCAGAGAAGGAGCCTGCTAGGAAAGTGCCCGTGTCTCCACCCAGCAGTACAAAACCACAGGAGGAACTGGCTCTATCAACCAAAGCAGTTCTCCACCAGAAACTACCACGCTTATAAATAAATTACACCACAATCCCAGCACTGGGCAGATAGAGACAGGTAGATCCTTGGAGCTTGCTGGACAGCCAGACTAACCTACTTGGTGAGGGCTGTGAGAGACTCTGCTTCAACGGGGGATGGTGGAGAAAGGAAGGAGGGAAGGAAGAAGGGAGGGAGGGAGGAAAAGAAGAAAGGAAGGAAGAAAGGAAGGAAGGAAGGAAGGAAGGAAGAACAGCTCCTGAGCAACTATATCTGAATTTATCCTTTGCTCCATGCACAAGTGCACGCGTGCGAGCACACACACACACACACACACACACACACACACACTTGAACACAAATACACACAGCAAGAAAATATTTTTACAGGAGTTAGAGGATGGCCCAGGTTTGACTCCCAGCACCTACATAGCAGCTTACAAACTCTCCAGTTACAGGGGATTTGTCGCCCTCTTCTGGCCTCCAGAAGTACTACATGCATGTAGCGCGCAGACATATAGGTAGGCAAACACCCACACGTAAATTTAAAAGACTTTTTTGAAGGATTCTATTGCTATAAAGCTTTCTAACATTCAAAAGACATATATAATACCCTGACCTGTCTGTACAGCATGAATACCATCTTAAATTACATTTAAAGAAAAAGCACTACTCACTGTACATATCTATGAAGAAATACCCAGCCCAATGGAGACATATAATTAATTAATCTACATTAATTAAAAATAAAATAATCCTGAAAGGCCTTAGGCCCAAGTATATAGCTATACTCTATATTAATATATAGCTATACTCTATATTAATGTATAGCTATACTCTATATTAATGTATAGAGTTGGCTGGCCCATAGGGAACTTATCCAAATCATGGAGCCATGAGCTCCAGGTTTTTTGCTTTTTAAGCGTAAAAACCACATCCTGGGCCTACACAGTTAACAATATCAGCAAGAAGCAAAACAACAGAAGCCAAAAGGCAAGGTTAGTATATTTAGGGACTTTCCCAGCCGCATCCTGGGACCATTAACTTTGTCTCTGTTTTGGCAGCGGACTAGGTCTTTGTTTCTGCTTCGGCCGGCATTGCTGCCTCCACGCTGGGCTCCAAGGCCTGAATGGGCTTTTATCATGGTGTCAGTTGTGCTAAGTAAGGTCTGGAGGTCTAGTCAGGTCTGGGGGCCTGTTACATTAATTAAAATCGCTATAAGGGCTCTCTACATATTCTCAAATTACAACAACTTTAGATATTTTTAGAATCTCCTACATTGATTTGCTTCCTCTCTGGCCAAAAGCAATTTTGGGAGGGAAAGGTTTATTTGGCTTAGATCACAGTCCATCACTGAGGGAAGTCAGGGCAGGAACCTAGAGGCAGGAGCTGAAGCAGAGGACACAGAAGAATGCTGTTTATTGGCTCGCTCAGTCTGCTTTCTTAGAGAACCCAGAACCATCAGTCTAGCGGTGGCCTCGCCCACAGTGGGCTGGACCCTCTCATGTCAATCAAGAAAATGCCAGCAATCTTTCCAACCGTCCCTGTCCTTGCTGCCTTGCTGTCTGGAGCTGATCATGATCTGTGAATATAGTTTGCACAAGGGCACGGGAGGCGCTCTCCCTCAAGGTTTCCCCTGGGGTGGCGCTGTTGTGCTGTTGAAGCGGCTGGGAGGGCTTTATAGATATTGCCCTGAACCGCTGGAGTCCAGGAAAGGAGTGGTCTTCATAGCTGGGATGGGCTGGAGCCAGCTTGTCTCTGCTCACACAAGCCAGTCACAACACTGATAAACGAAACACTGCCGGGGCTTTTGCGAGCCAGGTGCTCGGCCATCGGCAACTAGAAATGAGCATGCTGAAAACATCTAAGCCACCAAACTCAGACAGCAAAAACAGTCAAGGGTGTGGAATTTGAAGCCCTCCCCTGAGGAAAACATTTCTCAGATCATTGTTGAACACTTGCCAATCATCAAGTTTCCCTGATTGTTTCCTTGGGCTGTTGACGAGGACCCGATTTCCCAGATGGAAGCCAGGACTCCCTCAGGAAGAAGTTAACTCCTCCAACTGGTCTAGGAAACAGGACTCCCTTCTGCTCCCTGTAGTTAAGAAAAATTGCCTAAGAGATGTCTGGGATGGATGGCTGCGTCTTAGTTCTCTTTCTTTTTGTAGGTTGTTGCTCTGAGAATTGGCGGAATGGCCTGGGAGGCAAAGGTGTGGCTGAAGTGAGTGGCTAATGGGGACAACGGATGTTCCACTTCCTGGAGCGGAGGTGAACTTCTGCTGAATGCTTAAATGACATCCAAGGTTAATTATGGACAAGGTTAATTATGGACATTTAATGCAAATGCATTAAAAGTGGATTAAATTCTCCTAATATAGCCTTGGACTTAACCTTGCCACGAAGCCCATCCTGTCTCTGACCCCAGAACATGCTTCGGTTCACCTAAAGGCTTTCTTCTAGAAAACCAAAACCTTCAGGGAGCCACAGACTGCCAGGGAGTGGTGTGTAAACGCCTGGTGATGTGTCCGGGCTGTTCCTTGATGCTGCCCAGAGTTCCAAGCTGCTGAAGGCCCAGTGTCATTGGCTGAGTAAAATGGTCCTGTTAGAATTCCTTCCTCCTCATCTCCTGGCTTCATTCTTTCTTTACCTGTATCTCCTGTAACCATCCCCCACCCACAAAAAAAAAAAAAAAAAAAAAAAAGAATTTCTAGAACCGGAATCCCCACACAGAGCTCTCTCCCAGAGGCATTAGACTATCATTTCTTTTACTGAAGTGTATTCCTGAGTACTTGATCACTTGCACCCGCTGATCCATAAAAAAGCCAGAACTCAGAGACAGAGATGGCAAATCACAGCTCGTGGGGTGCATCGGACATCGTAATCCCATGCTGGACGTTGGCCTCAGCAGTGAACACACACTTCTATCCAATAAAGACTTCTTCCAACTCTAAACTCCTTAACCTATTTTTAGACTGAAGACTGAGTAGAGGACCAGTGTCTGGAGGGCTCCGTCAGAGTTTTCAAGTAAGCACAAAATAAGCTAATCAGCACAATGAAGGCTTTTGTTCTCCTCAACCAGCTCCGATAGCTATGAAGAAATTTATAGCCCCCTATTTCCTTCTTGATAACCCATTTTAAAGTAAATCCAAGATATCTCGTTTCCCCGTGACTGTTCCACTAGGTATCACCCAAATGTGATCTCCTGAAAATAACAAGACAAAATTGTCTGTTAAAACACATGGCCAATCCTATGCTTGTAGCGAAAGATTAAAGCATTTTCCCGAGACCAGGAGGAAGCCTAGAGTCTCGGGAGAGGTGATAAAAAATGTTCTAAAACCAGATTGTGGTTACAGTTATAGCTTTGTGAATATATAAAAATCACTAAAGTATACACTGTTCGTGGCTGGACCATATACTATATGGACTATATAGCAATATGGAGGGTGGGCCTGCACGCTACCTGGAAAGGGAGACTCCAAACATGAGAGAGGATGTGCTGATGTCCTCGGAGATGGGGGTCACTGTGAAAGGAGGCCTTTGGGGACAGAGTAAAAGGAAACAGGTGCCTTGTTCTTAAAGCCACCAGGAACTAAGTCCAGCCAACGACTGGAATGAGAGGTCACAGCCATGAAAGCTTGGCCTTCTGTCTTCTCAGAGCCTCAGAGAGCTCAGTCAGCCCTCCATGCCCCCCACCCCCTCCCCCTCCCCCTCCCCCTTCCCCACCCCCACTCTCACCTCCAACCAGTGCAGAGCAGTAAACGGAGATGTTTGGGTTTCATTTTGACTTGGAGTCTGCGTCTCACTGTGAGAACCAGGCTGGCCTGGAACTCCATGGATCAAGTGATCCTCCTGCCTCAGTTTCTCTCAAAGCCCTCGAGAAGTTTGAAATACAGCATGTCCCTCTGTACCTGACTAAGCTATTTTAAGCTACAGTATTCACTTCAAAACAAGAGCAGAGGCTGGATGCAGCCAACTGCCTGGCAGCCCGCACTTTCTGTCGTCTTTCAACAGACCTTCAGCAGAGGTCTATGAACCCACAAAGAGTTTTCAAAGGGGAGGCAGGGACACACGCGAAAGCTCACTTTAAAGGGATGGTCCGCAGCATCCACCACTTTGAAAACATGCAAAGTGACACTTGAGAAATAAAAAAACCAATAGGAGGAAAACAAGCTTTGTAGTCAAGGGGTGAAGGGCAGGGTAATTACCATAAAATTTAAATATTCTACCCGCCAGTGTTATATAAAAAAAAAAAAAAAGTGATGAAAATCAAACAGAAATAGAACGAACTGAAAGATGTTTCTAAATCTTAAAAGTCCAAAAGTTACAAGAGAAGATGCATGAGAAAGTATTAGCATTTAAAAGAGGAACCATACAAGTGCATAGGTGTGTATACACGTATACATGAGTGTGGTGTGTCTGTGTATGAGTGTCTGTGTGTGTGTGTGTGTGTGTGTGTGTGTGTGTGTGTTCATGTGGGGGAAGTGCACATATGTGTGAGAGTGCTGTATACATGTGTTGGTACGGATTTATGTGTGCATATAGAGATCAGAGGTCTGCACTCAGTATCTTCCTCAATCACTTCTCCATCTTACTTTTTGAGTCAGGGTCTCTGCAGTGAATATGCTTGGCCCAGGGAGTGGCCTTATTGGAGTGGGTGTGTCACTGTGGGCATAGGCTTTAATACCCTTGTCCTAGCTATCTGGAAGAGTTTTCTCCTGTTTGCCCTCAGAACAAGATACAGAACTCTCAGCTCTGCCTGTACCATGCCGGCCTGGATGCTGCCATGCTCCCGCCTTGATGATGATGGACTGAACCTCTGGACCTATAAGCCAGCCCCAATTAAATGTTGCCTTATAAAACTTGCCTTGGTCATGGTGTGTGTTCACAGCAGTACAACCCTAATTAAGACAGTCTCTCACTGACTCTTGAGTTTGCTAAGCTGGCTATACCAAACGTTTTACCCACAGAGCCACCCCTCCAGAGCCCAGTAGTAGAGCTATTTTGGAAGGAACAGAAGTATACCATTCTTAGCCACAGCATTGTGGTCTGGTCAAAAATGAAATAATGAAACAGAAGCAACAGCCAGGACAGTTAAGACCAAGGGCCTTGAAACCTGAGATTTTAAGAAGCTTCTAGAAAGTAGATGTCACTTTGAGGCCAGGAAGACCCAGCAGACATGTCACATCCATGTATTTTCTCTCCCCCTCTCTCTCAGGCAGCCAGCTTCCTGCTAGTACAGACTTGCAGCTTAAAGCAGGGGTCTGAATGATCCCTGAACCTTCTGGAGGGCAGTGCTTTCTCTCCACCCTTTACCCATGTGCAGGGAAATGGGGAGTTACCCTGACTCACAGAAAGTCAGCCTCTCTGCCCCCTTACATAGATTCTAGCAACACCTTCCCATGGCAAGTTCCTGAAGTACAAAGAGACTGCCTGAGTCCTTAAGGCCACTGGATTCCTGGGAGGTGCGGGTGGAGCATGGGAGTCCTGGCAGTAGTTCCCAGCTGCCTTGCCCAGACTCTAGCTCTTCCTGACTTGTGATAATTAGGCATGGTCATTCCTGCATGCTTCCAGCTGGTACCAAAATTATCCTGTCAGACAGACAACCCCCTGGACCATGCCTAACACAGACTCCAGGGAGACCTGCACAGTGACTTCCACTGGATGGTAGTAGAGAAAGGCACCCTGTGACTCCGCGTGGCCTGGAACGCTGACCAAGCACAACTTGGTATCATTCCATGACATACACTAGGATAACGCAACGTATGGCTTTAGTTCACTTCTCCCCAGCGCACTCACTTTAAGGGAGGCTGGACTGCACAGGTCCATGTGAGCCAGGGTGCCTTCTACAACCCCACCTACAGCCTCTGTCTGAAACAGCTGAGTCTTAGCCTTGCCTCCCCATCAAGGAGCCCTGTGGTGAGCCGTGTACCCTTGCAACTTCCTCCTGAGAGCAGCACTGTGTGGTCTCCAGAACAAACATAGGCATGTAGCTGTCTTGCTCAGAGCTCACTAAAGCCAGATCAGATGGTGCAGAGTCCAAGAATGGTCCCGCTCTCTCTTAGCTCTTATACTCAGAGCCACTCTCTCAAGGTCCCACTCAGCCCTGATTGACAGGAGTACAGAGCTATGTGCCAGGCACAGCTTGATGAGACAGCTACTTTTCTTCTAGCAAAGGAGGCCCCTCTAGCCATCAGAAGACAGCCAGTCTCTCAAAGAGATGATAAGTCAAAATCAAATCTCTGAATGGTATAATTTCCAGAGCTGGGAGAAAATTAGAATGAGAATTTAAAAAAGGTAACAACCACATTAAGGGACTTTTAAAAAGATATAATTAAAAAGCAAACAACTGAAGGCTTGCTTGGCACCTGGCTGTCTACCTCCGAAGTCAAATCATTTTGTCTTTATCTCTGTCTCTAGAAGTGGTTGTACAAACAGGAATCAGCTTCCTGACAGACGGATGCCACTTTCCATTATAACAGACAAAGACAGAGGTCTTCTTGTTGGAGAAGGGCCAGTGAGCAGAGCCTAGTCCCTGATCTCAGAATACAGATGGAAAATAGTCTGGTGCCTGAGGTGAGGTCGCTGTGCCCTGCTGCTAATGAAACCATAGTGATGACATTGGTGAGAATCCTGGCAGGACATGGCGTCCAGCCCAGATACAATGGGAATGACATTCTATTTAGTAGCATCAGACATCAGAGTAACCAGTCGCCATGCCAATGGAACGGCCCCACGGTGGCCAACTGCCTCCATCCTCCACTGAAAAACATGGCTTCGGGGTAAGTACAGGAGCCTGCAGATCTGTGGTCAGATCTTCGGAAGACAGCACAGCATTGATGTGTGGCTTCTTCCAGGACCTGGGAGGCAGGATGGGGACACAGTAGTCAAACGAGACATAATGGGCAGAGGAGATGGCTCAGTGACCAAGTGTTTGCTATGCAATGTGAAGGTTTGAGTTACGGTCTGTAGAGTACACGTAAAGCTGAACACGTTCCCATATCGACATGGGACAGAGAAGAAACAAGAGTCTCTGGAAGCTCCCAGGCCAGATAGACTGTCAACTTACATGGTGGTAAGAGACCCTATCTCAAACAAGGTGAGAACCAAGACCCAAGGTTTCTTTGACCTCCACATGCCTGCATTCACACACACAGAGACACACAGACAAACAGACATACACATACAAAGATTTAAACAAATAGGCACAAATGGCAATTTACAACAATGATTAACAGGAATACATTAAATATATTAAATGTGCCAAAAATCTAGAGCTTATTCTCACTACACATGTACACACCTATCATGCATACAGATTCACACATACATACATTCATATAAATATTTACACACACATATGCAAGCATGTGCACATGCATACATACACATGTGCACACACAAACTGGCAACTCTGTAAAATGATGGTTGTGTTACCTATTGATTGTACCAATCGTTTCTCAATGTGTATTCATACCTTATCCTCAGATGGCAGGCCTTAAATATATACATCAATTTTATCTCGATAAAATCAGAAACCCTTGTTAATCTAAACAGAAGGAAAATAACTGACACTGTAAGTGATTTTGGAATCCAAAACTATATTTTAGCCATTCTTCAACTGGGGTGGAAACTAAACAGATGAGCGCTCCAGGGTTCCACATCAAATTGCTGGAGCTGTGGACAGCCAGAGAAATCAACAAGAACAGAACCAGAGTCCAAAGTACGGATGTACAAGCTTGAAGAAAGAAACGGGCTCTGAGGCCTTAATTGCATCGTTACAGACTATGAAAACTCTGTAGAGGGAGTAGACAAGAGCTAGCAGGAGGAATCCACTTCCAAGCCCACGAGAGGCTGAGGAGCAATGGTAGCACAAGTGTCACCAAAGTCTTTAACAGCGTCCCTGATCATGTGGGGCCAGTGACGTTTGTAGAATTAAGCTTAATACATAGGGAGGTCCGAAAGTAGGCTATTTACCCAATGGGTGTGAGACCCTGGGTTTGATACCCAGCACTGAGAAGCGAGGCAGTGTCTTAGTTAGGGTTTCTACTGCTGTGAAGAGATGCCATGACCATGGCAACTCTCATAAAAGAAAACAGTTAATTGGGGCTGGCTTACAGATTCAGAGCTTTAGTTCATTACCATCATGGCGGGAAGCATGGTGGCGCACAGGCAAATAAGATTCTGGTGAGACAGCTGAGAGTGTTGATCCGCAGGCAGCAGGAAGAGACAATGAGCCAGAAGGCCTGGCTTGAGCATCTGAAACCTCAAAGCCCACCCCCAACGACACACTTCCTCCGGCAAAGGCACATCTACTCCAACAAGGCCACCCCTCCTAATAATGCCACGCCCTATGATGAGGGCCATTTCATTCAGACCACCACAGAGAGAAAGGGAATAGCTAGTGATGGATACATTTCATATGCAGACATCCACCTCTCCAGATGACTGATGAAGAACCCCAATCTGCATTTGGTTACCTATAAATCATAGATAAGTTATGATTTACAGTGTGTGCAGCATAAGGTTTTTTTGTTATCATAGTGTGTGTGTCACACACACACACACACACACACACACACACATAGGTGCAAGAGTCAGTTGTCTTCTTTCATTATGTGGGTGCCAAGCATGGAACTCATGTTACCAAACTTGGCAGCCGACTGTTTTACCCACTGAGTCATCTCACCCACCCAGTGTAAGGCTTTCTTTCCAAGACTGGGAATCAGTTAATATGTGTAACAGAGTAACCAATTGTATGTGTTTAACATCCTAATGAGAATTCCCCCAGGAGAGAATTTATGCAAATGCAATTTCATGCAGATGCACTCGATATCCTCAAGGGGGCCCCATGCATGACGGCTCCCTTGAGCTGTGCCTCTCTGCTCTCAGGGAAATGTCACAGCTTTCAAGCTCTGCCCTGTGCTAAGAGCTTCACCTTCGGGAGATCTCGTAGCAGCTGTTTTCTGAGACCCGCCCACACATATTCCCATCATTGGTGAAGGAATTGACTAGTTCTTACTAACACTCACCATCCACTCTCTCCATTGCTGGATGTGTTTATGGTTAAATCAATTAGCAAGTAAGTTACAATGTCAAAGGCTGTTGGTTCAGTGAAGGAAGAAAATAGATACTTTGCCCTGCTCTGCCTGCAGTAAAGGCAATTGCTGCCACTCTCTTGGTAAGTCTCCCAGAAACACCACACATTTTCTATTGCTTTTTTTTTATTGGGCCTCATGTTCCCCAAACTACCAATGATATATTTTATCACTATGAGGCAAATACTGCCTTAAGTACCTGGTGACCTTCTTATCAGTGATCAGATTATAGCAACAGTGACGATCCCGGTCCATGGCCACTACTGTAGCTCCTGACTGTCCCTAAGTGAGGCACTTGACAGGCAGTCAGGCGGTCCTTCCCTGGAGACACCCCTCCCAGGCCATCTGTGGCACAAACACAGCTTGAAAATCCATTGGCTGTCCAGATGTTGCCCACAGTAAATTGGGCCCTGGTTACAGAAAGGCAAAGCCCACAGGAACTGGCATCTGGGGGGGGGGGGGGACCCATTTGGCTACAGAGGAGCCTCAATACTGTGGCCCTTAGAGACCATTGTCCTCTGAATGTCTCTCCTTTATGCCTCCAACATCAGATGGAGATGGGAAACAGGAAGAAGTTGAAGAGAACATTTTTTTTCTTTTTTTATTGTGGAGTGAGACTTGGTGCTACTATATAGCACAGGCTGTTGTCAAACCTGTGACAATCCTGCTTCTGTCTCCCATTACAGGCACACACCAGCACACCATGCAGGACAACCATTTTGTAAAACTTTAAGCTAGTGTAGAAAAAGTGGGAGATGTCCCTGCTGGAACCAGGCACAAACTGAGGAAGCCAGCAGCACCAGGCACTGGCAGAAACAGGAGCTGATGTAACCTGGTGAGCCATTTGCTGCCTTCTGGCCCTTATCACTGTTAACTGTAATTGTTTGGTTAAGGCACATTTGCTATGTGTGACAAAAAAAAAATTGTCTTCAGGCCTCATCTCTGCCCAACCATCAGCCTCCGTGAGCACACTGTGTGTATGTCTGCACACAGGGCTTCTGCCATTGCTGAGATTGTCACCCACTGGAGAGGCCAGAGAGAAACCAAGATGTTTCAGGTTGTTCCTACTCAACCCTTCCTTACACTGGGCTTCCCTGGACTGCAGAGTGGGCAGTCAGGGAGGGCTTCCCTGAAGAGAAGCTATTGGGGCACAGCCCAGAGAATGAAAGGGAGTTGGCATTCAGTGAGTAGGGGAGCAGGGCTCCAGTCAGAGGGGAGAGTAAATGCAGGGATCAAGAGGGAGATGTACAGAGAAGCCAGGCCACACAGGCTGCTCCATTAAAGGGGCAAGATCCCATGAAAGCTTCCATTCACTGGCTACATGAGATGACACAGGAAGTGGCTGCGAAGAGAGCAGGCTAATCTTTGCTCCAGAGCTTAGACCTGCCCTCATGCAGGAATTCAAACTTGAAAATCTGAAGCCAGCTTTAAAATACTCACATTGTGTGGCTTTGATAACCAGTCTGCCACAGACAAGGATCAGTGTAGACCTGTTGTCAGTGAATGGAATGGAGGCCACTTGGGACTGGAAAACAGGAAGAGAGAAAGTTTGATGGCTCCTAGCCCTTTGTGAAGCTGGGCATATAAGAGAGAGGAGCTGCTGTGAGGAAGAAGAGAAGCTCTATGGCTGAGGGGGCAGGGCAGCCCTGAGAAACCTGGGGGAGGAGTCTTGATAAGCAGGGGTATTAGTTACTCATCTGCTGCTGTGATGAAACACGACTAAGCATCATAGTGCTTAGTTAGGCTTATGATTCCTGGGGGCTAAGAGTCCATCACAGTTGAGGAGCTACGGAAGCAAGCAGCAGGCATGGTGGCAGAACCGAGAAATTGAGAGCGCTCATCTTCAACTTCAAGCACCAAGTAGAGAGTGTGAACTGCACATGGAGAGAGGGGAGTGAGGCCTCCCCTCCAGTGAAATACTTCCTCCTAAACCTTCCCAAACAGCGCCACCAACTGGGCACCAAGTATTTAAACACCTGAGACTATGAGGGACATTCTCATTCAAACCACCACAGCAGGTATGTCGGAGGGTCAGAGAGAGACAGATGGGAAGGCATAACCTTATCAGTTCTGAAAGCCAAACTTTAATGCCCAGGAAGAAAGGGCTTATACTGGGGAGATGAGAGAGAGCCTGTCAATTCAGGTTGACCCCTAACAGCAAAGGCCTGGTTCCCTGAGCTAACTCTTTTCCAGCGAGTTGCAAATAAAAGACACCCCTGCCATCACAGTGAAGCTCTGATTCATTAACAGTGATGGATGTGTTCCTTGCATGTGCCAGGCACGAGTCCAATAAAATGAAAACACCCCTCTCTCTCGATACTTTCAAATTTTGTCTACACTGCAAGGCAGGAAAAAAAAAATACGCCCACAAAATTCCATATGTAGAATTTGGTGAAAGTTTTTAGTTTTTTTCATACATAAGCAAAGAAGCAGAAATACAAAATTCACAGGTGGATACACTCATAGGCTACCCACCAAGTAAATTAATTTACAGCCATTAGAATTTGTATTAAAGGGAAAAAATAGGGACTAGGGACATGGCTCAGTGGGCAAGTGCTTGCTACATTAGTATGAGGGCCTGAGTTTGATCTTCTCATAAATGTAAAAGGTTGGGCATGGTGACATACACTTACAACCCTGTACTGGGGAGGTAGAGACAGACAGGTCACTAAATCTCATGGGCTAGCTAACCTAGGCAATTGGCAAGCACCAGGTTTAGTGAGAGATCCTGTCTCTAAAAATAAGGTGGATAAATGAAGCAGGAAGACACACAACTTCAGTCTTCACCCTACACAGCCACATACATGTGGATAACTATTAAAAAAAAATTAAGTTGGTATTTATTAAACATGATTAATTGAGATGCACCTGGTATGTAGTTTTATCTCATTTAACTTCCACAATGACCCCCTGAGATATATCCTAATATTATTCTTTCCCAAAGGGAGAATACAGCACAGAGATGCTAAGCAACTCAACAAAAGATGCACTGCTGGTACACTGAGAAGTAAAACCCCAGTTGGTGTGGCTCCCAAGTTCTTCCTCTTAGCCCTTGCATCATGCAGGAAACAGACTCTGTGACAACCCACACAATGTTCTGAATCTTTATGTTAGAAGAAAACCAGGTAACAAACAGTATGGCCTGCATAATTTTGTTTGTTTGTTTGTTTGTTTGTTTGTTTTAGGTTTTACATTCCACAGTACTATGTCTAAAACATTTGGTATCAGTGAAGATTTAGAAGATGTTTGTAGTGAGGTTGTATTTACTATCTCAATGGATCCCTTTCCCCCAACGTTTTGGGGCTGCGTCTGAGAGCACTGGCTGCCCTTCCCAATCTGGATTTGGATCCCAGCAACCAGATAGCAGCTCACAACCCTCTATCTATAACTCCAGTCCCGGGGGATTTGATGCCTTCCTCTGACCTCTGTGGGTACCAGGCATGCATGTGGTGCACAGACATACATGTAGGCAAAACATTTATATACATAAGATAAATGATCTTTTTAAAATCAGAATATACAGGCTATTAAAAATGTACATATCCGAAACATGAATGTATTTGGCTTCCCTGCGCCATCTTCCTAGTTCTGGTTTTATCAAACTGTCAGCTTGGCCTTCTGTACTGCCTTGTCTCGTCAGGATAAGATCTGGTCAATGAGCGTCTTGAATTCCGTCCCGGCACCCATGTCATTTTCAAACCATTAAAAAAAATCTTATTTTATTCTAAAAAGTTGTCCTCGTGGACTGTGCAGATTCTGGGCAACCAAGACCAAATGTAACCAGGTAGAAATGACAATCCACAGAGGCTCTGGTGGCCCTGCCAGTTCATCCTGTTTGTATCCTTTAAGGAAAAGTTGTGGTGGGCTGGAGAGATGGCTCATTGGTTAAAAAGCACCCACTAACTGCTCTTTCAGAGGTCCTGAGTTCAATTCCCAGCAACCACATGGTGGCTCACAACCATCTGCAATGGGATCTGATGCCCTTTTCTGGTGTGTCTGAAGACAGCAACGGTGTACTCACATATATAAAATAAATCTATTTTAAGAAGGGAAAAAAGAAAAGAAGAAGGAAAAAAGAAAGAAAGAGAAAGAAAGAAAGAAAGAAAGAAAGAAAGAAAGAAAGAAAGGAAGGAAGGAAACATTGCTTCTGCCTGCAATGTTCTGAGTGGCATTTTCTCTGCTGCTAAAGTGAAGGTCACTTTACCACATATTCAAGCATGGAACACAAGAGTGAGCACGGCCATCCTCTTACAGCCATTACACAGAGTCTCATCTTTGAATCCCCTCATAAAACCCAGCCTCGACTGAGCTTCACTGATGTCTGAATCAAGTGGCCGTGGAACTCGCTTCCAGAACTGTTTAGAATGGCAATTAACTTATGGTCAATTAACTCTGGTGTTAACCAGCTAAGCTTAGGTTTGTTCATGATGCATGAAGTCTAAACAGAGGAGGTGAGGGGGGAGGATTTGTCCTGACAGGTGACACAAATGGAGGACTGACAAATATGGAGAAATTATTCGGGGGAACTGTCTATCCAGCTTTGGGGCAGCAGGAAGAATTGGGAAGGCCAGCTTGTCTTTGAGACTGCCGTGGAGTTAGCCAGTAGCCCTGAGAGCTTCCTCATTCATCAGAGGGTCTCACTGGTAAGGTCACTTGTGGCTCAGGCTTTCCCTGGAAGGGACACCTGAGTGTGTGTGTTCCTACTCCAGATCCCATGTGGCCTGACAATGCTGGGCTGGGGGCCGGGGGTAGAGAGGAAAGTTTGCAGTGCTCACCTGAGATCCGTGTGGAGTAAAAGACGAGGGAGCTTTACTCCTCTGGGTACAGACATGACATGGTCCCTCTCTTCACCTGCCAGACAGCACCAGTCAGTGAGATGCTCAGAACCGGGTTGTTCTCCCTGGGGTTGGATAACCAGGGGCCAAGCTGGGTCACTGCCTAATTGGTAACCAGGGTTTTATTTTCAGGCAGCAGCACAAGCCACGCCCACTTGCCTGGTATCATGTATAGTTGCTGTTTTACCATTCTAGTGGGGTTACTGCGGCCAGGCCCTGAGGCCCACCAGCAAGACCTTCTCCATAGCCCCGTTTTTTGTGGTTTTTAAAATATACTGTGATCCAAATAAACATAGTTCTTTTTAAAGATGTATTTTTATTTTTAATTATGTCTGTGACCGTTACTGGTGCACAGAGACCCAAAGAAGCCAGTACGGGACATTGTATTACCTACAGCTAGAGTTTCAGGTGGTTATGAGCTGTGTGGTGTGGTTGCTGGGAACCAAACGCCAGTCTTCAGGAAAAGGTGACAAGCACTCTTAGTCACTGAGTGGTCTTCTAGCTCCCAAGTAAGTCCATGTCTGCTTGCTCCATACCAGTCATGCAGGCGATGGTTTCTCTCAGTGGCCTTCTGGGTGTGCCCTGCTAGTTACACATGAGCCCCCTTTTCCCGGGTTTTCACAGACGCCCAATCACACTCACATGTGGGAGCCAGACTAATTGAGCTAAAAGTAATAAGAAACCGTGCCTGCAGGGTGTGAGGGGTCCCTCTCTATCCCTCCAGAAACTGCCCATAGGTTTGACTATATTTCTTGTAAATAAAACGAAGTGTATTAAAGTTACTGGATCGGGGCCAGGAAAACCTGAGCAAAGAAAAATATCTACTTTTGTGGGAGATATAACGTTGAGAGAGATCCAGCAATATCCTCTCAGCGGGAGCGGTGGTCTGGCTCTAACAAGATGAAGTCTGATCGGGTTAATTGCTCAGCCTGGTCCTCACAGTAGGACAATGACACAGCTGTGAGCCACAGCTGATGGAGCTACAGCCCGGGGGAGGCTTAGGGGAGTCACTGTGAGCCTCAGCTCACCAAGAAGCACAGGCTGAGCCTCTGCAATGATAAGCTTTTGTCTGTAAAACGTTGAACATATTGTAGAGGGGGGTTAGTTCCCAATAATTAAGAATAAAAGTGGAAACTGTTGTCTTAAAGAAAGCTTGATTAAAGAAGTGTTGAACAATATAGAAGAAATGTCCAATTATATTAATAATTACAACAAGCAAGAGGGTGTGGGTGCATAACCCAGTATGTATCACAGACAGTATATATCATAAACAACTTACAAGAGCCAGAGACAATATTTGATTTTAAAGAAATAGAAAAGGGTGTCTCAGATGAATGTTGACAGAAATCCAGCAGCCTGTGGCTGGAAAGCAGCAGTGTATTGCTGAAAATCTGCAATCAAAGCTTCTTTACTTTCTCCATCTTAATTCTGCACAGCCTAATCTCTTTGTCTGTCTCTCTGTCTCTTTCTTTCTGTGCCTCTCTATCTTTGTCTGTCTCTTTCTCTGTGTGTCTCTCTGTGTCTCTGTGTCTCTCTATCTCTGTGTCTCTCTCTGTCTCTCTGTGTGTGTGTCTGTCTGTCTGTCTCTGTCTCTGTCTCTCTCCTCCATGCTGGAGAACAGTCACAGGGGAACAGAACCTTTGATCAGTGCCTAGACCATTTCAGCCATGGCACAAGATTACTAAGGGGTTTTGGGAGGAAAAAGAGGCTACCAAGGCTCCATGGGGAGCCGAGGTTCTAGCTAGAGGAAGTCCATCTGCACCCCCAAGTCCTGGGATAGACATCTATGTCTCAGGACACCTCTCCTCTCCTCTCCTCTCCTCTCCTCTCCTCTCCTCTCCTCTCCTCTCCTCTCCTCTCCTCTCCTCTCCTCTCCTCTCCTCTCCTCTCCTCACCAAAGCCATGGGGAAATGAAAGTCAGGGCTAGAACTGTTCATGTTTTTACTATGGTTAATTTTTAATGTTGGGCATATCTGAGAGATTACTAATTTTGTCCCTCACTCTCTTACCTCTTTTTTTCCAAGCCTGTAGACCTGCACTCCCACAGTATGGCCACTCTTCATCTAGGCGCCCCATAGACTACAACTTCCTACAGCAGAATGAGTCAGGTGCCTGTGTCCTTGATCCATAGCCAGTCACCATGGAAAAAAACCCTGGAATCCTCATAGTCATTCATGCTGTATTTGTGTGTTATTTGTTTCTGGTCCCAGAGCCTTCCAAGGCATGAACAAAGACAGGGACTTGTCATGTGAGCTTGAGGACCTGAGCTGGAGTCCCCAGGACTCACAGCATTGCAAATATGTAATTCCAGTGCTCTTTCCTGTTGGGAGATGGAGACAGAGACAACAGAATCCCCAGAAGTTCACAGGCCGGCTAGCCTGGAGTATACAACTGTAAACAAGACACTCCATCTCAAACAAGGGGAAGGTGAGGATTGTGTACATGTCCACAAGTGCCATGACACTAGGTGCCCCCCCAGACACACACACGTGCACACGCACACACACACATCAAGCACATACTGCACATCTACTATACATACTTGACACACACAAATGCCAAATACCCACACATGCACGTACCCCGACACATACACACAACATGCATACATGAAAGCACCTCACACAAGCACACGCCATACCACAAATACACACACTCACAAACCACGCACGTTATACATACCACAAAAACATGTTCACACCACACACACACACACACACACACACACACACACACTTTTTAAGTAAAAGAAATGTAGGATCATCCTAAGGTCCTTTAATACAAGTTCAAGGTGCCATATCATTCTTTAATTTAAAAGTAACCATGGCCGGGAGCCTCCCTCTTCAGTACAGTGACCCAGAGCCTGCAGAACAAAACTGCTTGGCTGATTCCATTAGCCTCAGCTTGATGTGTCTGGATTGAAAATCAAATCTAGGGAGAAATCAAGATATTTTTTTCTAGAAATATTTAGAAAAAAAAAATCCAAAGAAAGATGGTGGGGGTTGCTTGCACCTTTTCCCTGAGAGCACACATACAGGGAGATTCCCAGTATCTCACAAGCAGGAGAGAAGCATTCAGGGGCAGTCCTCGGGGACAGCAAAGGCTAAGTATAGAACCTCTGGGGAAAAGGCCAAGTGCACCTTCAAACACCCTTCCCGCAGACCACTAGCATATACTCCAAAAGAGAGGTGAGGGGCTACAAAAGACACAGGAGATGGCTTCCTCTGTAGCGCAGGCCTGGCAAGAGATGTGGTCACAGGCTCAGGAAAGACATGGTCCCTCTTGAACATACTCCACCAAGAGAGAAAATGTTTGAGCTTCCCTGAAAGGGGCACAAGATCAGTATCCCATAAAGTATGAGAAATGGTCCACTAGGGCTGGGGAAAGGGTTGGAGCTAAGGCTGTCTGCCTCTGGCTTCGATAAGGAAGAGGGGAAAATGGGCCAGTGCTACTCGAGACCTCACCCACAGGAATAAAAACAGCATTTTCAAACTCCCAGACTAAAGAAGCAGGTATATAGTTCTTACTGAGACTAAAGGCATGACCAGGTTTATGTTTTCAAACTAAGTTCTAGCTGGTATGACTGTCCATAGGGGCCCTGGTCAGTTTCCTGCATGAGTTTCCAGCAGGCTACAAGGCAAGCTATGCTGGAGTATTATGGTTCCACTCTGAGTCCAGATGCTCCTGACTCCACAACATTAGCCTAAGGTGAACCAGGTACATTGCAGCCAGGATGGGGTTCTCTTAAAATTATGTTTAGGAGTGTGTGTGTGTGTGTGTGTGTGTGTGTGTGTGTGTGTGTGTGTACATTTCGGCACATGAATGCAATTACCCAAGGAGTCCAGAGGTGTTAGATACCCTGTATCTGGAGTTCCAGACAATCATGAGCCACCTGATATAGACAAGGGGAACCAAAGCTAGGTCCCCTGGAAGAACAAGTGCTCTGAACTGCTAAGACATCTCCCTTAGATTCAGTTGTGTTCTGACCCTTATATGCTGTGAACAGACACCATGACCAAGACAATTCTTATAAGGACAACATTTAATTGGGGCTGGCTTACAGGTTCAGAGGTTCAGTCCATTATCATCAAGGTGGGAGCATGGCAGCATCCAGTCAGGCATGGTGCACATTTGTACATTCTCATCTGAAGGCCACTAGGAGAAGACTGACTTCTAGGCAGCTAGGATTAGGGTCTTACTTCCTCCAAAAAGGCCACACTTCCTCCAATAAGGCCATACCTTCTAATAGTGCCACTCCCTGGGCTAACCGTATTCAAACCATCACATATGTCTTGTCTTCTGTCCCAAATAGTGGGTATCCAACCAGTCTTGATGCTAGCCAGATACATGTTGCTGGGAATCCCTAGTCACTGGAATCAATAATGCTGAATCTATCTGTTTTCTTCTGTCTTAATGTTCCTTGGGTTTGATCCTCAGACCTTTGGACTGTGTTGCTTTGAAATGCCAAGACAGCAAAGAATTGAATCGCCCTGTAACCACCCCAATCACCAGGATGTATTACTGAGTAACAAGAAGTAAGAGCACATGCTGAGGGAGATGGGGCATGAGGAATCTGGCCTGCGGCAGAAACCCACAAAGATGCCTCCGCTGTATGTGGAGCAAAAACCTTGACAACGCTCTCCAGCCTCCCGGAAGTGCACAGCAACAAAGGGAGAAATCCAGAGGGGACAGTGATAGATGGAAAACAGCCCTAGCAACAAGAAAACCCAAATTTAACTCAGCTTCTGACTGGAGTGACTCAACCGCACACTAACAGGATAGGAAAGAGAAAAAACATTACCCACCCAAGCATAATTCCCCTCAGCTCAATCTCCATATGATGGTAGACATCGACAGGAGAGAGATGTGAGAAAGTAAGACACAGTCATCGTTTTCCAGGAGCCCAGGAAATCCACAAAATCAGCCTCTGATGACCCAGTTATTGCTTTTCCTCAGATATGAAACTTGAAATGAATATGATTATTAAGAAGTCATGGCTGAAGTGTGTGAACCAGCGGAGAATATCAGTATCAAGGTCAATCGCTACAGGAGCCAGAGGGAAATGCTAGACACTAAAAGCTGAGTCGATGGCACCAGAGACAGACCCCCCCATCCCCACCCCTCCAGGCTCATCAGCAGGTCTGAAATTTCTAATGAAAGAAGAAACAAGTCTGAAGAGAGATGCTAGAAGAGAAACAGGACATCCCCGAGGATGAGGTGGCAATCGGTGACCTCTACACTAACATTTACAATCATAGCGGGATAAAAGAGATTGGGGGGGGTGTGCATGTGACAGAAGAGATATCGGGAGGAAAGGTGCCTGAGAATTCTCCAAAAATAGCTGAAGATCCAAATGTATTAAAGGAGTCTCCCCTTGCTGGTGGGCTGCCTGCTTCTATCTGTGGAGCAAAGCTGGGTGTCTGTTCGACTCCTTACTCAGGCTGAAGGCACGGAAGTATGTGGTCTTAAGTCCACAGTGACGGCTGGGGTCCCTGAATGTCAACAAGTCTTTCCACCATGAAACATGGAAACGAGCAGCACACAGGAAAAGCCACATGTGAAGGACTTTATGTTTTAAACTAGTGAGAACTAGGTCAAAACTCTCCAAAAGTACCCATGTTGAGGGCGGGTCTCCCCTCCTCTCTGGAAACACCTGAATACACCCCTGGGTGTATTTCTAAATCTCCTAATTTAGAATTAGGTGACTCTAAACACAGTCAAATTGACAATGATGATTAACATTCACACCCTTCTTAACTTTGAAAGCCATAATTAAATCCAATCCAGTTATCTCCGTGTTCATAATATACAGGCAGTGATTGAAAAGAAGAAATACACTTGTAAGCATATTTACCATAAACGTATTTTTATTTTAGAAAGAAATCTTCTCGCTCACAGTCTACCTTTCGGTTTTACATCCTTTCACTCTTAAAACAGATCAACTCCTGGTTAATATTTACATCAATGCCACCAGACAGCTCGCGGGTCTGCTCGAATGCCAGATGGCTGCATGTTAAATACAGCTCAAGGAGGCCGTGCCTGCAGAATGACAAACACCCAGCTGTAAAGGGCGAGCTCCCGTCTGCTCACTTCATCAGACACCGCTCTGCAAACGTTTTGGCTGCTCCTGGAGCATACTAGGGACATTCCATTAGGGACCATTACCCAGAAGCCCCTCCCAGGACAGCGGGACCTGACACCACCTCCTTGGTTCCCACTGAGCTAGCAGAAGCAGAGCTCTGTGCCTCCAAGTCCAGATCCACACTTCATCTTTATCTGTCATTAAGGAACCATATGTCCTGGGCAGGTTACTTCCTCTTCCTCCAGGCTCCAATTCCTGGGGTACAAAATGAGGAATTGGGATTAGTTAAATATTTGTACCTGCCATCTGTCACATCCTACAGTTTTGATAATTGGTCATTAGTTGTCTGGGAAATCATGTGTGCGATCTGTGTCAATACAACACCAGAGAGTGAGATCAGGAAAGCTTGCCCTGGCTTCCCTAGCTGGGCTTTGGGCCTGTGGTTTGAATGGCATTCAGTGTCCACCTGGTGGTGCTGTTTGGGAAGGTTTTATGACTCAGATCATGTTGGAAGAAATGGGTCCCTTGCGACAACCTTGACGTGGCATAGCCAGGAATACCACCCGCCTGCTGTTCACTCTCTAATTACCGCATGCCAATGCAACATGTCTGACTATTTTTTTTTTTTGGTTTTTTTTTTTTTTCTTTTCCATTCTGAAGCCCCGTCTCTACTGTCATGACTGGCTGTAGTCCCTCAAACTGAGAGCCAAAATCAAAAAAACGAGCAAATAAACACCCTCCTTTTAGTTGCTTTTGATTGGTTATTTGGTCACAGCAATGAGAAAGTAACTAATATGGGTGTGGAGCTTTTAAGGCAGCCGATTGGATCTCTAAGAGCTCCCTGAGCTCCCTGCTCCTGGAGATTGTGTATCTCCAGGTGGCCCCTTAGGTCTCACAGGGCTGGGCTTGTCAAGTTCAGCTGCCTCAGCTTGCTAGCTTGCTTCCTCTCTCAGCATGGGAGCCCTTGTGCTTGGGATCTGACTGCAGGATGCCATCTTCCACGTGTCACCACCACATAACCCTCACCGAGTGCTTATGCCCTGTCATTCAGACTTTGAAGCCAAGAGAATCTTTTCTTTATACATGATCTAGCCTCAGGCATCCTATTGGAGAAAACACAAAACCACTCCCCCAGGCTCTGCCTCACTGCCTATTTGCTCTGGCTAGCCCATCATAACCTCAGGCAAATTGCACGAAGCCTAAATGGACTCTATGATTCCTTTCCCAACCTTGAGCTTGTAAGAGAAGGGCGAGGGCACTATTGTGCAGCGTTCCATGCTGGGCTTGGACAGAATAAGTGCCCAGATCACATCAAACTTCTCCCAGCCTGAAACACAGGCCAGCCATGTCAACAGTTAACTGCACTACCGTAGCTTAGGTAGAACACAATAAATGTATTTCTACTGTTATCAGTCTTTAGCACGGAATTATCAAAACATTACAATGTTTCCGATGGTCAGAACTCGGAGAATAAATGTCTGTGGCATCAAAGGGAACTCTAGGTCCCACACTGTTGGAGGAACAGCGTGACCCCCTCTGTATAAACACAGGGGGCTGCACAGCCACAAAGGCATCTCCTGCAGGAGGACCTTATTGAGGACTGCCTGAAGGACCAAGGATTGTTGATGCAGACAATGTCAGCCAATCCGGAACTGCTGTTTAAAAGAGATGCTTTCTTAGGACCAATGGGACGTGGGTGGAGGGTATTAAAGGAGCTTGCATCAGTGTTCAGATGAGCTTGCTGCGGCGTTTCTCACCTGCTCTCTGGGAGAGCATGTCCCACAATGTTATGATGGTGTCACACTGAGCTGACACTGGATGAAAGGAAGCTACTTTTTCGTCACTTCCTTCCATCACTCTGTGCTGGCTCCCATCACACTAACCCAGCGGTCTTCAACCTTCCTATCTCTGAGACTCTGAGACCCTTTAATACTACTCCTCATGATGTGGTGAGCCCCAGCAATAAAACTATCTTCGTTGCTACTTCATCACCTCAATTTTGCTACTGTTATGAATCGTAAGGTAACTATTTTTGGAGATAGAGGTTTGCTGAGGGGTCACAACTCATGGGTTGAGAACCACTACTAACCATCTTCAATGCCAGGTCTGAGATGAACAGCAAGTAACTCAGCAAGTCAGGCACTATCATGGGAAAGACCTGGGCAGTATGGCACCAAATGGAACAGACACCTGACAGATTATGGGGTCAGAGAATGTGGCAATGCATGGATGGAGACCTACCTACAGAATGACAGGAGGTTAGGAACAGAAGGAACCATCTCACAGGGAGACCTGCAGACTAGGGTGCAAGCTCATGGAGTGTTTCCTTCCAGATGTAGTTCCTTCTCCAAGCTCAGCTCGCCTCCCTGCTGAGCTGGGCTGAACCACAGAGAGACTTCAAGACCATGTGTTGCTTGAATCCCTCCCCCTGGGGGAGCTGCTTGGAAATCTCTGGGCTGGGACCCACATCTGGAAAGTCAGCTAGCTCATCTTGAAAAACATTGGCACAGTCAGTGTTTTAGATAAGCTCAAAGATTGAAGATGGTTCATGTTTGCCCAGTGGGGGCTCATCTTTCTTTTCTTCTGGGCACCGCTCTGTTAATGATGGTACCCCATAAAACAGACAGAAAGTCACAAGCGGAGAGCATGGGACCAGCTTCCCTTTGCTTTTTGACCCACTACCAAGTCTTTCTTCCTCATACACCCATATGCTGGGACCCTCCCAGAGAAGTCTTTTGCAGGAGGGCAGGGGACAGTGGCAGTGACCTTCTACTGATTACTCTCTTAGAGGTGACAGGAAAGTTTCAACAGATGCCAAGATGACCATACACCCAGGGTGACATGTTGTGGCAGGAGCTTCATGCTTCAGTATGGAAGCACATAGAGCCCACAAGAAAGGCTGAATACAGCTGGGCTGTGAGAGACTCAGAATCTGGATGTGTGAAGCCCACTGCAGCTGGGCCCCTGAGCTAGTTTGGAAATATGACTGGTATTTCCTCCTTGTGTTCAAGGAAGCTGGAATTTTACTACAGCTTTTATGGAAGTGCTGAGCCAGCCCTACCCCCACATGTAAGTGCTGTCCCCCATCAACAGAGCCATGTTCCATACCACATAGCCTTATGCTTCATACACACTTGTACTCAGCACACTCATACTACACACGCTTACACACACACACTCACAGCTGTACAACCCCACTTCCACTCCCCCACTTTCACCAGAAACACACATGGGGATGGGAGATGAGAGGGAGAGGGAAAGGAAGAGTGAGAGCTGTGGAATACCAAGAAAGAAGAACAAGTCAAAGCCATCCCTGTGGCAGCAGAGATGTCATTCATTTGGGTTCAGCACTGTCAACATAGACTTCCTGGCTACCTGGGACTGTGCAGGGACAGCACTCATGGTTGACTCATAACAGCTTGTACAGCCTTCTCAGTAGTTACTGAAGACCACTTGACAATCTAGTTCCCATCGGGCTGTTTGATGGAGCTATTGGGGGTGGGGACTAGGAGGTAGTCGTCCTGTGTGATATGGTTTGTATGTTGATGTAGATTATAGGATGAAAGGTGTGTTTGAGTAGTTTGATGGATTAGAAGTGTGTTCACACCAGTTAATTTGTATGTATGTATTTGTGTTTTGGGATAGATAGATAGATAGATAGATAGATAGATAGATAGATAGATAGATAGTGTCCATGAAGGTGATGATGTCTGTGTAATGTGTATGATGGTATATAGAATGTGTGATATATGTGATTATGTTTGGCAGCATGTGTTTGATATATAATGGGTGGCATATATGTTTTAGGGGTGTGATAGATCTAGCATGTGTCTGCACAAATGATACCCGTGTGTGTTATGGGTTTGGTGTGTTGTATGCCTGTGTGTGTGTGATAGTTGTGGCATTTGACTGTGTCTTTGTGATGGATATGGTATGGGCCTATGTTTGTGTAACAGGTGTGGTGTGTGCTGTGCCTCTGTGTGTGATAGTCTGTGTCTGTGTGTACATAAACAGAACAATATCCAGACCAGTATGACCAAAGGATTCTGGGAAGATAATTTCCCCCTAACCCCAATTTTCCAGGTTTTTCCTGTTTTCAGATTTTTTTTCTCTGACTGTCTTTTTTGCAGCTTGGCCCTAACCCAATGGTGAATTTCTTCTCTGGAAGTAGAAATTATCTAATCAATAGACTTCTGAGCAACATCAGCAAATTCAATTTAAGAGCAGATTAAAGTTCAAATTTTCCCATCAACTTTTACCAACACATTAGATTGTGAAATGTCAAAACAGCTCGCCTGCCGCTGAGCGAAGCACCTTCGCCTTGCTGGAGAGGGCATTTCTTAGCTGGGCCGGCAGCAAGGCAATCTGAACATCAGAGTCCTCTCCCTGCAGAGCTTCCAGCATGCCCCAACAGCACCAATCCAGAGCTTCCTTCCTCCCAGGAACCTTGGCTTCCTTGTCAAGTGTGTCTACAAGACTCAGTACTCAGATGTTCTGCAAAGGATGCCTGTTGAGAACAAACAGTGTCTGGTTAGTTTTTGTCAACTTGACACACCTGGAAAGAAAAATTCTCTACATCAAAATGGCCCATGGGCAAGACTGTGTCCTTTATTGATGATTGATGTAGAAGGGCATAGCCCACTACAGGGGGCACCAATCCCTAGGCAGGTGTCCTGAGCTGCATAAAAAAGAGTAGGTAAACAGGAGTCTGGAAGCAAGCCAGTAAGCAGTGTTCCTCCGTGACCTCTGCTTCTTGCCTGGAGTTCCTCGCTTCCTCTAGTGGCGGACAGTAGGCTGTAAGATGAAATGAATCCTTTCCTCTTTGGTTGCTTTTGGTCATGGTGTTTATCAAAGCAACAGAAAAGTAAACTTGAACAGCATCAAATGCCAGTACCATGGAGTCCAGAGCAGGCAGGTCACCAGCCATCACATCAAAGTGGTGTGAGACAGCCCTGCTCACACCCTGACACCTCTCCACTTTCTCTCTCACCTCACACCAGCTTCCTCTGGGCAATGGTGGGGTCAGGGAAATGCCCACTCCATGAGGTAGACACTGATCCACAAACATCAGGACTGTTTCCAGGTAAAGTGTCCAAGAAGGTGATCAAGGAAGGCTGATGGTGGCCCAAATGGGGAGCAGGGAGTTCACAGCCTGACTGATGATCTACAGTTGGCCACTCTCTGACCCTCTGGATTCCAGAGCAGCCTATCCTATGGGAGCCCTGGGGAAGCAGGAAGCCAGGGAGAGATGGGCCCCCTATCCCTTGAATGGACTCTCATTGGCTAGCCTCTCTCCCACTCACTGATCTCAGTTAATTGGACCTATTCAGGTGCTGGTAAGGAAATAATAATCTGTCCTGTTGTTGCCTTTATAATGACACAAAAGCAATCCACATTCAAATAATGGACTTGGACCATCCGTTCTTCAGCCTTTCAACACTGATCCAATACCAGCTCTGCTCCAGGGAAGTTCCAGGCTTTCAGCACTGCAGTGGTTTGAATAAAAATGACCCCCTTAGGCCTATAGGGAGTGGTACTATCAGGAGGTGTGGCATTCTCTTTCTGGTGCCTGCCCATCCAGATGTAGAACTCTCAGCTACTGTTCCAGTACCATGTCTGCCTGTGTGCCGCCATGCTGCCCGCCATGATGATGATGGGCTAACCCTCTGAACCTGTAAGCAAGCTCCCAATTAAATGTTTTCCTTTATAAGAGTTGCTGTAGTCATGGTGTCTCTTCACAGCAACGAAACCCTAACTAAGACAAGCACCACACCGGGACTGCACAGGTTTCCTACTTCCTGGACCACAAGCTGCCTCTCAGCCTTTCCAGGAGATGGCTACTGTTGAGTTAACTAGCCCCTGCCATGTAAGTTGAATGGGAAAAATCTCCTTTGATAATACGCTCACATGCAGCCCAGTGACTTTGTTCTAGCAGCTCTGTCCAATACATGTGAAAGAACTAAATTTCCCCTTCACGACATCCCTCATGTTTTATGGAACACTATCCCACTGTAAGTTTTGAAGGGTGCCTGCAACATTGGCTGCATACCTAGGAAACAGCAGACACTGTTTTCTCATGTTCCGAAGGCTGAAACTCTAAGAGCAAGGTGCCAGCAGGTGTGGAGTCTTACAGGGACTGCTTCCTTACAGGCAGTGTTTTTGTGCCCACATGGAGGAAGAAACTAGCTAGCTTCCTGGAGGGAGGGGGGTTAGAGGGCACTAACCCCCTCACATTTCCTCAATTCCATGGCCTCATGGCCCCACCATGGAAGTAAGCTATCAGTAAGAGAATTTGAGGACACAACTACTCAGTCTATATCAGAGAGGTGACAGCACCTCTGGATGCATTCATCCCAGGGCACAGCCACCCACCCACACCATTTTCCCCATCTTGACAAATTGTCCCTTACCAGTCTCACCTCTGAGGGCTCAGCCTAAGAACACTCTACAGTTTGCAGAGCCTCCAATGCATCCTGTGCTTACAGAGAGAGCCTCTCACTTGTTCTGCAGTTAGATGGGTATTCCGCCCATTTCCCTGGGGACAACTATCCCTGTGGCCACTCCTGACCTGAAAACCATTTGTTTCAGTTCAGCTCCAAAGCCAATAACTTCAACTAGCCTTACCTCCTGCTCTGTCCCAGCTCCCCCCACCCCCACCCCCGCCACATCCTCTCCCTTCAGGACTTTGCGTTGGAACCTTTGCTCTGCTGACAGCTGGTATAGCCATCTCCACTCCTACCCTGTAGGGCAGTGGCTCTCAACCTATGGGTTATGATCCTTTTAGGGGTGGAATGACCCCTGTAGAGGGTCATAGCAGTAGCAAATGACAGTGATGAAGGAGCAATGAACTAATTTCTGGGGGGTGAGGTCACCACAACATGAGGAACTGTATTAAAGGGAGGGCTGCAGCATTGGGAAAGTTGAGAACCACTGTTCTAGGGAGTGACCCAAGACCCCAGCAGAAGCAGGGACTGTATCAAACCCTGTCTATATTATACTGTCTCCTGTAATCTATATACATACCTGTAATGAGGTTCAATTTATGATTTTCTATTCTATCTTAGCCACTTCTGCAAACTTTTTCTTATTTAGTAGAGAACGAGACGTGTCTTGTGTTATTTGTTTGCCAGCAATGTTATTTTTATGCCCTGGGACATTAAAGGTCACGTGGTTACAGACAGTGGGATAGTGAAATGTTTACTATGTGACTATCAGGCAGGTTGAACATACAGCACAGATGCAGTGGTCACAGTGGTGATTCACACCCTTGGTGGGACCGACCTTACTCAGAACAACATGCATTTTGAAAGTCATGAGTTGGTTATTTCAGGGATTTCCCACTTAACATTTTTGGAACATAGTCTGTGGTGTTAATCTCATTTGCTGGAGCCATAGGCCACAGGAGTGTGGGGACTCCGTGTCTCCACTGTATCTCTACCTTCACAAGTGAACCGGGACCCAACTGTGAGCAGAGTCCACATGTCCCTCATTTAGGATAGACCTCCACTTTCCCAGGCAGCTCACTAATGCTCAACTTCAGCATTACGGTTCAGTCCGTCTTCTGTGAAATCTCACATTTCTTCTTCTTTCAGGACTGTTTTTAAATATGTAGAAACTTGGTCAAGTTGTATTCCTCGGGCTGTGTATGTGTGTGCGTGCATCTGTGTGTTCATGTAGAAGCTAGAGGACTTCCTCAGTCACTATTATTTTTGTTAAGAACAAAGTCACCCATTAGCCTGAAACTCATTGATTCAGCCAGACTGGCTAACCAGCCATCAAGCTCCAGGGTTCCTCCTGTCTCTGGGTCCCAGAGATGCGATTACAGACACGTGCCACCATGCCCAGCCTTTTACATAGATGCCGGCAATCTGAACTCAGGCCTGCATCCCGGGCTCTTCACCAACTAAGCTATACCCCAATTCCCAAGCTGTGTTCTCAAGGGTGATGGGTTGCCAGGTTCAGTGTGGCCTGTGACCTGCCTGGGCAGCCTTGAAATGATGATAGCCATCATCTAGAATACACTCCGGCTATTGAAGGCACAATAACAAAGCAGGATGAAAGTACATCATCCCTGGCTCCCGACAGCAGCAGAAGCCTGGCTCAGGAACAAGAGACGAAGGTCACAATGAAGTTCAGAGTGATCAGCTCTACTAACAGCGTTTTGCCAATCTAAGTGGAATTAAAGGCTTGATGTAGACTACATAGCTTTCCTTTCAGGAGGAATGGTGCTGCCACACATAATACCTAAAAATAAGATAAAGGAACAGGAGTACCTGGCTTTACTGTGGTGACTAGTGCCTATTGTGATTGGTTGTAATGTTATTGATAAAATAATGTATTGTCTTAGGAGAGCAATTTTTCTCTCTTTCAGAAAGGACACACCTGGGAAATAAGAGTTTCACTCAGTATAGATAAAGAAAGGCAGAAAGAAATGTCCAGACTTTGGCTCAGTGTCTGGTGTCTGCAGTGGGTTACCTGGAGTGGATCACAGCTGGCAGGAGGTGCAAGCAATGCTGGTCACGTGGATCATACCTCAAGGGTTCTGAGAGAGAGAAGAGAGAAATGGACTCTGCCCTCCTTAGCAAGGCACCTCACTCTATGCCCAGCCTATACCTGAGGCAATCTATTCAGTTCTCACTCCACAGGGGCTCAAGGTGTCAAGGAACATGAGTGGTCATTTGGGGAAAGGTTGGGTTAGTGGAGACATTGGCTAGTAAGGTGACTTGGACCACCTCAGCTCTAGCCCAGTCTCTGCTCATGGCTGGATCTGAGGAGAAATCAATTGTCCTCTGTGCACTTCATTTGAGTGTGAGCAGAAGGTGCTCACCACTTATTGAACATCTACTATAACCCAAACACTGTGCTGAGCACCTGGCACGGCTCATCACCTCAACATTATGAGAAAGTTGCCATTCCAAGGGACAGGTTCAGGGTCGTTCAGTCACAGAACTAGCTACACCCCTGGTATTAAGTGTGGCAAACCATAAACCTCAAGTCATAAATACAGCCCTAAACCTCACAAAGGTCTCCAGACAGAACCCCCAGGAATGCCAAGGTCATGGACATTGGTGCCCTATAGCAGAGTTGTTGGCATCCATTCATTTGACAAATATTTCTGAAGCCTGAACTGAGTATTGGCCTGTGTATGTGATCTGTGAGTAAGAGACGGTCTTGTAGAAAAGGGTAGGTACTTACAGTTAATTCAGAGTCACCTCTCCAGCTCTCAAGGCAGGTTGAAGTAAATACCATGAAGATAGTGGGCTATATTAATCAGCTTTCCATTGCTATCCCAAGATACCTGAGGCAATTAGTAATAAAGAGAACAGGGCTGCTAAACTCACTACTCTGGAGATTCTAATCCAATACCAGGCAGCCATCACACTCTTGGCACAGTTCCAGTGAGAACACCAGATGGCAATGGTGAAATCATAATGGGACACACCACTTACCTCATGACCAGGAAGCCAAGAGAAAGGGGATGGATTCCCATAGTCCTCACTGAGGGCCTACATCACCAATAACCCAAAAGCCCCTCTCACCAACCTCTCCCAGTAGCATCAGGGCAGAACCAACTCAACACATGGGTCTTTAGGGGATCTTCAAGATCCAAGCTGTGGCACAGGCCACATCAAGCCACATTAAGAAGGTGCTAGGTGCTAGGTGAAGGTGCTAGCTGGATATCGGAGCATGGGGAGCCCTGGGCATGAGCCTTTCAGGCAGAAGGAACAGCAAGTGCAGAGACTCAGAAAGACAGCACTTAGCTCTATCAGGGAACAGCACGGCACTGGGGTGATGTGAAACGAGACGAGTAATGGTTGACAAGGACCAGCAGGCCACAGGGCAGTGGTTCTCAACCTGTGGGTCTCGACCCCCTTGGCAATGCTCTGTCTCCGAAATTATTTACATTACAATCTACAACAGTAGCAAAAAAAAAATCATTAAAAAAAATAATAATTAAAGATAAAAAAGTAGCAATGAAACTAATTTTATGGTTTGAGGGTCACTGTGAGGTGCATTAGGACAGTTGAGAACCACTTCCACAGAAGGTTGGCGATCCATGCTGGCCCCTGGGTGCATAGTGAAGAATTGAACCTCTGTTTTCCTCTAGAGCAGTGGTTCTCAACCTTCCTAATGCCATGACGCCTTAACACACTTCCTCATGTTCTGATGACCCCACCACCACCACCACCACCATAAAATTACTTTTGTTACTACTTCATAACTAATTTTTGCTCCTGTTATAAATTGTAATATAAATCTCTGATATGCAGATGGTCTTGGACAACCCCTATAAAAGGACACTGCAAAGGGGGTCTCTACCTACAGGTCAAGAACCTCTGATGCAGAAGGGAGCATCCTTGTAGCAGCGGTTTTCAGCTGAGGAATAGCCAAGTCATCTCAGATTTGAAAAAAACCTCTTTGCTGAGAATAGGAGACAAAAAGTGATCTGGCATTTCGGGGGCCCCAGAGCAGCAGTTCTCAAAATGTTCTCTCGGGAAGCCAGGAATCTCCAAAGAGAGCTCTGGCACCTCTTTCCTTGTTTCCTTCTAAACGAGCACCTTCCCAAGAGGCTGTGGTGCCTATGTGACTAAGACAGTAAAGACACCTGGACCCCTATGGTAGGGACAACTGGAGTGACCAGCTCACACCCCTTCCCAGTTTCTGCCCTAACTCCTTTTAAAAGAGACTCAGACAAGTAGCTCTTTGTTACCCATGTCCTGGGAGTCCTCCTGCTATTCAGGAGTCCCATGGACATGCTAGCATGTTCTCTCTCCCTTCCTCCCTCCTCTTCAGCCAACCTTTGAATCTATAATAATGACTTCTCTCTAAAACTCACTTTCTGTGGATAAGAATTTTCTTCAAATTTTTGAGATAAGGAAACCCAAGTCTACTGGCTCAGGGCAGCTTTGGTAGCCATTGAGGTTGGGGGAACTGAGGCCCCTGAAAAAGGCTCCATCATTGTCAAAGATACCCCCATATTCCTGTATCATTTCTCTCCCATGTTAAGGAATAATGAAGGGAGAAGGGGAGACAGGGGACAGGGATGGGGACAGGAAGGCTGCTTAGAGATGCAGAAAAAAAAAGAGTAAGGGCCAACAGGGCAGTTGGTAGGGATGGATGAGATGTGCTCAGTTTCAGGACCTATTCTAAAGTTTGCAAGTGGGGAGGAGTGATTAGAGGAAGAGAAGCAAAGGAAGCTGCGGGCTCTACAGTTTCTGGAAGGAATACCCAGATAGCAGACAGATGTAGGTTGATGCTGGAGATGAAACTAAATGCCTTGTCCTCTAGACAGGTCCTAACCATCTCATTGGCTCAAATCAATCTCTCTGTGTGGTGTGAATAGGCCATGTTTAATCATGACATAATGTATGTAACGGGATACAGGGTTGTGTTGGGGACTTGCTTTGCAGTCTCTTTTGGCTTGACTACTATAGTGCATGCTTCCCACAACTGATTACCAATGATGTAAGATGGTTTCAGCGCCCACCAGACCACGCTACTATATGCACTAAAACCTGCCCATATATATTTGCACCTTTGACCAGTAAGTACTCAGAGCTGTGGGTGCAAAAGGAAAAGCATCCCATGGCACCCACCGATGTCCTGGCAACAGATGGGTTTTCATGGCAGTCAGCTTCCAATTACTGATGCTGTATAAGAAAACTTCAAAGAAAGAAACCTGTCAGTTAGGATTAATTGTAAAGAGAATAAAAATACCAGCAAGTGGGAAAGAAAGTGATAAAAATAAATTAATCTTTTATCAAGTCAGACAAAAATTCAGAATATTTTCAGGATGGGCTTTGCCTGAGACATTGAATGCTTTCCGATACTTTACACATGAAAACAGGACAGGAGTGCATCTCAAGATCTCAGCAGGGACACCAGGTTTTCTAGATGATAGTGAAACACTCTAATTCTGGACAGCCTCGGTACCTGAACCACTCTCTGAACACTTGGGAAGCTGCAGACCTAAAGACCGAGTATGGCCCTGTCTTTTCTTGCCCATTCCCCCCTCTCTGCCTCTGCCTTCTCCCCAGCCTTCACCCTGGAAGATTCCATACAGATTATCCAAGAACCAAAATACAGATCCTAAACCTTAGGATTTGGAAATACACAAGTCTATTTAATAATTAATTAGATAATTACTATGAAGATGAAGCTACGGGTAGGTAGGTTGGTGTAATTTGGCTCATAGGTACAATCCTAGGTCAGAGCAATACATCTGGTATTGGCCTTCCTTGCTGGTGAAGTTGTGAGACAGGGAGTGTGCATATATAACTAAACCTGGCTTGCTGGGACAGCAGAAGGGCTGGCTAGATATCTCTAGAATCCTCTTATTTTTGCCTCCTTGCCACTTGGATCACAGGAAAGTGTAGCACATCTGGTGGTTCACGCGGCTATTGGGGATCCACACTCAAGCCCTCATGCTTAGACAGCCAACTCTTACCCACCCCGCTCCCAGCTATGGAACTACACTCAGACCCTTCCTCATCAGCTTCCACTCATCTCATCTCATACTGGAACCAGGGAAGATTCTGCTGCCATAACATAGCTTTGCCCAACATTGGCTTCTGGAGGATGTTGGGGGGGTGGGGGTGGGAGAGATATAGAGAGAGAAGACCAGGAGAGTCAGCAAATGCTACTTTAAAAAAAAAGTTTAGGATAACCACAGGCTCACATCTTGCAGACTTGTTATCTGAACTTTCCCCCATAGGCTCACAATTTGGGTGCTTAAACAGCTTATAGTTTTTTAGAGAACTTAGGGGCTTGGCTGGCAGAAATAGCTCACACGGGGCAGATCTTTGAGGGCTATGCTTGTCCTAGTTCTACCCTGCTTTCTCAGTGTCTTGTGATGTATCACCATCACACACCATAACCACCATGAACCCTGTCATGTCCTCCCCCACCATGTGGGACTCTGAAACCATGAGCTGAAATAAACTTTTCCTGATTTATATTATTTTCATCAGGTGTTGGATCACAGTGATGAGGAAATAACTAAGAAGAAAAGATAGTATTAGAGAAATGGAGGGTTTTCTGAGTGAATCTGGCCAAGTGGTTTGTGGGCCTTTGAAACTTGTTTGTAGAGGGAAAGTAAACGAGTTTGACAATACAAGAGAAAGAAAACCCCAAATAAGAAATCTTGGTGCTTCCAAGACCAGAATGCCTATAAAAGCATGGATAGTATTCTAAATATAAACGAGGGCTCTATCAACAATCAGACTAGAGCCCATTTGTGTTATAATCTGGCAATGGCCCTTGTTATGGTTTGCCTGGGTCTAGAAATTTTAGTGAGGTCAAATTCAAAAGGAATGGGCTAACCTATTTGTAAATGAATTTTCAATACAGCACTGCATTCAGGTAGTAAGAAGCATGGTTGCCGCTGGCTGCTTTTAGTCATGTTTGTTGTGAGACTTGAGAGCAGCAAATAATGGAGCAGAAAACATGGAATGTGGAAACATGGGTGTGTGGGAGTTATGGACAAAGTTAATGGAGACAAAATGTAATTGTTAAAGGTATTGCTGTTGCTAAAAGAAAAATAAAAGGATCCCCAGGAAAGACACCTGGAGTAGCTTGTACCAGTTCTCCAAAGAAAAGTGTATGAGGCCAGGCTATGTGTAACAGGACCAAATTCCCTGAAAGAAGCCCCGAAGAGGGGTATAAAACTGTGAGGATGAAGCCTAAATAGTAATCGTGACCACAAAATGTTGGAACTTCCAGAAACGTGGAATGTCTGCTGAGGGAAACTATAGGTAGAGTGGAGCAGACCCAAGAGAGGGGCTATGTATGCTCAAAATGGCTGGACTCTAGAGAGACAGAAAGCCAAACCTGTTGGAGCCCAGATGCTGACATCAAGTTCTCTGAGTAATGGACACAGAACTACACACTTTGTTCTGAGTATTGCTTCAAAACCATCTTCCCTTGCTGTTGTCTGTTTCCCCCTTCTAGAGTGAGGATGGTTTCTTTTGTGCCATTGTGTATTGAAAGACTACAATAGCAAGAAGGTTGTCTTGCCTCAGAGTTTTGGGACTCTTCAAACTATAGAAACTTTGTAGTTAAGCCAAACACATTTTGTATTATGGAATGGCCATGAACCTTTGGGAGCCAGGGCTGAGATGTCATAGTTTGAGTCTGAAATGCGTCCTCCTATAGGCTTATGCTTTGAATTCTCAGTTTGAGGTGGTATCTAGGTAGAGCCTTTAAAAGGAAAGTCTCAGCTGGCAGAATTGTTACTTGGGGGTGGGGGTCCTTTGAAGATATACATACCCCTGACTCCAGACGATTTCTGGTTCACCACCATGGGATGATCCTCTGCCACATGCTCACCGCTGTGCATTCTATCACATTGAACTATAGTCTCTGAAGCCATGAACCAATGTTAAGCTTCCCTTCCTTATGCTGTTTCTGTCAGGCATTTGGTTTGCAGCAACAAGAAAGTAGCAACACGGGGGGTGGGGGATGACACACACCTTTAATCCTAGAACTCAGGAGGCAGAGTCAGGTGGATCTCTAAGTTTGATACCAACCTGGTCAGCCTAGTGTGGATTGAGTTTCAAGACAGCCAAGGACATGCAGAGAAACTCTGCCTTGAGAAACAAAGGTAGATAGATAGATAGATAGATAGATAGATAGATAGATAGATGATAAATAGATGACAGATAGATAGATAGATAGATAGATAGATAGATAGATAGATAGATAGATAAGATGGGGAGAGAGAGGAGAGAGCATGGATTGTCAAATCATTTTCATAATAAATGGAAGTCTAAATATAGACATATGCAGGGTCAGAGCAGATTTTACACTGAACTTGCCTTTTGTGTTGGGGAGTGGCTTTTTGTGAAGACTCTGCAAAACTACAGACTACAGGGGACGATCCAGAGCCCCCTTGGCTGGGAAGACTGCATCTTCTTGCTCCTCTTGCTGTTTTCTTAGACACTGAGTACACACACACACACACACACACACACACACACACTTTGGGATATGAAAAGTCTTTGTGTTTGTGAGTTGTGTGAATGCGGTTTTGTCTCTTGAGTTTTCCAGTCACAGGCATGAAGGGAATTGGGATTGCTCTAAGACCCATGTCCCTAGTAGGATTTCCATAATGAGCTTGTTTTTCCCTGGCCATGGCAGCACCACAGAGCATGCCATCTCTACAGAGACACTGTAAGGAGAACACAAAAGGGTCACCTTGGTCATCATTCAGGTGACTATGACAGACCCAAATACAGGTGGGAAAGAGACCTCCCACCAAGGTAATCCAGTCAGCTGCTGGAGCACTGCACTCTGACTCAACGAGTAATTGGCCCCTTCCACTTTACCTTCAGCCAGGGAGGTCTGCTGAGAGCCAGAGAATTCAGCAGGGTACAGGGGGTGAGGAGGAAGAAGATAACTAACGCCGTTCAGGGGTACAGGTGATATTTAATTGGATGTTCAAAGGACCAATGTTTTGCTGGTAAGAAATACTTAAAACAAATTTATTTAAATTCCTTTTTTCCCCTGTGACATTGCTTTAAAGAACTAAGAGTGTGCTGGTAAGAGACGTGATATGAGACTTAATGTTTTCCGTCTGGGATTGGGCAGGTTGGGAAGACTGCAATAGTGTCAGTTACGTGCCAACCCTATTTGGTTAGAATCATGAGATTCAGAGGTGGTGGGCGGTATGCATTAGACAAGGTAGCTACACAGTGGAATAGGAAACTGTCCTGGTTAGCTTTAACTGTCAGTGTGATGCAACCTAGAGTTATCACTGAAGGAAGTCTCAAATGAGGGTTTGCTTAGCATGTCTTGGAGAGATTTCTTTTTGGTTGATAATTAATAGGCCACAGTCTACTGTGGGAAGTACCATTCCCTGGTCAGGTTGTCCTGGGCTGTATAAGGAGGCTATCTGAGCATGAGCCTGTGTGAACCAGCTAGCAATCAGCATTGCTTCATAATTCAGGAGTGAGTTCCTTGGTCAGTGATACTGCTGTGCGGAATAGCAACCAGAACTACCTCTAGGTCTCTGCTTCTCTTGATGAGGGACTGTGATCTATAAGGTGAAACAAACCATTCCCTCCAGTGTTTCTTTGAATCAGACTGTTTTTTATCACAGAAACAAGGAAACCAGAGGCTGAGCTCTCAAACTCATTCCATGATTTATGAGACATTGTAGAGTCAATCACCTGGATACAGCATGGTGTGGTAGAATTTTACAGCTCAGGAGATGGAGGAGGAGCTGCAGCAGCTTCTGTAGTAACCTTTGTGTCTGCTTGATTTCAGCACAGTGTCCTACAATGAGAAGGGATGGAATTCTCATCCAGGTGTCACTGTGGGGCTCCCAAAAGGAATTCTCACTCTCATGGCTTTCTCTGCAGGCACCAGGGAACACAATGTCCCTTCATCTTCTAGGTGTGTCTATTCCAGTTACATGTTAGGAAAACAGCACCAGGAAGTGTTTGTCATCCCAGCCCTGCTGTGATCTGATCCAGATTTGGATGTCTGGGTGTTGGGCACACTTTCCCATCCCAGCCTGAGGCAGCATCCTCCTCATTGCTTCTGGGCTGCCTGTGAGCTTCAGGGGTCCTGCCTTGAGAAGCTACACTAAAAACAAAAGAGATCTATGCCTTCCAAGGTCTGCAGGCTTCAAGTTCAAAATCAAGTGTGTACAGAGCACACTTCCTGAAGGTTCTGATGATGAAGGGTCCTTCTACATTTCTCTGTTGGTCCCTGCTGTCACGTGGCTTCCTCTGGTGAGTGGCTTTCTCTGTGCCTCTATCCAATCTCTCTCTCTCTCTCTCTCTCTCTCTCTCTCTCTCTCTCTCTCTCTCTCTCTCTCTCCATAAGCACACTACTTATTAGTCACCCTGACCCAGGACAACCTCACCTCAGCTTGATCACATCTGCAAAGACCCTGTTCCAGATATGGTCATGTTAACAAGTACTGGGTAAGGACTTCCACATGTGATTTCAGAGGACATGGTTCAAGTAGTAACTTTTATCTTTTATAACCCAGGGAGGCCTCAAACTCACTACGTAGCTAAGGATGGCCTCAAACTCTTGATGCTCCTAAGTGCTGGGATGACAGGACTGTTTTACCATATCTGGCTAACTATCATGAGCCAGGCAGGCATGGGGTGCATGACTGTAATTCGAAAGTGGAAGATGAAGGCAGTATTATTATGATAATTCAGCCAGCTTCAGTGATACAGTGAGTTTGAGGCTGTCTTGGACTACATGAGACCTTGTATCAAGGAGAGAGAGAGAGAGAGAGAGAGAGAGAGAGAGAGAGAGAGAGAGAAAGAGACTTCGACTTCTCTCCTAGCTCTCATTTCTAAGAAAACCATCATCTATCAAATCATCAAAGGCTGAGTGTCTGGATAATGTTGGGTCCAGATGCATCCTAGTTTGTTTGTTTGTTTGTTTGCTTGTTTGCTTTCTAAACAGTTCACATAGCACATACATACTAGGTTTCTTCAGGATAGAACCTAAGTTTAATCATGAAATTAATTTGTCTCATGTATACTTTAATAATCTTCACAATTTTATGCACAAAACAGTTTCTGAGTATGGAATTTTTTACATGTAACATCACAGTGTTTAAAAGGCACCAGATTTTCAGTTGAGGGTTGCTCAGCCTCTGCCAACACAGATCCCCAAGAGCTCATGTATTCTGCTTGCCTCTGAGATCCAGGGACCATCACTGAGATAGATGCCTGCAGGATAAGTGCCCCTCAACCCATTTCTCCTAGTTTTGGAGGAGCCCTTCTGATTCATCCAGAGATGCCAGTGACCCCTCTCCTATGCACTTCCTGTCTGATCAATGCCAGAAGCATCCTCTGGACTTCCATGAGCAGAGCCCATGTGGCAGATCTACCCCGTGGGTACCCAACACCAGGCATGAGTTCCTGCCAGGTCTTGTAGGATCTGGTAGCTCAGTGGTAACAAGGGATCTTGAAGAGGGAGACATAACAGCTGAGGTGCAGCTTTGGAGGGGAAGCTACCAGACCAAGGTGCCCAGTAGGTGGAGTAGGAGGCTCTGCCCCTAAAGGATCTGTCCCTGGCACAAGCCAGTACTGTGTTCTTCAACCAGAAAGTGAAGCACAAGTGTGGACATGGACAGCCCAACTTGAGTTGGGAGCATATGTTGGGAAGCAGTGCCTCCTCCATTAGCATCCTGATGCGGGAGGCTAAGCCACTCGCTCAAAATCATACAGTCAAAGGCAGCTGGGTCAGGATGTGGTCCAGCTCTAGAGGAATATGCTCGTGGTTCCTCTGATACCATGGCAGGTTCACTGCTGTGGGTTGGACACTGGCTTATTGGCATCTATTGACAGGAAAGGAGAGTCAATGTCCCAATTCACAATGAAGACTTAAGATTGGAATGTGTTTACAGTTCATAAAGACGCGTGTTCCATTGATGTCACACACGCTGAAGAGTAAAAGTCGCTTCTAACAGCTTCCTTCTGCCTCAGAGGAATATCAGAAGCAAAGCAAGAGAGTTTCCTGGGTACACAGACCTCCTGAAGCTATGGGAGAGCTGGAGATGGAAGGGAACCTCCTGGTGAGATGAGACAATGGTCTTAGATGTCAGTAAAGTCTAGTGGCCTTAATGTCTCACATTTTCAGTTCCTTAACTATAAAGCAATCGAAGCCCCTCCCATAATGCAACAGTTTGTGCAATGGTTAAAAAGTCAGCATTGATGGGCCACAGTTGCCTGTGGTGCATTCAGACTTTGTTTTGGGTGTGTTTGTGAGGCTGTCTAGGGATAAGGTTGACATTCAAGTAAGTTGACTTTGAAAAAAGTGCACCTAAGTAAGATAGGTTGGCCTCCTCCATCCTTAGGGCTGGCTAGAATAAAGCATGTCCGTCCCGAGGGAGACCTTTTCCAAGGCTAGAAGCAATCTTGTAACAGATAGCCTTTAGTCTTGAACTGCCTTACAGCCATGCAGATTTGGGACTTTCCAGCCACTGTAACTATGTGAGCCAATACCTTAAACTTAAATCTACACACACACACACACACACACACACACACACACACACACACACACACACAAAGAGAGAGAGAGAGAGGGAGAGGGAGAGACAGAGACAGAAAGACAGAGAGAGACAGAGAGAGGATAGGTTCTGATTCTTTGGAGAGTCCCCACTGATGCATGGGATTTCAGAGAATACAGATAGAGCAGACCCTCCAATACTGCAGGCCGAGTTCAGCTGGGAATGTTGGAGTCTTCATGAGGCTTACTGGAAGACAGAACCTTTAATCTCAAAGCTTCTGGCTTTCTGTTAAATAAACTATATGCTTACTTGCTGTTCTTTGAAAACTGCTGTGTTGCAAGTCAGATGTTTGCTCTCTAGAAGCACAGTGAGCTGTTTGGCAGAGAAAACCTAGGGACCTTGGAGAGCACAGGTCTAGGTCTAGGTCTCCTCCTGTCCACACGAGGATTTCCCAACTCCACCTCCACGGCACATAGGGTTGCATTATTTTTCACTCATTTGGTACCCAAACCAGTACTACCAGTCCTTACGAGCTCCCTCTTACTCAGAGGACATTTCCTCCAGAAGGGAACAGTGCTCACTTTCTGTCCCCAGGGCCCTCTGCTGTCTGCATCTCAGTACCGACTTGTCCAGTAAGAGGGGGGAGCTTTTAGAAGAAGAAAGTGAGCTGCACTTTCTTCTTGACTACAGCCTAGAGGCTGGAGTGGAGGGAAAAGGTAAAAACTCCAGGAGAGCATGGGGCTGGCCAGGCTGCCCAGGTGAAGGCCAATCCTGCCCTAGCATCAGGCTATCCCTAACCACTGCACCCTGGCATAAGATCCTCCAAACCTAGCCCTCCACTGCTGACAGGGGAATTTATACACAAGCTTTCTTTACAGTGCTTTGTTTTCTTGCCCAGTATCCCTGAGGTCCTGAAGAAAGAAAAATGGAAAGAGGATGCTTTGTTGTTTTAAAGAAGCTGAGAGAGCAAACAAATGCATAATTTTCTAAAAAAACAGAACCAAGGGGCTAGAAAGATGTCTCAGTTGTTGAGAACACTGGATGTTCTTACAAAGGACCCAAGTTTGATTCCCAGTATCCACACGACGGCTCACAACCATTTGTAACTCCAGCTCCCAAGGATCCAGCATCTTTTCTGGCCTCTCTGGCTCTAGGTACATGCATAGCACACAGACATACATGCAGGCAAAACCTCATGCACGTTAAAATTTAATTAATTAAATTAATCGATTAATTTTCAAAACAGAAATCATTCTGCCATGCTGACCTTTGGCCTCATTAGAAAGTAATGTCTTTGGTGTGGATGAGACAGGTGAGGAGCTCACCAGCCCCCTGCTTGTCATGTGACTCTATCTGTCCCTCTCACCGGGGAAGCTTCATGGCTCCAGCTAACAGCCCAGGTATCCCCAGCAACCACAACTCTCAGCTCCTGGCTGTTTAGGTGTCTTCCTGTTCTCCTCTAAGGAGAGCTTACAGACAGACAGACAGACAGACAGACAGACAGAGAAAAGGGCATGGTTGCCTGGAGGCTGAGGAGTCACCATCATGTGAGGAGCCTGTCTTAGTTAATCCAGTGCATGGCTCAGGATCTCTGCCTTCCCCACCTCAAGAGGAAGTGCGGAGGAGGTCCAGTCATTCAAGGGTATAAATGAACTAATTAGCAGGCAAAGCGCTGGGTAAGGTCCGTGTGGTATTATTTTTAGGCAGGGGGTTGTCTCGTGATTAGAGACATCCTTATGGTAGGCTATGCCAGCTTTAGTGAGGCCAACAGTGCAACTGAACACCTGTCCTAGGCCAGGTTTCTTTGGCTGTGAGCCATGCTGGGTCCCAGGGGAAGCAAGCGGTCAGGAGCTAGGTTCTAAGAGCTGAGAGGTCTTAGGAATCAGTCTTGCATGGATGATGGCTTCTTGACCTGCTTCCACCCCATTCCCTGCTCTCTTCTTAGCACTCTAGATGGCTGTCATATACACATCTCCCATGCAGACCTTCTGCATCAAGGCCTCCCACCACTCCCCTCAGTGCAACCCAGTCAAGATCACCAGAACTTCTAGGTTGTAAATCCAACATTGAGTGGCTCCAAAAACACTTTCTTTCCTGAGAGGCAGTGGCCTCTTCTCACCACTCCTCAGATGCCTCTTGATCATCTAAACTTGCCTGTCCCCCAGAGGGCACAGCCCACACCAGTGAGGAATATAGTCAACCACCAACTTGCCCAGGCCACAACAGGGATCTTTTTTGCTGTCTGCCTGCTTCACTTTGCAACTAACCTATCATAGCACCATGAAGCTCTACCTTCAGAATGCATCCAGAATCTGCCTGCTTCTCATCCCTGCCTTCACCATCCTTTCCAAAAATACAGCACCACTCCAGTTTGCTATCTCAGCAGTAGGTGGACAAATTAAGTCAGATGGTCCCTTCTAGGCTCAGCATCATACGGTCTTAGTTTTCTCATCCTTAAGAAGCCATCTTTGCTCCATGTCAGCTAGAAATGCTTATAAGCTAGATATTGCAAGCCTGCTCTGTCACTCCAGAAGCACTGACAGCAGAGGCAATAAGACTGATGCAGCTCCGTCACACATGGAGTCACATGATGATTCGTTAGTTATAAAAGCCACTAAGAGGGCAGGATGTAGCTCAGTAAGCTGAGGGCTTGCCTAGAACTTAAGAGGCCCTGAATTCAGTCCCAGGGCCACATAGCTTGGGCATTGTGCATATATGTGACCCCGGCACTTAGAAGGTGGAGGCAGAAGATATAAAAGTCCAAAGTCATCATCAGCTACATAGAGTGTTCAAGGCCAGCCTGAGATAGTTGACACCCTGTCTCAAAAAAAAAAAAAAAAAAAAAAAAAAAAAAGAGTCACTGAGGTATATCAGCAAAGGCATGGTAAGGATGCCTACACAGCTTGCCAGGAGGGTGGTCTCCTCTTCAAGTGTCTGACAGACATGGCAGAGACTTCCTCTTCTAACTATGAAGTCTCATGTATGTCACCGTGCTCACCCATGACTACTCACATTACCTTGCTTGCCATGCCACTAGCATGTCAACCCAAGACCTAGAATACTAATGGTTTAGCTGTCATTCTCCCTGCTGACTACTTTAGAACACAGACTGGAAGGTCTCCAGCCTATGACATGAAGAGGGGTAACGTATGAAAAAGACTAGAGCTGTCGACCTTGTACAGTCTGTGGGGTGATTTGGGATAGGAAGGGTGACAAAGGGTGACAACAGGTGACAAAGGGAAATAAGCTATGACGCATCAGAGAAAACAACCCAGGAAAACCCAGGGAACACAGCAAGGATGAGCGTGCTTCACTTCCAGAGGGACCCTGGGGACTGCGGTGGAACACTTTTAAAGACTTTGTCCCTGCTCACAAGCTTCAGATTTCACTGTGGAAAGGAGCAGTGAGCGCCATCTGTGAGAATCTGCTCTGAGCAGGAGGAGGCACATTTGACTAGCTGAGGGGTCCTTGCTCATTTTACCAGCAAGGGGAGAGTTCCCACAAAGGGTTCCAGAATTACATTGGAGACCTGTCACCAATCAGCAGCCCTGCACATTAAACAAACAAACAAACAAATAAATAAACAAACAAATAAATGTGCAGTTTTTCCAGAGCTCCCATTAGATGCCTCGTCGTACCCCAGCCCACACCCTCAGCAGCCTCCCTTCCCCTTCGTACACCACACACCTTACTAATGACAGATGCTTTTTTTTTTCTGCAAGCCTTGGGCAAGCATCCACAACACAGCCCTGCCATATGCCAGCTACAAGTGACACAGGATCTCAAAATGACTGAGGCAAGGGCTGTAGGGACAGAGAGTTTATCCAGGTCCAGAGATGGGACCAGAGACAAGCTCTGCCTCTCTGCCAGCAGTGGATGAGAGAGGAGAGAGCCAGCTAGGATAAGGCTGAAGCCTGGAGGAAGGACAGCTCCACTCATACAAGACAGGGAGATGGTATTTGGACCTGACCTTGGATTTCAAATGACAGAGACAGTGAGACCAGCGAAAAAGCACGTGAAGAAAACAGTGGTCATCTGTCCTGAGTGCTGTGTCATATGTGGGAATGACATTGGGCATAATGGCTCAGCATTTAGGAGGCTGAGGCAGGAGGATTGCAAGTTTGAGGCCATCCTGGGATATATAATGAGGCACTGGGGAGAGGATAGGAAGAGATGTGGAGAAGGATAAGGAGGAGGGAAAGGAGGAAGAGGAAGAAGAGAAAGAAGAGGAAGAGGAGGAGGAAGGGGAGGAAGGGGACAAGCAGTGGGAAATGGATGTCAAAAGGAAGGAAAAAGAACAGTATGCTTCGGGGAGAGGTGGACCAGAATAGAGAAGCCTTAAAGCAATGGTTCTTAACCTGTAGGTCGTGACCCCTTTGGGGCTAACGCTATCTTCATATCAGATATTTACATTACAATTCATAACCATATCAAAATTACATTTTTGAAGTCACAACAAAATAATTTTATGGTTGGGGGGTCACCACGACATGAAAAACTCCATTAAAGGGTTATAGCATTTAAAAGGTTGAGAACCGCTGCTTTAAAGGGAATTACGGCATAGAACTTGAACTTGATTCATCCAAAAGATCTGATTCTCCTATAACTACTTTCTGAGCATCACAAGTCTGCCTTCCCCCAGGGAGAGGATCCAGGTACTGCCCCTTCCCAGTGAGGATAGCACAGCCATGTTTCTGGGATCACCCTGACCCCAGCTCATGGAACTATTGGGAGACTCAAGGAAGCAGAGACTCATCCTAATTCCCTAGAATTACCCGCACCCTCCTAATTCCCTAGAATGAGCTAGGGTCCACCCATAAGAAATCACCTCCACAATAGCAAAATAGGCACAACCGGACTGGGCCAACCTGTGGTTCTAGATCAAGATATCCAAGGAAAGCAAGACAGATTCCATCCACTATTGTTTCTGTCTGTGTCATCACACAGTGAAACCTGGCAATCAGAAGAAGCCCTGAAGCACATAGTGGACACCGGCAGAGGCCTTGGGGTGTGGCTGTGATCAGGCTGCAGGCAGACACTCTTTATCCTGCTTGTCCCATAGATGACCAACACTCCAAGCCAGACTGTAGAAGCTTCTTACTGTTCATGGCTCCCTGAAGGTAGATGAGATGCTCCCTCCCTGTAGCCTCAGAGCACAAGATCGAGCGCGACAGAACAGCCAGAGATGACCTTGAACTTCTGACCCTCCTGCCTTTATTCCCTAAGGACCTAGATCACCTTGGGTGTGTGCCACTGCACCAGGTTACGTCATGCTAGGGTTGAACCCAGGGTTTCTTGTATGCTAGGCAAGTACCCTACCAACAAAGACTCCATCCTCAGCCCATCTTTTTTATTTTTCTGATTATATGTTGATTGAACTGTTTGTCTTTTTATTAATGATTTTGAGAGACTTTTAAACACACACACACACACACACACACACACACACACACACACACACACACACATATATATATATATATATATATATATATATATATGTATGCTGGGGCTAGAACCTAGGGCCTTGTATATGTTAGGTAAATGTCTTTTCTATTGCTGTGAAGAGACACCATAGCCAGGGTAATTTGTAAAAGAAAGCATGTAATTGGATGACTGCTTACAGTTTGAGTCTGAGTTCATGGCCATCATGACAAAGTGGCGGCCATGGCGGCAGACAGGAAGGTCTGGTGTTGAAGCAGAAGCTGAGAGATGAGAGCATACATTTGATCCACAAGTTTGAAGTGGGGAGTAGGGAGAGACCAGGCCTACGATGGGTTTTTGAATCTCCTCCAAAAAAAAAAAATATATATATATACACATCCCAATCCTTTCCAAAACAGTTCTACTAACTCCTACCTACTCAGATACGCAAGCCTCTGGGGGTCATTCTCAGTAAACCACGAGAGAGAGAGAGAGAGAGAGAGAGAGAGAGAGAGAGAGAGAGAGAGAGAGAGAGAGACCATTCTAGCACTTAGCAGCACCCAAGCCGCACCCACAAGGTCACTATAAGACTAAGAAGCTCGATGTCAGAGATTTTGCACACGATGTACATTAATCTAGAGGCCCAGGGTTTATACAGCTGAACATGACAGAGCACACCTGTAATCCCAGCCCTCCAGAGGCTGAGGCAGGGGGATTGCCCCACAGCATCAAACCCAGCCAGGGCTACATAGTGAAACTCTGTTTCAAAAGCCAAAACGAACAAACAAACAAACCACAAAAAGATATCAACCCCTTTCCTGTTGCCACATACATGATTTTTTTTCCCGAGAAATTTGTTGCTTGGCGTTTATTTTTGTACACAGTATGTTCTGGAATACTGAAGGGTTTTTTAGTGTTGTAAAATCTGTCAGTGTTTTGCTTTACGATTCCTGCCTCGGTTGGCAGTACATCACTGGTAAATTACATTTTTAAACTGCTGTGCATTTCATACTTTGTAAATGCTGCCCATATTTTCTGTCTTATCAGTGTACATTGTAATTAAATATTGATTAATTCTATTCTTAACAGAACACTCTGGCACATCAAAAATTTTGTCATTGCTTAATTTCTGTCACTTGCTGCCCAAAGGAATCAATTATCCTACAAATACGTACAACTTGTTCCTGCATTATAGATGGCCCTCCGCCAAGCGTCCTTTCTAATAACTACAGTCCTTTGTACTGGAGACCAGGTAGGTGACCTGGTGTGATGGTTCATCTGAAGCAGCGTTTCTCAACCTGTGAATTGTGATTCTTTCAGGGTCCCACATCAGATATCCTGCATATCAGAAATTAGCACTACGATTCATAACAGTAGCAAAATTACAGTTATGACATAGCAACAAAAAAAATTTATGGTTAGGGGTCACCACAACATGAGGAACTGTATTAAAGGGTTGCAGCATCAGGAAGACTGACAGCCACTGCTCTAAAGCGTCAGCCTGACAGGAATGGAATTACTTAAGAGACAAACCTCTACACTTGTCTGTGAGGATGCTTCCAGAAAAGTTAAACTGAAGAGAGAAGGCTTACCCCAACTGTGGGCAATACCATGCCAAGGGCCAAGATGCACGACTGAATAAAAAGAATCCGGTTAGGTGAGCAGCAGGATTCAGCTCTCTGCTTCTTGCTGTAAGTGAAGTATGACCAGGCATCCCATTCTCCAGTCACCCAACCTTCCATCAAGTTAGGGTGCATATCTGTACATGTACTTATGGGCACATGGTATAGGGTAGAGACCAGAGATCACCCTCAGGTGTCATTCCCCAGTATGACATCTACCTTCCATCTACCTTGTTTTTGAGACAGGGTCTCTCACTGGTCTGAATCTTGTTGAGTAGGCTGGGCTTGCCGGCCAGCGAACCAGGGACCCACCTCTGTCCATCTCTACAATTTGAAGATTACAAGCACGCACCAAGAAGCCTAGTCCTTTTCTGTGGGTCCTAGGATTCAAACACTAGTTCTTATGCTTGTAAAGCAAACACTTTACCAACTGAGCCATCTCCCCAGCCCTACCTATACTGCAGGTTTGCTCTGATGCTACTTATATTATGCTATTTTGGTCCCCAAAATTACATGGGAATCTGTATGTCTGCACGTAAGATGCTGAGGGTCCCTGCCTCCAGTTGGTTTTGACTGGTAATAAAGTTGTCGGTGGCCAATGGCTGGGCAGGGAGACAAAGGTGGGACTTTTATGATCCCCAGGCAAGGGAACGAGGGAGGAGGAGGGAGATAGCCGCCATGCCATGCCGGGGAGGAAGAATTGGATGCCAGGCCTGAGAGATGCTGGAGAGAGAACATAGCCGGGATGTAGATGCTGGGGAACTCAGCCTGAGAGGGCTGCAGGTCTGGGTCCGCAGCAGCCAACATGGAAAATAGGCTTTAGTAAGAAATAACTCAGGAATATTGGAGGGGACCATGTGTTACCTGCATGGAGGTCTGGAAGTGACCCAATCATTGAGCTATTTAAGGCATATTAAAATATAAGGCTCTGTGTGTGTGTGTGTGTGTGTGTGTGTGTGTGTGTGTTCACACGTGCGTGTGTCTTTCATTCGGGAACCCAGAACATTAGGGTGGATAGCAAGGAACGTGTCACTGCTGCCAGGTGGATTTGAGTAGAGATTAATTGGCTACTGCTACAAACCTATATCTGTCCTCACGGGATACCTGGTACTGTCTTGAAACAGTGCCAACAAGCCTTCACCACATGTGACTCTCTGACCTTGAACCTCCAGAAACATAATGCAAAGTAAATGCGTTTAACACCCACTCTGTGATAAGACCCTCTGCAGGGGAGAAACCTTTGACTGTCACATTCATGTACATCATCCCAAACCTCCAGAGGGAAGCCTGACACAGACACCGCAGTAAGATGAGTTGTAGAGTCACCTGCCTCAGATCACTCTCCCTCTCTCAGCTGTTCACTGGGTTAAGTCAGACATAGAACAATGACTAAGGCATGACATCAGTAGTTTCACAATGTGTCGCTTAGTAGCACATATGCATATAAAGGCATTCTGGTGTCCCGTCAGCAGCAATGTGTCTTCACAGAGACCACCTGCGTCAGCCAGAAGGCAATGGCTTAGAGGAAAGCCACCCAGATGTGGTCATTATCTCTACTGTTTTTATTTGCATCTCTGACTCATGCACTCAGATTTCACATCCCAGAGGGCTGCTGCTGGTCACGAAGCAAGTGGATTCCTGACAAAAGCCTTAGATGGAATGAATGCTCAATCCTTTCTCCAGGATCTCACCGGCCCAGCATCATCACCTCCTTGCAGGAGCCTCTCCCACCCCTTGTTTCTGGGACCGCTGTTGCTGTTTCAAAGCTACTCTCCTTCCTCCCTAGGGTCCCTCATTCCTGACATCCAACTTCCATCCTTCCCCAACCACCAGCCACTGGCAGCATCCTCAAGTGCTGGCTCTCCTGCGACTTCAGCTAGCATTGATATGATGCCCCAGCCAAACCGAAGAGCCTCAGATAAACCCAGACATTTCCCAGCATTCATAGCCCTACCTATGAGCCTATCTAGATAGAGCTCAGACATGTCTCACCCTAGGCTTCACATTGTTTTCAGGAGGGTTCCTGGTTATTCTTGCTTATTATTTCTTCCCAATAAATTCTACAATCAACTAGTTCAGCCCCCCCCCCCCCGGCAGGGACCTGTGGGCACTTTATTGGTGCTGTGCTGAATGTGCACATAAAGGACCTGTTGACTCTTTTCTCACAGCTCACTTTGGTTTTTCCATCTACTGGTGTTCTGCTTTTTGTGGTTTTCTGAAGGGTTTTGTGACTCTCTTCACGTGAGTGGCAGACACTCCTGAAGTTCATTTTTGCCTATTTCATTCTGTCCATTCTGTCTATTGCTGTCAAAAATGAAATCTCATTATATTTTCTGTCTCATCTCAGATCTGTCATATACAAAATGTGCGGAGTGGGTTTTTGTAGCTGGCCTCTTTTGATTAGCATAATGGTTTTGAGGCACACCCATGTTGTAGCACTTTCAACACTTTTCTGAAATTATCTCCCCTCCTCCATTTCCAGCCTGCCAGCATCCTCCCTCCCTGGCCACTTAAGGAGCCTCTAGCATGGTCTTCCTGCCTCCAGTCATCCCCTATGGCAACCAAAGTGATGGTGTTCTTGCCCCAACATACTGTTTCCAGTAGAAGCTACCTCCTTTCCCTGAGTTTTGCACCTGAGGCAGCTCAGGGCTCCAATAACCCCCTCCATCACTCTTTCTTCTTCCTTATTTTCCTGACCATGCTGGTTCACACCCTCTGACATTTACAGTGTTCCTTGCAAGCACAGTTTTTATTAGCCAAACACTGGGAGCAATCTGAGTGCCTGCCGTCCACAGGGCAGGGTTGGAGTAATTACATTACATCTCCAGCATGGAATGCAGTGGTCATGATGGTGTTGTGTGCAGCAAGGTTCAGAGACTGACATCAGGAGCCTCCTGGGGTGACGCTAAGCAAAACAGCAGCTCGGACACAGCCCTCCAGCCGCCAGTGAGCCATCCAAGGAAGCACTGGGAAGTCTCAAGATGAGGGGCACACCACCACTGGCTACATGCCTAGAAGGGGTGAGTGTCATGAATACAGAGAAGTGGTCAGTAGTCCCAGATTAAAGACTAGTGAGACATAGCAGCCACAGACAGAGAATGCTCTGGGCTGGGTCCTGCATCGGAAAAATGAATTGCAATTAGGGGCATGCCTGGAAAAAAATAGAATTTGAGTGTGGAGTGTGCATTAGGAGATAGCGTTGTGTGTATGATTTACATTCTACACATGTGAGTGTTCTTTGATCTCCACAGATACACATGGAAACAGTGATGGAATACAGCTCGTCTTGAAAGTCCAGTTCCAAATGTGTCTGCAATATCTCTCTCTCTCTCTCTCTCTCTCTCTCTCTCTCTCTCTCTCTCTCTCTCTCTCTCTCTCTCTGTGTGTGTGTGTGTGTGTGTGTGTGTGTGTGTCCATACAGGGGATAGGGGAGGGCAGGAGAGAGGGAACTTGTGATCAAATACAGTGAATAAAATCCAACAAATGGCACAACCGGGTGAAGGAATAGGGAAAAAAAGAGGTCAATTATTATATGCCAGCATGGAAAGAGGCCCTTGATGTATCCACCGCTAAGTGTTTGTGAACTCAGACACAGATGTTCAGGGAAATGCACGCCAGCCTACGAGTGTTCACGGAGGACAGCCTGGCTTCCACCTTGTCCTGAAATGCATAACAGTCCCTCTTATTAGGACCCTTTCCTGGGTGGTAAATCATTTGTTCAGCACAAACAGGGGCTGTTACAGGAAGGCTGGGCATCTATGTTTTATGTCATTTTAACTTGTAGGGTTCTGTATTTGGGGAGGGTTATTTCATTCATTTCTTTATGCATTTTTTTAATTTGGGGCCCTCACACCTTGGCATGAGTACAGAAGTGGAGGAGAGCTTTCGGGAGTTAGGTATTCCCTTCTACTGTGCAGAGCCCAGGGATCAAACTTGGCTTGTCAGTCTTGGCAGCAAGACCTCTGCCAGTGGAGTCATCTCACCAGCACAAGTTTTGCCTTTTTTAAAATGGTAAGCATTCACAATTTCATATTAAAATAAGCTTTGTGAAATCAAAACTATTTGTCTCTCACAAATTCTTCCTGATATATAGATGACACAGTGGGTGAGTAAGTTACTCATTAAGACACATTGCAGAACCCATAAAAATATATTTGCTCAATCCTGACAATTCTTAGTGAACCCGGAAAATTAAGACAGCAGTGGGGAGTCACTTTCATTAATCTGATTCATAAACACTAGATTAAATGTACATAATATAAGCAGAAGCCAAAGGAGAACATTTTTTTTTTATTTTGATCACATCCATATATTTATTCTGTCTATGCCTGTCATAGAGTATGTGAGGAGGCCAGGGGACAACTTGTAAGAGCCAGTTCTCTCCTTCTCCCATGTGGGGCACAGGGCTGGGACTTAGGTTGTCAGGCTTGGTACCAAGTACCTTTTCTTGCTGAGCCACCTCACTTGCCAGGGTTTGTCTTCTCTTAGATCACTGTTGGGAATAGAAGTTATCTATCCCAGCCATTTTGGAGACTGTTTTGTTTTTGCCTATACAGTATGATGCTCTATGTTGTACATCTGGATCCCAGGGAAATGCACAGATGCATGTGAAACCACACACTAGAAAGCATCATCGACAGCACAAACGGGAACCTAAAGCCCACAAGTGTGAGGTGAACCAAATAACCAGCCACAAGTGTGGATTATGAGAAGAAACGTACTAGGTCTATATGCAGCTGAAGTTTAGACTCAAAAAAAAAAAAAAAAAAATGGGAAGAAAGAGACAAGATCATAGGAACACTCTAAGTATTTAAAACCACAAACTAAGACTCAATTTGGCCAGGCAGTGGTGGTGCACGCCTTTAATCCTAGCACTTGGGGAGATAGATGCAGGCAGATCAGCCTGGTCTACAGAGCAAGTTCCAGAACAGACAGGGCTACACAGAGAAACCCTGTCTCAAAAAAAATAAATAAATAAAATAAAGAATGAAAAAATTTGAAGCTAGAGATATATCCATTGCCATGTGGATACATTCTTAGTTATTTAACTTATTATTTCATAACTATTTGGTGTGTATACATATGTGTATGTGTGTACACATCTGTAGGCATGCATGAGCCATGGTACATATGTATCATGACATGGTACATATGGTACACATGACAACTCACAGGAACTAGCTCTCTCTTCCCACCACAGGGAACCTGGGGATCAACCTCAGTACCTGTACCCATTGACTCATCTCATCAGGCATTAAATTATCTTTCAGTTAAAAAGAGTATATACAAGACTTGTATGTATATGTACAACCAGCCGTCTGCATTCTTGGGTTCCATATTCACAATTCCAACTGGCTGTAGATCAGAACACTGAGAGATTATGACTGGCCTGAACATGGGCATGCCTTTCTCCTCCAGCATCTACTTACATGGCCTCCTTGCCACAGAAATGATGTGAAATTTTCAGGAAGCTGTGCACAAGTAACATGTACATTCTGTCTAGTGAACTTGATCATGTGGATTTGGGTATCTACAGGGTATCCAGAAACAGTCCCCTCAGGATGCACAGAAACATGGTGGATGCAGCTATGTATGCATTCCTCTTGTTTCTCTGAACAACCTCAGTGGAAACAGCAGCCATAGAAAATGATCACACACACACACACACACACACATATTTTACAAGAGAGGAATTTGACTACTCTCACACAGCTCATGCTAGGACTAGGGTTTCAGACAAGACTCCCTCTAACAGGGCATGGACACCACCTTGGTGCTTGTTCCTGTATGCTCCACTAATGATCAAGGTAAGATAATCATTGGCAATAATCCAGCAAAGATGATAAACCAGTTGAGAGAATGCAGACCTCCCAAACATACCTGCTAATGTTATGGACATACTGACCAGTGAAGAAATGAGTAGGTACTTGGGGAGTGGAGAACCCCAGCTTTATTCTCAAGGATTGAGACCTAAGCCCAGCAACAATGTAGTTTCTTCATATCTATTATAGGTTGGTTGACAATGTTGAAATCGCAGTCTACGTGACCATCTTAGGGTGGCCTTTGAGTCCCATGCCCACTAAGCAAACTGTTCATCCCAGTTAGACATGACTGCAGGAACAAACACTGAAGGAAGCAATTCAAACATCCTTTCCTTGGCAAACTGGCTCTGTGGTTAACCAGATAGCTGTGGCAATCATTTCTTAAGCAGATTCTTGCAAGCATTTGTTTTTCTAAGAGAAGAGGAAGGGGCTTTATTTAATAAGAAAGCAGAACTCAGCACACTTAAGTAAAACCTTAACTTTTTATTCCTAAATAATCCTGTAGTTTCTAAGCAAATATTGTTATTAGGTTATCATGATGCAGAGTAGGAATCTTACTTCCATTAGATTGAAGATAAAGATGATATATAGATATATGTAGATAGATATAGATGATAGATGAATAGATAGAGATTGATTGATAGAGATAGAGAGATAATAGAGATAGATAGAGACAGACAGATCAATGATAGACAGATAGATGAATAAATGAATAGATAAAGTAGACAAATAGATGATAGATAGATAGATAGATATCCTTCAGCAATGGTCAATAGTGTCATCCTAAAAGAACCCAGAACTATCTCAGATTCTTTTATTGCCACTGTGAAAAAATATCCTGACAAAGCAGCATAAGGGAAAATGAGTTTATTGTAGCTCTCAGTACAAGGCGCAGTCCACCAAGGCAGGATCAAGGCAGCAGGAGCTTGGAGCACCTGGTCCCATCACACCTGTGGTCAAAAGAAGAGAGTGACGGATGTAAGCACATTAGTGCTCGGCTTCCTTTCTCTGTTTATACAGTCCAACATCCTAGCAGGGAACAGTGGCCAATAGATGGGCACAACTTTACAAGTCAATAAACATGTCAAAACAGTTCTTGACAGCATGCTCAGAGGCCCATCTCATGGATGATTCTAGATTCTATCAAGTTGACAGTCAATACTTAATCAGAGACAGATCACTATGTGTGTCTGTGAGAAAGTTTCTAGACTGGATTAACTGAGGTGGGAAGATCCACCCTCAATGTGAGTGGCACCATCCCTTGGGCTTGGGCCATGGACTGACAAAAAGGAAAAGGCTACCTAGCACCAACCCTCACCTCTCTCTGCTTCCTCATTGGATGCAGTGTGACCTGCTCGCTTCATATTCCAGCCGCCATGCTTTCTTCGCCATGATGAGCTGTGCCTCTTCTTTATACAAATAAAACAAACCTTCCCTTTATCAAGTTGCTTTCTGTCAGATACTTTGTCACAGTCATGAGAAAAGTAACTACTACACATGTACATAGTTGCAGATGATGCCTGGAAAGGTTCTTCCTCCAGGTGGGAGGAGTCAAACACCGTGCCTAGCCTGTCTGTGTAGTTCTGGGCTCCTGGAAAGCACATGGAGGGTTACACACTGCTTTACGTAGATAACCATCTCCTAGATCATGTTCTGTGGGCCATGTATGTGGCTTTGGCAATCCTCTGTCTTGCTAACCATTGTGTGATTTAGCCAGAAACGAAAAGGCTTGACAACAAAGAGCCAGTGTGGTTCTCTGCAAGATGATGGTAAATACTAGCTGGCCAGGCATAGGGGTAGGAGGGAAACTGAGACCCTACCCCTGCCATGTGCTAAGAAGTAAACCATAATAAGCATTGGAATGGGAGACATCAGAGCCAGTTCTTTGAAGCTGCCTCTCCTACTTTGGTTTCCTATAGCAGTCATAAAAGCCTGGTCAAAAGCAACTTGGGGAGGAAAGGGTTTATCTCAGCTTACAACTGCCAGGCCACACCCAATCCCTGAGAGACATCAGGCAAGGAATCTGGAGGCAGGAACTGAAGCAGAGACCTCCCAGGAGCACTACTTACTGGCTTGCTCCCCATAGTTCGCTCAGCTACCTTTCTTATACTGCCCAGTTCCACCTGCCCAGGTATACCACAGCCCAAGCTGGCATGAGCCACTTTCACATCAGTCATTAATCAAGAAAATGCTCCCACAGACCTGCCTACAGGCCAATCTAATGGAGACAATTTCTCAACCAAGGACTTGTGTTAGGGGTGGGCCACTGCCTCATCCTCAAAAGCCTATCCAATGATCCACCTCCATCAACCAGCCCTCCTGAAACAATGCTCCCAACTGGGGACCAGCTGTCCAAATATATCAGCTTATGGGGCATTAAACCATAGATTAAACCATAGATGACTCCTTTTTATTCAGCCATGGCTGCTATATACTTTATAACGTTTGATCTTGTGGCCATCGGGTGATGTGGGCTGTGTGACATCTTTTCAGACAGAAGGACAGTGTCAGAGCTTCCCAAACTCATACCTGTCCCTTGCAATTGGGTGTTTTATGAATGCTCAACCAGGGTTCAATCACCCTCTTCCTACCTGGCTTTGCTTTATGGCTATCTTCTTCTATATTTCCTCCCATGGGGAGCTGTGACAGGAACCCAGCACCCACCCCACTGACTCTAGCACACAGAGGGTGTTTTGTGGCTGGCCCGAGCTCCACATGACTGGCGTGGTGATCTTTCACCAAAACACTCTCTCACCCATTTCTTGCCAGGTCTGGTTCGGCACCCTCTCCCTCATCTACTTTCCCAGAATTGTCCGGGACTGGCGGAAGAGGGTTTTCTCCACTGCTGCCCACAGCCTAGGAATGCATAATGAAGTCACCAGCCTAAGAGAGAAAAGGCCTCTGTCTCCCTGGGTGATGGGGCTTCAGCCCTGGGACATGCATTGTATGGCTCTCGGCCTCAAAAATAAAGTCGTGACTGTGTGGAGCATGTCATCTGGCCTGGTAACTCTGAGCCAGGACATTTCATTTCCGCTCTGTAGAGTTCCCGCACAGCCCTCTGAATGGTTCCCTGGCTGGGTGACCACATGGTGACCTTTATCCCACCATGATGTGAACCACCCAGAATGAAAAGCTCTGATTTATAAGCCTTCCCTAGACCCCTCAGCCCCAGCATGCAAGTTGCATTGTGACAGGGTGTCTGCTGGGGACAGAGAAGATCCTGGAAGCTGTACTGACCCACAGTGGCTGTTACTTCAGGACAAGATGACATGTTCTGGCCCTCAGTGAGTCCAAACCATAGTTCTGCTTCTGCTCCTGTTATGGAGCAGAGCTGTGAACGCCCCCGCCCGCCCCCCCCCCTGCATCCAGTTAGGATTTTGGCCATAATATAGGCCAGCAAGGCTAATGATCAGGAGCTGCTAGTGCTCAAATATGTCTCCCAGAATCCACCTGTTAGAAACAAATTCCTCAGACAACAGTGTTAAGAAGCTGGTCTTTTAAGTGGTGATTAAGTGATTAGAGAGGAATTAATACAGTTATCAAGGGATTGGGTTGGTTATGGCAGGAGTGGACTTCTGGGTGACTTGCTTGCTCCTCTCTCTTGGACACACTCTCGTATTTATCCACCATCCACAGCACAAAGATGCCTGCTAGAAGCCAGAACTAAGTTCTTAGACCATTCAGCCTCCAAAACCATAAGAAATACATTTCTATTTACTTCAGTCCTTGATCTGGGGGTTGCTATAATAGTAGATAGTAGACTGGGGCAGAAGCAATGTCATGTCTACCAAATAAAGCCAGAGTGAGGATTGTGCCAGCTATGGGGTTCAAATAGAGCAGACATCAGATCCCAGCAAAAAATTCCTGAGGATCCACAGACCAACCCAAGGCGAAGTTCAACCCCAATGTCAGAGCAACTGTGGGATATCACAGATATCCCCAGCCCGTCTCCCATCTGCCCTCTGGAATTTTGTCAAGCCCACCCTGATGTTAAGTGAAATGGAGTTAAGTACTGTGGTTTGAATGTGAAATGGCCCACCCCCAACTACATGTGTTTAAACACTTGGTCTCCAGATGACGGAGATGTTGGGGAAGTGTGATGGTGTGGATAAGATGACCCTATAGGCTCATAGGTTTGAATACTTGCTCACTAATTGATGGAACTGCTTGGGAAGGATTAGGAGGTGTGACCTTGGTGTAGGAGATTGTGTCACTGGGGGATGAGCTTAGAGGTGAAAACCCATAGCATTCCCAGTTCTCTCTCTCTCTCTCTCTCTCTCTCTCTCTCTCTCTCTCTCTCTCTTTTTCTCTCCCTCCTGCTCTCAGCTCCAGCTCCATGCCTACTACCTACTGCAGTGTTCCCTGAATCACCTTCTGTAAATGTAAGTCTCCAGTAAATTCTTTCTTCTATAAATGGCATCTTGGTCATGGTTCTTAGTACAGCAATATAAAAGTGACTAAGACAGGAAAGTGGTGGAACCCTTAAGGAGTGGAGTCTTACTATAGGAAGAAGGTCACAGGAGGGAGGGGTTTGAGGTTCTAAAGCCCAGCTCCCCTTCCTGTCTACTTCCTGTTTCTTGATGCAACCCTAGTGTGACCAGCCACCTCATCCTGCTGCTGTGATGTCTTCCCCACAGTGACAGACTGTATCTCCTCAAACTGTAAGCTAAACACAAGCCCTTCCTCCCTTGAATTTTTTTTTTTTTTGTCAAACATTTAGTCACTGAAACAATAAAAGTAATGACTACACCAAAAGATGTGATACCAAGGGTTGTCAGAGGGGTCAGAGAAGGGGAGGGGAGGGATCCTGCTGGAGCCAAGTACCATGTTACCTTCTAGCCTGGCTGTGTCCCCAGGCAGCTTCACTTCTATGGGCTAGTTATTATTTCCATTTTTTTTAATGCAGATTTTTGCTTTCCTTACTCAGAATGAAGAACTGAAACATGTTTGTTAAAAAAAAAAAAAAAAAAAAAAAAAAAGTCTTTTCTTATTTCAGCTTCAGTAAGCTAAGGTTTTAAATGTAGACACAGGATAGAAATAGAGATGTGTCATATATATTCAACACAGCACCAAGCCATATGTGTGTTTTCTGTAAACACATGAGATACTGTGAAGATGCAGCTTTCCCGCAGTCCTGTGTATAAATATGACTGAGTCCTTCCGTATGTATCTTTCATAGCTCACTTCCACAGAGCACAGGCAAGTTCAGGCAAACAGCATTCTGTTCTAGCATTTGGTTGGAACAGGTGCCTTTGAGAAGCAGAGGGCTGTAACACTCCAGCTCCTCTGGGATTTTACCTGGACAGGTGTCTCGATAACAATAGGGAAGCCTGTGAAGAAAGCCCCATCCAGAGGTGACAGACTTGACTCCTGACACATTGGAAATTTCCCGAGAGAAGAGACAGACACATGTCACACCAGGAGGAGTTGTGTGACACACAGGATAGGAGCAGTAGTAGCAATGTGCCTCCCAGAGGAAGGAAAGGAAGAATATCAGCCCAGTCCAGACTGTGACTATAAGATCTGACAGCGACTAGCACAACATTTAGATCTGTGTCATCATGTGCAATACGTCTGCAAAGAAAGAGACAACTAATAACAATGCCACAATACACTGCAGAGTATAACCAACACCTTCTCTCCGCTGTGTGAGCTTCTCAAAGAACATATAACTGTTGCCCATGCTAGGTCACCTTATCCCTGGGCCATTGGGACATCTTCCCACCATTGCAAAAGCAGTCTGTGTTCCTCCTCCCACTCCCAGCACGTATTTCTCTGCTACAGACCAAGAGTTATTTAACCTTTGATCCTTTCCTCCAAGAAAATGAACCCTTCCATCCATGGGAGGTCACACGATGAAAGAGCTTACAATTCACCAGATCAAAGTAAACAAAAATCAAGAAGTCTATACAATATACCAAGCACAAAGTGTGCAGCACACAGCATGCATAGCTCCTGGGACAGCTGACGGCATCCAGACAGGGTGAGGCCCTGCAGATGTAGCTGGCTGGGGTACAGGTGTTTATGTGGCAGGAAAGGACAGGGCAGTAAGCAATGTGGTTCAGCCAAGGCTTCCCAATTATGTGGGATTTCACAGTTAAATCCATTCAGTTTCCAGGCCTGCTGTCAGCCCCTTACATTTTTCCCAAAACTTAGAAGGGCAACAGAGGTAACTTTGCCAAAGCCTGCCATGATCCTGAATGTAGGTGTTGTCAGGTGCTCTCATCTTCTGAAGATACTACCCATGAGAGACAAAACCCAAGGCTTTCAAAGTCTACAGTTGTTGAAACAGTCTGTTCAGACCACTTGGCCCTCAGATCCAAGCTGGACTTGACATGTACTAAGCTGTCGCTCAAGCCCTTGGGTTTGGTTCTCCAACATCTACACTCTTAGACTCTTTGCTTCAACAGCCCGTCTCCCTCCATCTCCAGTGAACTCAGAACAATCCACTGGATACAAATGAGAAACTTCAATTAAATAGCACGAGGGAAACAACTGGGTAGGAAAGTTGTCCAAAAAAACCTGTTGCAAAACCATCTTTGTGCTGCACGGAATTAACTTCAAAGTCTTGTGGTAGACTTCCATTGACAAATCTGTCGTTTCCCAAATGGGCCCACAGTCCACTTTGCTTTCTCCAAATGGCTTTGAGGCAAATTGTTTTCAGCTGTGTGGCTCACTCCAAAGTCCCTCAGGCAGATCCTCACGTCTCATAATGTCCACACTTTCCCCTGGAAGACAAAAAATCTGTGAGCCTCGTGGTAAGGGGTCAACAATTTTCTATAAACTCCTGGCCAGTGAACCCCACTAGCAGGAGAGGTATATAGCAATTCAAGTAAGGCTGAAGCTGAGTCTGAGAATTGAGAACCAGTTAATGACAAAAGCTAAGCTTGCTACCTCTCACACCTGGTTTACATGTCCACATCACAGGCACAACCAGAACAAATCAAAAAAACCAAACTCCAACTGTGTGAATAACTCGGTGTCCCAGGTCTAGGATCCACTCACAGTCTTCTGGGCTCCTCCAAAGGCCTGGGATCCTGTGGCAGGACTGGAGTTCCTGAAGAGAGCCCAGGAGAGGCGACGGGTGAAAGTGGAGCCCAGTTGCAGCAGAAGATCCCAGCATTCCTGAGATGCCAGTACCATGAGATGACCACCAAAACCAGCAACAGCAGTGGAGTGGAGGCAACCAGAGCCTAGAAGACAAGCTGGGTGAACTGCAGAGGGCAGAGCTTACTGCCCATGACTACTTGAGTAACTTCTATAACTTGACCGTTTGAGCTGTTACCGGAAGTTTTCCATCTCACACCTTTCTCTTTCAGAAAAAGGTAGTGTAGTGGTAGATTCACTTACGTCTTAGTCAGAGTTTCTGTTGCCATGACAGAACACCATGACCCAAAGCAACTTGGGGAGGAAAGGGTTTATTTGTCCTACACTTCTACTTGGTAATCCATCATGAAGGAAATCAGGACAGGAAGTCAAAGAAGGCAGGAATCTGAAGGCAGAAGAAGCTGATGCAGAGGCCATGAAGAAGTACTGCTTATTGTCTTGGTCCCCTGGCTTATTTGGCCTGGTTTCTTATAGAACCCAGGAATACGAGCCCAGGGGAGCCTCACACATAATGGGCTGGGCCCTCCCCATCAATCATTAATTAAGAAAAATGCCTTACAGCTGCATCTTATGGAGGGATTTTCTCAATCGAGGTTCCTTCCTTTCCAGTGACTCTAGCTTGTGTCAAGTTTACTAGCCAGTACACCATCTTTGGGGTCACACATGGATGTGAGTCCCAGACCTGCAGTTAGTAGTAGAAGTAGGGAAAATAAGTCATCATCCACCCCTTTATTCCTTCTCTGTTGCTGTATTTACCTTGCAGGATGGTAGTGACATGTAGCCTGTCAATGCTTGCTCTGGGTCCTGTTTCATGCCACCATGCTTCACAGGGTCTCTGCTGCGTCTACTGCTGCCTGACCCCTCTCATGGGGCCTGCAAAAGGCCAAACAGTGTCCTCATGCATGAACCCTGAACTTCCTCCTGGACGACTTCCAATCAGAAGGAAAGAATGTTCTCTTGCCCTTTGAGGGGAATGGCGCTATCTTCCGCCCATCCATCACTGCTCAGCAGATTCTATTAGAAACTTCGGTTCCTTGGCAACCACCTAGCAACAGAAGCCTTCCTGATATTTTTTATAAGCCTTTCCAAAAAATTGTTTTCTAAAAGACTTTTTTATTCTTTCCCAACATTTTTACCCTAAGGAAATAATTTCTCTTTATTGCTTTTCCTGATCACAAAAGTAATACAAACTTGCTTCAGAAAAGCAGAGCAATAAAGAGATTCAGGAAGTAAAACCTCCTGGTGGACAGCGTTCTCTCCCAGCACACCCTTCACTAGCCCAGGGAAACTTTCCCAGTAAACACTGCCAAATAAGGCATATGGAGGGAGGAGCTATTTGCTTCCTAGAACCGAGTATGTTACTTTCATGGACAATCCTAGCAAAACTTCCAGAGTCAGTGCATAAAGCACTTGCTATGCAACCTTGGAGAACTGAGTTGTCTCCCTGAGAGCCACATAGAGTTAGAAGGAGAGAAACAATCCCACAAAGTTGTCCTCTGACCTCCACACATCCTGACATAAATTTCCTGCATAAATAAATAGAACAATGGTAACACCTTCCCTTTCTTTCTAGGGCAGTTTCTACCTGTATCTGCCCCATTTTAGGTTGGTGGGTTGCATTCTTGGTCGTCTTTCATTTGTAGATATAATGGTTCCTTTATCCAGAATTCCAACTTTGCAAATGCCATGGTTTGAATAATAATGGCCCCCCCATAGGCTCATGAGTTTGAATGAGGACTTGGTCCTCAATTGGTGGAACTGTTTGGGAAGGATTAGAAGGTGTGGCCTCGCTGGTGGAGGTCTGTCACTGGAGGTAGGCTCTGGGGTGTCAACAGTCCATGCCATTCCCAATTAATTCTCTGCCTCGTGCTTGTGGATTAAATGTGAACTTTTAGCTACTATTCCACCCTCATGCCAGCCTGCCTGCTGCCATGTACTCCACCATGATGTCCATGGACTCTTACCCCATAGAAACATGAACCCAAAAGAAATGCTTTCTTTTATAAGTTGCCTAGGTTATGTCCCCCTTCACAGCAATATAGAAGTAATAAGACAATATCTTAGTTTGGGTTTATTACTGTGAAGAGACACCATGGCCAAGGCCACTTTTATAAAGGAAAAAAATTAATTGTGGCTGGCTCACAGTTTCAGGGGTTTAGTCCATTATAGTCATGGTGGGAAGCGTGGCGGCATGCAGGCAGACATGGTGCCAGAGAAGGAGCTGAGAGCACAGGCAACCAGGAGGAGACTCTCTTTCTCACTGAGTGGAACTTGAGCACAGGATGCCTTAAAGCCTGCCCCCAGAGTGACATACTTTCTCCAACAAGGTTACACCTGCTCCAAAAAGGCCACACACATAATAGTGTCACTCACTATGGGCCAAGCGTTTAAATCCGTGAATCAGTGGGGGTCACTCTTATTCAAACCACTACATCCAGCATCCTCCAGGAGTTCTACTTAATGAGAATGGGTGGGACTTAGAATGATGAGAGACTAAAGCATCTTGAGAAATCCACTCAGTTTCCAACACCAGAAGCCCCTATCCACTTAAGTGAAAGGAATGAAGTCAGAAGACAATGATGACATGCGGGCTGGGGGAGACAACTCAGCAAGTGACATGTCATGTGAGGGCCTGTGTGCAGATCCCCAGCACCCAGGGAAAAGCCATGCTCATATGTGATACCAGCACAAGAGGGTCTAAAAGAACAGATTCCAGAAGCTGGCTAGTCAGCCAGTCCAGACAAATTCACATGCTCTACTCAGTGAGAGGCTCTGTCTCAAAACAATGAGGTAGAAAAAAATTAAGGAAGACATCCAGACTATTCTCAATCTCCGGCCTCCACATGCTGTCAGACAAGCACACATATGTACACACACCCCCACTCCCTGCCCACACATACATGCACACAGTGGAGCAGCCACATGCCACATGATGAGCTGGATTCTTCTACATTTGGAGGTCATAATGATGGTCCTCAGGACTTAAGTTGAAACAGTAATTAAAACTAGTACATATAATCCCAGCACTCAGGAGGCTGAGGCAGGAGGATTGTGAATTTCAGGGAATCTTGGACTATGTGATGAGAGACTGTCTAAAAACAGAGAGAGTGAGAGAGAGAAAGAGAGAGAAAGGGAAGAGAGGTAGAGATGGAAGGAGGAAGGAAGGAAAAGAAGGAAAGAAAGAGAGAGAAAGAAAGAGAGAGAGAGAAAGGAAGAGAGATAAAGGGAGGTAGGGAGAAAGGAAGGAAAGAAGAAAAAGGGAAGGATGGAAGGGGGAGGAAAGAAGGAAGGGAGGAAGGGAAGAAGGAAGGGAGGAAGGAAGGAAGAAAGGAAGAAAGGAAGTCAGCCTACAATTTATATCCACTATTTAGTCAATAAATAGTCAAAATCAATTCTTGTTCAGGCCATAGGCTTTGACTATTCAAAGAGGAATTTAAGAAAAACAAGTGAACAAATACAGAATGCAGGCTGTGGCCTCTGTGGGATGAAATCCTAAAAGCAACAGGCTTTTATTTACTAAAAGCATTTCACACAGTTTAAGAAAGCACAGAATCTCTACAAACTCACTGAGGTGCACTTTGCAAGTAGCTACAAATTCCTCTTCACATTACCACTTTGTAACTCAAAAAAAGGAGGGGCCAGGCATGTTCAGATAATAGAGTGCTTACCTAGCAGATGGGGAGCCCTGAGTTCGATCCCCAGAACCACAGAATCCAGAAATAGTGGCTCACACCTGTAACCCCAGAAGATAATAGGTGGGGACAAGAGGGTTAGAAGTTCAAGCTCATCCTACTTAGTGGGTTTGAAGTCACCATAGGCTACACAAGACCCTGTCAAAAGAAATAAAGAAGGGGGGGGTGTTAAAAAAAAAAAGGAAATCTCAGGAATCATCCAGGAAGAGGAGGAAGAAAGAACTCAGAGCTGAAGGGCTGTGAATGACTGTCTCCTGGGCATGGCATGACTGTTTGCACCCATGAACTCACAGCAGCAGGGGACCAGCAGCACAGCACAAGGCAATCAACTGTCCATCATGTGTGGGGAGGGGCTTATAAAGCTCCACCCCTCCCGAAGGAGCAAGGAGAGGGGAGTCACATTCTTCATCGCAATGCCCATTGCCTCTACACAAGCAAATAACCATGGACCTATGCTCATTCAGGCAATCCTAGTCAAGTCAAGGAGAACACACACGCATGCTCACACATTGGTGAAAGAGGGGAGGCTTAGGAAGGTGAAGGGAAGTGAGTCACAGGGGTTTAGGAAGTGAGGCCTTGAGGTCTTATAGCCAGTCTTTCTTCCTGCTCACTCTTTGCTTTGGGGGTGTGGGTGCAATGGAACCAGCGGGCTTCTGACACCATGACTTCCAGCAACAATGAGCTGTAGACCCCAGAATTATAAGCCAAAATTAATTCTTTCTCCCTTGAGTTGCTTTTCTTGGGCATCTTATCACAGCAACAGAAAAGCAAGTAGCACGGTCAACCCTCAGCTCAATCCTGTCAGCAAAGACCTTACATCCAAATAAGGTCATGTTGGTGGATCCCACTGGATTTGACTCTAGAGTAACCCTCCGCCCACCACAGGATGCAAGTATTTAGAAAAGAGTGTTTGGCTCAACTTCATATCCAAGTAACCCTTTTAAAGTCAGTTTTGTGGGTTGTATGCTTGACTTGGGCATCATTGGGTCAAGGGTCAGGGGCAGTCACAATAAACTAACATCAGTTAACTCTCAGAAAAACGTGTGCTCTGGAATGGGGCTCTCAGAATAAAGACTCATCAATCTGGGCCTCATTCCTGGGCTACTGTGGCCAAGCACCCTCCTCTTCAGTGCCTGAAAGTTCTGTATCCAGCAAAACATCAGTTCTAGGCAAAGTGGTCACCCCAAAGCCTGTAAGGATTTAAAAATATTTATTGTGTGGAAAAAAAAAAATCAAGATTTTAAACTAGTAGGACATGAGAAGTGATTTTAAATATCCACCTTACAAATATGTCCTTAAGGCCATCTTATATCCAGCTAGTTGAGTACAAGATAGATGGAAGTCTAGTTGCATAGGAACACTCAGTAAACATGTGATACTGATGGGCAGCTGCCTCAGCACCATCAAGCTGTGTTATCTGACCTTTTCTATAAAGCCATCAATCAATGTCTGCTTATCCCATGTAGAACACTAATGATAGAGACAAACAAAGAAAGAAAACAATCTCAAGTCCAGCTCAGTGAACCAACAAACTTGGCTACAGCTATTTACAGGATCATGGACAACTTGTGGGCAGCTCTGTCACTGAAGAAAATAATTAATATCCCCCAGTAATCTATAAGAGAGCACCAATGGATCCAATCTTGTATAGTCCTTGTGTGAGTAACCATAGATATTGAGAGATCATGAAGGCAGTGGCCATGTCATGCCAGAGGATGCTATTCAACAATAGGCTGAAATGTGACTCCCTGGGCTAGCAAGGACCTGCAGCTCCAACCCTAAATAGCACCTACCCTGTTTAGAACATCACTACCATATCTAAGGCCTGTTTCCTTTGCAGCTTAAAAACAGAGTAAGGAAGAAGGGGGGAAAGTAAGGCAATCAAAGTTTGCAAAACTCTCAATATCAACACCCTTTGGAGGAAGAAGCCCTGCAGTTGTAACCTGTCACCCAAGGAAGGGCAGCTCAAGGCTCAAAATGACAGCCGTCCCTAAAGAGCAGAGTCAGAGGCTATGTACCACAATGTTTGACAAAGTCTCAAAGCACAAATTTTGATGCATAGATTCACCAAAATGGGCTAGAGAGATGGCTCAGTGATTAAGAGCACAGACTGCTCTTCCAGAGGACCTAGCAGTCGTGTTGGTAGCTCACAACCCCCTGTAACTCCAGCTCCAGAGGTCCTATGCCCTCTTCTGTCCTCTGAAGATACCTGAACTTACATACACATGGACACACACACACACACATTTTTAAAATTAAACAAATTCCTAAACATGAGCAAAAATACAGGGCAGATAGCATTTGCGAATCTCTAGGCAGTAAAAGAATACATGGGTTCTTTATCTCACCTGTGGGTCTGCACTCCTGTTTTAAGAGCAGACAAGTAGCTCCATCTCTCTGGGCCCTGAAGCTGAAGGGTGGGTATGAAGCACGTTAAGTGCTTTGGATCCTAGAAGCACAATTTAAATGCAATGTATTTTTGTGAGGAAGGCACAGAAGAAACCTTATTTATTCCACAGTCCGCCTGAAGCACGGTCAGAATGGGGCATCATTCTGACAAGAAAATCAATCCCACTGCCTTAGGCCTGCATTGCAGTTCTGAAATTGTAGGTTTTTTTTTTCCCAGATGAGAATAATACTTTTAACACTGACACCATGTTTAAGACATGATTCAAGGACTTTGTTATTAGAGAAGAAACACTCCATGCATATTTAGCACAAAGCAGGGCAGACTACGGAGAAAAACTGACTCCAGAGCACAGTATTTTCCAGTTCACATCTCCTAACCACACCAAAATTAGATCATAGTTTTCAGTGACAAAGCTGACGGTTTTTAAATGTTGACATGGTATGTAGTAACCACACACACACACATGTGCACATGCCACAGCATATATGTGGAGGTCAAAGTATAACCTTTGAGAGTCAGTTATCTCCTTCCACGTGGGTCCCAGGGATTGAGCTTTGTCTCTTGGGCTTGGCAGCAAGCACCTTCATCTGCTGAGCCATCTAGATGGCCCCCAGCCCAACATTTTAAAAAGTAAAATGCAGGGAGCTGGAGAGCTTCCTCAGTGGTTAAGAGCACTCACCTAAAGGACCTGAGTTCAACTCCCAGAACCCACATGGTGGCTCACAACCATCTGTAACTCCAGTTCCAGGGGATCTGACACCTTCTTTTGGACACCATGGATACACCAGGACTCACAGACACGCATGCAGACAAAACACTCATACACCATACATTTTAAAAAGAAAAAGAAAACCTGGCAATGGTGGTGCACACCTTTAATCCCAGCACTTGGGAGGCAGAGGCAGGCAGATGTCTGAGTTTGAGGCCAGCCTGGTCTACAGAGTGAGTTCCAGGACAGCCAGGGCTATACAGAGAAACCCTGTCTCGAAAGACAAAACAAAGAAGAAGAAAGAAGGAGGAGGAAGAGGAGGAGGAAGAGGAGGAGGAAGAGGAGGAGGAGGAGAGGAGAAGAAGAAGAAGAAGAAGAAGAAGAAGAAGAAGAAGAAGAAGAAGAAGAAGAAGAAGAAGAAGAAGAAGAAGAAGAAGAAGAAGAAGAAGAAAAACAACAACAACAGAGACTTGTGTATCTGAGGAGCTGGGCTGCTGAAGAGCCATTATATTATGAAATCCCCATGGGAGACTGCATGTCCTCTCTGTGCCCTGCTGTCTCTTCTGAAATGGTGACAGCCTGAGGAGGGTTCCCCTGGTGGATGAGGGACCCATGAGACAGTCATAGGAGCAGTAGTGGTGACTTGTCTTCTGAGGGCAGAGCCCAGGAAGATGGTGTGTCTTCCCTTCTCTCCGTGCACGTCAGTGTCTGCTCAAGTTATGTAGAACCTGACAGGACTTCTGGAAGTCAGTCTGGGTGGAGAAATCCTGGTGGAGAAACTTTAACCCCTCTGCATGCTTTATCTCATATCCCAAAGAAAACAGACCAGAGTCCCCTCAGAGATTAGGCTCCAAGACCAAGGAGAATGCTTATTATTTTATTTTTTTTTTCTTCATCTCTTTTTCTTTCCCTCTTTCCCGTCCTCCTTCTTCCTTCCTTTCTTTATTCTTCCTCTTTTCTTTCCTCCTCCACCTCCTCTCATTCCTTTTCTCCTTCCCTCCCTTTCTGCCTCCTCCTCCTTCTCCTCCTCCATCTCCTTCTTTCTTCTTCTTTTTCTCCCCCTCCTCCTTCTTTCCTTCCTTTCTTCTCCCCATACTCTCTCCTTGACTCCCCTCATTTATCCTTTCTTGCACTTTCCTCCATCTCCTCCTCTTAAACATCTTTCTCAGACAAGGTCTTCTGTAAAACACTGTTCGTCAGAGCAGAAGACCTGTTGCACCAGGTCTCTGAGTCAAGGGATTGACTGGGTGATGCTCTAGAAGTTAGATAAGGACCATTGCTTGAGGAATAGTTTGGTCTACAGACTCTAAAAGACATGAGCTTGTGCTAGGGACCCACAAGAACCAAGGGGCCAGAGGCTGCTGCAGTGAAGGAGTGAAGAGGCAGGGAAAGGGGTACCACAGAGAAGGGAGGTATCTGAGCATGGATGCTCCAGAGAGGCACCAGGGGTTGGGACACTCCATCCACTCTTCTCTCCTACACACATGCACCACCAACCTACATTTAGACTCTCTCTAACTCTGAATTCAACCTTTCTGCATTCCCATATTTAGTTCATAGTGAGCAGGTTACAAGTGAAGATTGGGGCTTTCTCTGGCTCTGATACCAGGCAGCACTTTGCAAGCTACTGAACTAGGACTCCAGATCTAACCTGGCTTTTCATCTCCCCATCAAAGGGGCTAGCAAACAAGGGAGTCAGAGTCATCCTGGGGAGCACCAGAGCCACCCTGGGTAGTTCCAAAGTTTCCAGGAAGCTGCCCTGAAGCCCTCTAAGAAGGAAGGCAAGCAACAAGACCAGGTGGCTTTTTGAGGCAGCAGAAGGTTTAGCTCTTGTCTGAGAGTCTCACAGGACCATGACCAGAAGAACATCTTGTCTCAAGTTCTCCAGACCACAGCCTCAGGCACAAGAAGGTGCTGGGCGATCCTTTCCAGTCCCCCAGCCAGGAGAGGGGACATAGAGAGGCGCAGTCTAATGGGCACAGTTACAGACCTAGCTGCCATGCTGGCATGAAGTCAAGACACAGGAACAGCTGTGGGTGTTGAACTCTGTGAACCTGAGGTAGGAGAATGATTTTTCCTGGGTTTGAGAATGTTGCCCTGGGCCAGGAGCCGAGCCAACATTTCAGAATAAAAGTCTCAGTGTTGCCTTCTAGAATTCATCCAACTTGCTTAAGCGTCTGCTGATCTCAGATGTGCTAAGGTTTTGGGGGTGGGGGGAGGCTGAAGCCCCACAAAGCTGGCTCTACAGTTACACTGACACCCAATGCCAAGACAAACCAGAGGCATCTTGAAGTTCTCCTCAATTCTGGATCTACTTAATTCACTGGTGACTCAGATGCCAACAAGTTTTCCTGATTTTGATGCTATGGGCTTTCAAGGCTATCCTGAAAAAGGTTTTATCACCTAAGCAAATGTATATCAGGAGTATATATCTTTATGCAAAAGAACAAAACAAGAACAACAAAAGGCTATTTTCTCACTTTTTGTCCTATTAGATTTTAGTGTATCTGGCTTTACATTGAGGTCTTTGATCCCCAAGAGACTGAATCATCAACTAAAGAGCGAGCACCAGATGGACCTAGGCCCCCTGCACATCTGTAACAGGTGAGCAGCTTAGTCCTCAGATGGGTGCCCCAACAACTGGAGCAGGGGCTGGTCCTGAGCCTGTTGCCTGCCTGCCTGTGGATCCTGCATCCCTAAATGAACTGCCTTGTTCAGCCTCAATGGGAGGGGGTGTGCCTACTCCCACAGTAACTTTATGTTGAGGGGGTTGCAGGGGGGAGTTGGGGGAATGCCGGAGTCAGGGGTGTTAATAGAGGGGTTACACCCAGGGTGGAGCTTCTTCTTTTCAAAAGAGGAGAAGGTGGAATGGGGGGAGGACTTGCATGAGGGGGTGTACTGGGAGGAGAGGAAGGGCTGACATCCGGTTGTAAAGTAAATAAATAAGTTTTTTTAAAAGCATGCTGATGGGCTAAAGGTTTGCATCCCCTTAAATGTCCTACATGGAAATCCCTAACCTCCAGTGTGAAGGTATCTGGAGCTAGAGCTTGTGAGGATAACCAGAGTCAGATGAGGTGGCACAGGAGTGGCTTCACGGTGGCACTTGTGCCCTTGTTAAGAGAGAGTTTCATCTCTCTCCAAGTACACACAAAAAGGGGGTCATGCTAGCACACAGGGAGATGGCAGCCACCCACAAGTAAGGGGAGAAAGACCTTGGAGTGAAACCTACCTGTCTAGCGGAACCTTGACCTTGGACACCTTGGCCTCTAGAACTGGCAGGTGTAAACTAGTGTTATTGAATGCTCTAGTCTGCAGTTACTTTCTTATGCCGCCCCAGGTAACAGATATCGCACAGATGTTCTCAGTCCACAATGGCTCCACAGGCTTCACTGTGGTGTGAAAGTGAAGCTTATTCAGTAGTGAGTGTGCTTTGAAATTTGAATTTTGATCTGTCCCCCAGGCTAGCAATATTTACAGCACTCTCTTGCGAGGGCCGGGCAGCAGTGGGGTGCCACGGCTTGCAGCCGCTGTGTGTATTATTCTGCAGTTTATTATGAATGAGCTTGTGTGAGTTGATTTTGCCCAGCTGTCAGCCACTGGGAGTGTTCTGAGCACATTTATGGTGGATCAAGCTAAGCCAAGAGGCTCTGTGTGTTAACAGTATTAGTCCTGTTTTTTTTTTTCCTTAGAGTCACAGTGGGTCTTTCAGGACATAATCTCATCATTTGTCAGAGACCATCAGTACACACACCTGTTATAGGTGTGCAAAAAAAAAAAAAAAGTTTCTCTCTATAAATAGTTTATCACTTTTTAAAGTAACCATTAATATTTAAATTGCTTTTCAAGAAATGCAGATACATGCCGTATAATAAATGATCGTGTTGGGACTCGTTCTCAGCAGATCTCTTGGCTGCTGGGGTCTTCAGGGGATCTAAGTTAATGAGGGGCTCAATACCTTGGGATGACTGGCTTCACCCTCTCTACCATGTGAATCTCTGTCCTTAAACTCATAGATAGGTATATCTATAAGATCTCAACATTTAATATTTTTATCATGCTGTTCTTTTTATTGATTTATTGCATTGTATTTAATAATTTGTGTGTGCATGCATCCACAAATGTGTGCTGCTGTGTATGCGCATATGCAGGAGGGCGGTGGTCAAAAAAAGGTCATAGATTGTCTTCCTCTATCAGTCTCTGCCTTTTTCTTTTTGGAAAGGCCTCTCTTTGAACCTAAGTCCCGTGTTTTGTCATCTTGGCAACCCTCCCTGCTGGACCAGGGTTACAGACATTTGCAGGGATATATAATCTGCTCCGTAGGCACTGGAATATAAACTCTGGTCTTCATGACTGCTGAGAGAGCACTCTTAATCCCTGAGCCATCTCTCCAGCCCCTTATGCCAATTTCAACTTAGAACATGTACCCAAAAGACTATATTAATTGTGTGATTTGGGACATGTCTCTTTTAAAAAGACATAAACTTTGGAATCTCTGGAGTGTTTTCCATGCAAACCTATCTATGTCCAGCAGATCTGGAAGATACTGAGTTAGAGAACTGCTTTAATCTAACCTTTTAGAGAAATCTAAGCTTTCTTTTTCAGAGAAAATGTGATGAAGCAGAACTTGAGATTCTTTCAAGCCGTTTACACAAAGTACCCCTTTCCCACAGCACCATGTATTATTTGAATGTGAACATTACCTGCCCACTCCCAGCATCTTATTCTGCAGCTCTGTCTGGATAGCAAGCCTCTTCTTAGATCACAGGCTGCTACAATGTGCTTATGAGTGAATACGTACAATCTTCAACCCCCGCTGTGAAATATTTGACCTGCCATTTACATATAAGGAAATTTCCATTCAGTATCCTCAATAGCTGTGTACATTGAAGGATTGGAAAAAAGGATAGAAATGGCTACCCCAATGTTGTGAGACTTTTGACTTCCATTTGCATTTCCAAGACTGTTTTAGAGATTCCCACTGGGTCTGTGTCATCTTGGGGCCTCCCTATGCTGTACCCTCAGCTTCAGAATCTTTTTTTTTTTTTTTTTTTTTTTTTTTTTGAGACAGGGTTTCTCTGTGTAGCCCTGGCTGTCCTGGCACTCACTCTGTAGACCAGGCTGGCCTTGAACTCAGAAAGCCGCCTGCCTCTGCCTCCCAAGTGCTGGGATTAAAGGCGTGCGCCACCATCAGCTTCAGAATCTTGATTCCCTCATTATCTGTCCCTCTCAACTACATAATGCCAGGACCTAGAAGAAGCAAAGTGTCCAATGAAAGGCTCTTTGGAGATTATCCATCAAACACCCAGGAAAGAATTGACCTGCAGAGGTGAGAAGAGGCTGACTAAGCTCTTTGGGGAGTTCAAGGTTGAGCCAGGGTTTGCATCCTGCACCCCAACTTCACTCAAATGACCACTCCCCTGTCCCAAGCCATTATTGGTCCCTCCCCCCAACCCCCGCCATGGCCTGGCCTGTTGACAGCCATAGCCAGCAGGCCCTGCTGCTCACCATTGCTGCTGGCCAGGACACCCTCTCCTGGATGTTCCATTTAGCTAATCACTGTGTTAGTCATTTAATTGAATGGGGAGACACAGCCACCACCCTGGCCCTTCAATTACTTCAGTGCATCCTGTTCTCCTGGTGTTTGAATGCCTCCTCCCTCCCCTGCTCCACTCAGCATCCACCCACCTTTCCAGCAAGGGATATGGTTTCCATCGGAGCCATCTTCCCAGGAAAGCAGCCAGTGTGAGAATGGGTGGCACAGTTATTTAAAAACTCCTTCTCCTGCATGAAGAGACAGAGCTAACTCGGGCTCATGATTCATGGATCCCATCACCCAGGCTCTTGAATGCAATTTCAAAAGCAGAAGGAACAGCTCCTAGTGAGAATGGAGAACACTCAGCTGAGGCTTTCCAGTTTCCACACAGCAAATGCTTAATTAGCACCTACTGTGTACAATCTCCCTCTGTGATGGGAAAATAAAAGACAAGGCTGTGTTATCTCTGGCTTCCAAGGAGCAGGTAGTTTGAGTAAGCAAAAAAGGTGTGTAAACAAACAGAGTGTGTTGATGCTGTGCTAACTACTAACTTAAGTGAGGAAGGCTCCTGAGCCTGGGACACACGGAACCACAAGACCTGCTGTACCTGTAGCGCCACTCCCCAGGCCCAGGCACAGTCTAGTCCTGGAGTACTGTTTCTTCAGGCCTGCTTCCACCATGTAGGGTGCTGAAATTCCAGGCACACAGGACCAGACTCTTCACCATCAGCCACAGCTAAGAATCCTCTCTATTTACTTGGTTTTCCATATTGGTCACTTTGGAAAGAGTTGGAGAATATATGGGGATGCATCTTGGAAGTCAGATATGGAGACTTCCCAAAGCCTTACTTAGAAGCCCAAAGACCACCACAAGGGCCTCTGAGGAGCACATGGATACTACCTTAAACCATGGCACTCTGTATTGACAAAGCAGGAGATGGCACCTCATAGCAACCCTGAGTAGGATCCCAGAAAAAGAAGGACCTTGTTCTAAGCTTAAGATAAGCCAGTGAGTACAGATGTTGAGATGCAGAAGCAGACGGTAGCCTGCCAGCTCACTGGTCTACGAGGCTCTAACTATATCCTCCAGTCTGCGATGCACCGGTGCATTGTGTCAAGTGCCACACTGAATGGACTTCTGATGCACCTTCCTCTTCAGTGTCCATCTTTGCTCTTCTGAGATGAGGTACCCAGAACACCCAGTTATTTCCACTTTGTGTTCAAAGTGCCTCCCCCCAAAAGCTGACTTCTGGTGTCCTCCCACTGACCAGGATGTCATGTGTCCTGCACAAGTACCACCTTGGACACCATGACCTTACCCCTTCTGGCCTAGGGGCCCATCCCTAAAACACCCAAGTGTGAAAACCTCCCACTGTGGCTCCAGCCAGGCAGACTCAGCAGCACCCCCAGCAGCCATCTGAGCAAGGTGTGGAAAGCATAGTGTCATGGGAGAGCAAGAGTGTGCACTGGGGGAGGACAGCAACTGTGGCATCCCAAGAGACCAGAGCAAGAACTGTCCCTTGGATAGCATACCACAGGACCACAACCTGCACCTAAAGGAGCTCAGATGCAGGGAACATAGAGCTCTGGGTCTCACCTGGACCTTCATTCTCAAACATTAACTAGACCATAACTCACAAAGAAAACAATAATTGTATGGTGGCCACACTCACTTTCACACACACACACACACATATACACATATGTAAACATGTACATACATGCATGCATACACATCTACACACATACACATATACATGTACATACATATACGTGCACAGGCACACACATATAAGCATACACAGACTAGGCGTATACACATATATACACATACACATACATGCACATATACACACATATGCATAGACACATATACACATTGCACACATATACATCTACACATACATACATGCACATGCACACAAATATACACATACATATGCACATACACACATATGTATATACATGCATGCACATATGCACACATAAGCATATACATACATACACATATGCATACATACACATATACACATACATATGCATATACACACATATGCATATACATACATACACATGTGCATAATACACATATACACATACATATGCATATACATGCATATACATATATAGCACTTATGCATATACACACGTACACACACACATAAAAGCTCTATACAGCACAAAGATACTCTTGATACAATAACTCCCATGTTTTCCCTCTTCTGCTTCACCTTTCTCAAACGCAAATCCTAACACTCTAAATTGATTTCATAGCCCACTGAAGGTCATGGTGACTTAGCACACACACACTCAGGCCTGGGTAGCAGGTATGCCTGAGGTAAGAGAACAGACATGGTTGGAGGTCCTGGAGGAAGGGCTGATGGAGAGGCCTATGTTGCATCTTTGTCTCTGGATGGCTCAGAAAGCATGCAGTTCTGAAAAGGCAGAGGTGGCAGGCATTCACCATGGTCTCTACCAGCAGGAAAGGCAAGAGAAGAGTATGAGCCACCGTCATAAACAGACATGAGATGGTGCGATCTCACCATGACTTTTCATGACCTATAGTGGCCTTTAGCCCGAAAATCACACTCCCTGAGAGTACCCACCTTATGTGCGTCAAATAACTGAAATCTCATAGATGCCCTACACCTGGAGGAGATGGGGTCTCACCAGGATGAATAGCAGGGGGAGGGACACTTCACACTGCATGTCCAAAACATTGGAAAACTCAGCTAAAAACTGGCTGAGGAAACACTTATTCTCCAGAGGGGTAACCTGACATCCTGCAAGACCCTAAATGTATATATACATAAATACACATATATGCATATATACACATATACACAAATATACACATGCACATTTATGTTTACACATATAAGGTGCATTCATATGATCACAGTGTGTGGTTCCAAGCCAGGAATGGCTGGAATAACACTGGGAAACAATAAACAGGTAAGACAACAGTGTAAATGGGCTCGGCAGGTATCACACTGAGCAGAAAGCCAGCTCCATGAGAATATGTACTTCATAAAAGATACGGAAGCCAAACCAACGAATGGTGATGGAAACTGGTCCAGCTGCTGCCCAGAGGAATGGCACACTGGTAGAGAAGCATTACACAGATGATAGGATATCTCAGAGTAATGTTCCATGTCTTCATTGGGGTAAGAGTTTATAGGTGACATAATAAAATTCACTACATGTTTAAATGAATGTATTTTATTGCATATAAACCCAACCTTAATAACATTGACTTTAAGCATGTCTGAGTGTATGTTGTTCTTGGTGTGAGCTTGTGTGTACAGAAGTCAGAGGAAGATGTCAGGTATTTTCTTGAGGCAGGATTTTTCTCTGAACCTGAAGCTTTGCTGGCAGCCAGCCAGCCCTAACGATCCTACTGCCTCCACCTTCTGGAGCACCATGATAACAGGCTCAGACGGCCCCACCCAGCCTTTTACACAGGTGCTGGGAACACAAGCTCAGGTCCGTTTTCTTGAGAAGCGCTCCTACCCTCTGAGCCATCTCGCCAGCCCAATATTCTTATAATAAATAAATGGAATGTCCGTGCTCAAGAAAGAGAAGGAAAGCCATAGCTCTGACCCCAGGGGAGCCACGGTGCTGCAGGAACCTGAGACTTTGCTCCAGCCTATGGTCTTTCTCTCAGGTCTGCAGCCACTCAGGAGCAGGACCCAAACGAGGTTCTCCAAATAGGAGTAGGCTACTACCAAGACTGCTCCTCCTTGCTCTCACTTGCACATCCACCATATTAATTCTCCGTACGCAGTTCCAAACTCACCGTTGACGCCATACTGCTCCCTCAAGATGGTTTGTTGGTCATCAGCCAGTCAAATAAACTGGCTCACATGCACGTAGCTAAGATGAAGACAAGGATTTCTAAGTTTTCCTGGAGTAGTTTGGCTAGTTGGGCATTTTTTTTTTTTTAAAGATTATTTTCTTTTGTTGCTGTGAGCAAATGCCTGACTCACAGGAAGAAGGTTTTACTTTGGCTCACAGTTTGCGAGGAATCCAATCTTCTTGGGCGAAGGCACAGTACCAGGAGTGTGACCTTCCCACTCAGGAAGCAGAGAGAGAGAGGAATGCTGGGACTCAGCCGGCGTTCTCCTTTGTATTCAGTCCAGGATCACCAGCTCTTGGAAAGGAGCCGCCCACATTCAGGGAGGGTCTTCCCACCTCAGTTTACCCAATCTAAAAACTCCCTCCCAGACACGCCCAGAGGTCTGTCTCCTGGGTGATTGTAGATCTTGTCAATTTGACTGACAGTTATCAACCATCCAAGTCTACTTTACTGTTGCTATGATCAGGGTCTCCCAGGAATAAAAACACGTGACTCTGAAACACTTCTCGTGGGAATTATGAGTCAGGTAGAGTTGAAAGAGCTGTGTCGTCATAACTCCAGCTCTCAGTGCCAGTGCGGAGTTGCTCTCCCAACACAGGAACCCCATGTGTCCCCAGAAAGAAAGTAGATCTCAGGCAGAATGGGGGAGCCAGACTGGGAGAGCATCCGGCTGGACCTCGCTGTTTTGGCAAAATGTTCTTCTGAGACACTGCCTGCAGGAAGGGGAGGAAAAAGCCTCCAGGACAGGGCATTGTGAGCAGAGGGAGGCTTCCTGGCTCAGGTGTGACCGTGTAAGCAGATCCTAGGGAACAGGGTATAAAGAGGGAAAACCCATATCAAGTAAAAACTCAAAAACACCTTCTAGCTTAGAATGAGACCTGGACAGCAGCATGATCTCCGTGAAGATGGAGAAGACTGAAGAGCAGAGCAACGCCATCTTAAAACTGCTGTGTAAGGAACGGACAGTAAGGTGCTTGCCTTGCAAATATGAAGACTTAAATTCAACCCCCAGAGCCACATAATTTAAACAACAAAACAAACAAAAAAACAATAATAAAACACATACACACACACACATTGTGATATGGTTGTAACTTTAATTTTTTTTCAAACCTTATTTTTAATTATGGTTCTTAAACACTTTAACCTCCCTTCTAGCCCACCATCCGCCAGAGGTAGTGGAAATGAAAGTATACAGGGAAGGTAGACCTGTTAAGAAAGGTTCTTTGGAACAAATCCCATCTGCATTCTCAGGAAATCAGCAGTTTAGTTCACAGGTCGGCAGCGGCAGCTCAATCCACTCTCGAACATTCACAGACATTATCAGCAGTCCAGTTTGAAAGAGTCAGGATAGCAGCAGCAGTGACAGGACCTAGCAGGAGCAGCCAGGCCTCAGCCAAATCGGCACAAGTCAGCAGGGGGAACCAGGGCCAACAGTAACACCAGGAGCAGTTCTCAGCTGTGCCTTGAGACCAAGAAGGGTTTAGTTATATGCAAGCAAGCTAAGCAGGCTCCCGTCACTGTCCACTGAGTCCTATTTATACTTTCTCCAAACATCAAGTGTCTTCCACAGGTTTTGCCTCACCATGTGTCTTGCCTCAGCATATGAGTCTGTCTCAGTTGGTATCACTCTGCCAATCAGCCCGAGTCTGTAGAAGGGGCAAGAAGCCACAGCACACCACTAGAAGTTTTTTTTAAATGTGTTTCTCTCTATGGAGTCCTGACAAATGGAGCTCAACTATGTAGTGTAAGGTGGACCAGTACATGCCTGTTGTTAGCAAAGAAGCCATCACGTGTCCTTTGACGTGCTTGCTTTGGCAGAACATCCTTTCACCTGTGTCTGCTTCAGCAAAATGTTCCTTCAGGTGTCTGCCCCAGCAAAACACCATCCAACACAACTGACTTTCCAAAGAACCCAAGTTTCCACTTCATATGGTGACCAGGATAGGGGAAGGAATTGATAGTAAATATCAGACAAATTAAAAAAATGATTAGGAAAAGTCTTCTGGGTTGAGCTGAGAGCAGGACCAGCTTTGTTTTCTGAGGCAGAGTAGCTCAGCTCCCAGGTTGAGACACAGGGGCCCCATCTCCGTTCAGCTCCTGAACCTGAGGAAGGCAAAGGCGATCACTTTGCCTTTCCCAGAGCATGTGATCATTCAGTATATGAAAATATGTTCAGCCCCAGAGTAGTCACAGAAATTCAAGTTAAAGCAAGAATCAAGTCATGTTTTGCCTGTTAGTGTGAGCTCTTGTCATATTCACTGCGGGGAAAGAGGCGAAGCAAAATGCATGGGTATTTCCGAGGATGTGGTCTGGCTGGCCTTTCCTGGAGTGTGTACATCAAAAAGTAGCAATATGGATGTTGTTTGCTGTTCTGCACGCCCACTTCTAAGAGTCACAAATCTGCCCAAGAAGACTTGTGGTACCTCACAGAAGATCCACCTCTCCCCACCGCCCAGAGTGGATACAGACTAAGTTTCTATGCACATCATCATTGTGTGTAAGGAGTCATTTGTCACTCAGTGTGGTGAGCTCTCCTCTTCATCCACTACACCCTTAGAACACACTATTTAGAAACGGTATTGCTGAATCAGTAAATATTGTCCCGGTTTGCTTCGAATTGCGGTGATAAATCCCATGGCTAAAAGCAACTCGAGGAAGAAAAGGTTTATTTGGCTTACACTTCCTGATTAACAGTCCATCATTCAAAGAAGTCAGCAAAGGAACTCAAAAAGAGCCTGGAGGCAGGATCTGAAGCAGAGGCCGTGGAGGAATGCTGCTAACTGGTTTGCTCCCCGTGGCTTGCTCAGTCCAATTTCTTATACACCCCAGGACCATTAGCCAAGGATGGCACCACCCACAGTGAATGGATCCCTCCCACACCTATCATTAACCAAGAAAGTTCCGTATACATTTACCCACCCTCCAATATGATAGAGTGATATTCTCAACTGAGGCTCCCTCTTCTCAGATGACCCTATCCTATATTGAGTCAGCATACGGTGAAAAAACAGAGGTCAAAGGTGAGGGGTAAGCTTCAGGAACAGTTGGACCTAGAGGTTCAAACCACAAAGGATTTGCTTCATGTCTTTCTATCTTTTGTCCCTTTGGATTTGATTTTTCTAGCAAGTGTTCCTTCTGTGCTATTGAAAAAGAATGCTGTCACTCTTGGTGTGGAATGTCTGCAGAGATCTTGGTTGTCCCTGTCCTGGTACTTCTGGTAATAGACCAGGTGATCCATCATATTTACAACACTTTGCAATAGGCTTCAGAAGTGGAGAGAGACTGAATTCCTGTGCCAATGTGAGAAGCACAGAATTCACCCTGTCAGATGACAGCTGAGAAAGGCGAGTTTAAAGACACATAAAGGAAGGTGTGTAATTCGACAAAGTTCATATATAAAAATCTAGAAAACCAATGAAGACATATATGTCACTCAAAACAGAGTCCATAGGGAGAAATGAAGCAAAATTCAGAATAAGGATAGAAAAGAAAAGAAGAAGAATGTGGCATTTTAAGATGGGGTGATGGAGGGGGAGGGAATGGGATAGGGGGTTTTGGGGGGAACCGGGAAAAGGGATAACATTTGAAATGTAAATAAATAAAATATTCAATTACAAAAAAAGATGGGATGATATGAAGAAGACAGGATGCCCAGATGTGGAGCTATTACACACAGGACTTTGTGGTCCTGTATGGTAGTTATTTTTCTATTGCTGTGACCAAGGCCATGTATAGAATGAAGAGTTTATTTGGGTTTACTGTTGCAGGTGGATGTGAGTCCCCCATGGCAGGGAAGCGTGGACACAAGCTGCAGGCATGGTAGCTGGAGCAAGATGCTGAAGGGTCACAGCTTGAACTGCAAACACAAAGCAGAGAGAACCAACTGGAAATAGCACTGTCTTTAGACTCTCAAAACCTCAGACCAGATTAATGTCTCAGTGCCTAAGAGCACTTGTTCTTGCAGAAGACAGAGGTTAAGTAGCCAGCACCTGTATGGCAGATCAGTTCCAGAGAACCCCATCCCCTCTTCTGACCTTGGTAAGTCGCCCCCCCCAACACACACGGTACACTTACATATATGCAAGCAAAATACTCAAACACATCAAGTGAAATAAATAAATCTAAATTTAGAAAAAAAATATCCCTAAGCCCACCTCCAGTGACACACTTCCTCCAACAAGACCTTGCCTTCTAACCACCGCCCCCAAACAGTACCACCATCTTGGAACGAGTGTTCAAATACATGAGATTATGGGGAACATTCCTCATTGAAACCACCTCACCCTGAGGTACAACACAAACCAAAGAACAAAAGCTATCCTCCGTCAACATCCTTCACTGATTGAAGCTGTCATGTCAACACTGAGAAATGTCAATTTTTGGATCAAAAGTGATCAGCATCATGAGGTGTCATTAGCCCGCGGATGTTTCCCCCTCTGAAGGAAAGTCTAAACGCAGAGAGTTCTGCCATGAGACTCACGCTCGGAGTGGACTTGTGCTCTTTGTGAGGTGAATGTGTAAAGGCTTTTCTTCCTCCTCTATGTATTAAGCGAATCACAGCTAGATCACAGGTGGAACTGTCTGGGCAGCTGTGTGGATACAAGGTAGTTTTCCACTCCGCTCAGCTCACAGCCTTTGTTTCTGGGCCATTTGGCGCCAAATGCCCATACTATCCTGTTGGCAGGGGCCCAAGGGAAAGACCATGGTGGCTGAAGGTGCCAAGAGCAACACCGGTGCTGTTGACTTTACAGGACTCAACCCAAGGACAAAGGCACTCTCCTCTGAGGAGGAACAAGACAGAGAAAAGCCTGATGGACCCGAGACCCACTGTCATTTTTCTCAGACGAGCAAAGAAAAGTTGATGAGTATCGCTTCAAATTCACACCCCTTTCCAACTGAAACTCAAGCATCGTCAGTCACCTCCAACATGACCTTGAATGGCTTCGGTAACAGTAGTGGCTTCATGCAGGTTTAAAGGTTTAGAAGGCAAATAACTCTGTAATTGTCAAAAAAAAAAAAAAAAAAAAAAAAAAAAAGCAATTCGTCCCTTCCCAGTTCACCATCATTTAAATAAAAAGAGCTCTCAGTTCCTGTTCTGTTGGGAGCTTGTGAGAAGCCTCTAGTCTGATGGGGGAGGCTGTGCGTATGCCTGATGGGACAGTAAAAATAAACACTGAGAGAGGAGGAATGAGGAAGAGAAATGGGCTCAGTCGGGGGAAACTCCTCAGGCCCAGAGCGGGATGGAGCGAAGTGTGACCTTTGAAGGTGCTGTGGGAAGCTAGCCCACGCTCAGATCTTCTATCTCCTGTATTCTAAGTCATCTTCAGTTCTCCATTTAAGTAAAAAAATCATAATAATCTGCCACCAAAGGAGGTGGCAGGACAGAAGACCAGCTGTCTCCCTTGACAAATGAAGAGCTCTTGGAAGCCCTTCAGCTGGTTTCCAGCCCAAGTCCACTGCTCAGAAGATGACTCAACGGCTGACATGATGGAAGGATCAGTGGCAAGAGCAAGAGTCCCCAAAAGGGGAGTGGGACTCTGTCAATGAAGAGGGTGTCTGGTTCGTTTGTCTGTTTGTCTTTAACTATTACCTATTACAAAACAATGCGTTCTAGTAAACCACCACCTGTGTTGCCTGTGCCCAATGGAATCAACCTCCATAAGTGTAATAGCCGTGTGTGGATGCAGGAAGGAGCAACACACGGGGAGCTCTTTGCTCCAGTGATATTCTGAAGGTGGGAGACACCTCCTGAGGATGTCTGGAACTCAGCATTCTATTCTTGCTCTCCCTATATATATAGTTGGTCCACCTTAAATTGATCCAGTGACTCCCAGGGAATGCCTCACAGACAACTCTAATCATAGGACCTTAAGCTTACACAACACGCATGAACTATTCCCATTGCAAATGTTTTTATTCTGTATCTGCTCTTGTTATCGGGCACATGCTTCATTTCCATAGTAGTATCTGATGTTTTCTGGAGTAGTCCACCTTTGTTAGCTATATCATGGTTCTGCAGAGCAACCCAACTCTATTCTGTTATAGTAAGGCAACTTAGACAAAAGAGCGTTTAATTTGGGGCTCACGTCGGGCAGTGGTGGCGCATGCCTTTAATCCCAGCACTTTGGAGGCAGAGGCAGGTGGATTTCTGAGTTCGAAGCTAGCCTGGTCTACAGAGTTCCAGGACAGCCAGGGCTACACAGAGAAACCCTGTCTCGAAAAACCATAATAATAATAATAATAATAATAATAATAATAATAATAATAATAATAATAATTTGGGGCTCACAGTTCACGGGGATTAGAGTCCATAACCATCCTGTCAAGGAGCACAATGCTGAAGCAGTAAACAGAGTAACATCTTAATCCAGAAGCATGAGGTAGAGACAGAGACAACTAACTGGGAATGGCTCGGGCTTTGAAACTACAAAGATAGCCTCCAAACTTTTTCCTCTAACAAGGCCACACCTCTTAAACCTTCCCAAACAGCTCCATCAACTAGTCACCAACTGTTCAAATATAGGAGCCTATGGGGCCCATTGACTTTCAAACCATCACATTGCTGTGAGAATTTCCTTTTTCTAGCAAAGGTGGCTAGCCTGCCATGGGCCAACATTTCATAAATCTCCACCACCCAGTAAAATGTTCCTTTACACAAAGCCCCTGCTACAGTCTCAGGACTTGATGGTCTAGAATGGCCAGCCCCTTCCACCTTTCCTTCATTTCCTTCAGACTGTTCTTCAAACTGTCCAATTTGGAGTAGACTGTGAGGCTGAACCTCAGCCAATGAACAACAGCCAGGCTCTTCCTTGCCTGGTTATCCACATGTTCTGCTTGCCAGCCTGCTTTGGGTCACAGCATACTATTTTTACAAAAAGGAAGTGCTTTGGCAGGTTACTTTCAGTTTGCTCATGTGTTCTTGGTGGAACACCAAGGGTCTTCTTTCCTAACAAGTATGTGGGTGTGGGATGCTGAGCTGAAATACAAATGTATAGGAATATAGAAGGCAGCAACCTCTGTTCTTAATAAAGTGAGGAGAGAGAGGTTTTGTATACTTAATGGGCTGCTGTCAAGAAAACCAGCTTCTGAACACCACTTAAGAACTAGCCTCCAGGAGATACCATAGTACACAGACCCTAAAACAACCACATGATGTCATCCCTGGATGACCACACCTCACACCTTCATGTGGCCGCCTCTTTATGAGTATGGGCAGGAACTCTGACTCACTTCCATGCAACAGAACACAGCTGAGGCGTTGGGATGTCACACTATGGTTATAAACACCAGCAGCAGATGGGAGATAGCCGTGACTTCTGCCTCCACCGGCTACTCCATGCAACCTTGAGTCAGGTTTTTAATCTCACTCACACTTTATTTTCTACAAAGTAAGCACAATGCCGGTCAGCTCCCTGGCCAGTGTTGGGCTATCAGCACTGGGAAGGTCATGAGACGTCTTTGTACCTGTTGTCAAACAGCCTCATCCCTCTGCCCTAACCTTCTCTGGGTCTTCTATCCTGTGTCTTCCCCTGGGCTCTCTCACCATTTCCATGGCCTAGAGTAAGATTGAGAGAGGATCCTCTGTCTGAACCAGAGATGAACTTGCAACCTGGGAATGTAGTGTCTATCATTCATTCCCTTGATTTTAGTTCACAAGAACTCTGATGGGCAAACAGCCATACTTTTCTGGTTTTATCTATAGGAACTTCTTTTTTTTTAATCACACACACACACACACACACACACACACACACACACACACACACAGAAGACAGAGCACAATTTACAAGGGTAGACTTTCTCCTCCACGCAGAGATTGAACTCAGGTCTTCAGGGTTGGCATCAGGCTCCTTTACCCACTGAGCCATCTCATCAGCTCCTCCTGGAACCTGTTAATGCCTTCAAATACTGAGTAACTTCTCCATGTTCCTTCTTGTTGGGAGTATGCTGGGATGCCACAGATCACAGGACCACGCCCTAATAAACTATGCCAGACAGCACAGCCAGATAAAACTTGAGGTGGGAAAGGCAAGTTGAGTAGGAGGTGTTTGACCTTGCTGAAAGGCGACCTTGAGTTCATAGCTCTCTTAGAGTGTGCCAGCCAACTTTATGGGAACAGTGTCCACCTCCCCAGGTCCCTAGGAAAACCAAAGAGCCTTGATAGCCAGCCTCTGGCTCTGCTGAGGAAGATTTCCCAGAATATTCCAGACCCTCTGCCCCAAGCTGGGCAGGAGAGTGAACTCCCTCCAGTCCCGAGCCAGCTCTCCCCTAGCTCTCCCCTCCATACCCCAGCCCTGTCTACTCCCTTTGCTCAGACCAAGGGGATGGGGAGGTAGAGTGCAGCAGCTGGGCACAAACCCAGCTCTCCCTCAGGCCAGTGTAAGGACTAGACGATGGGCAAAGAGCTAGAAGGTCATTCCCAAACCTGGAATGTAGCTCTGAAGGTGACCTTGAGCTCTGTCTGAAGTCAGAGGGAAGGATGCAACTTACTGACCCTGAAAGCCAGTGACGTGGACTCCAGTAAAGTGCTGGCTACATGTGGTAGTCCAGGGACCTCACAAGCCCTGTCATCTCGAATCAAATCATCATCACTATCCCAGGTACCCATCTATCACAGCCTCTAGCCAGACACACACACACACACACACACACACACACACACACACACACACACGTACACGCACACACACTGAGACGAAAGGATATGAATCAAATTCTAACACTAGAACTGAGATTTGAACCCATGTTGCCTGGCTGCCAAACCATAAAGATAATCAAAGAAAAGCTTGTTTAGACACACCAAAGCCACTTTTCAGCAATATCTATCTTATCCTGTGAACACACACACAAACATACACATATACACACATACATGCACACACATATACATACACAAACATACACATATACACACATATGCACATATATATATACACATAACACACATAGACACACACATATACACACATACATACACACAAATACACTCATATATATATATACATACTTATATACATACACACATATACACATGCACACACATACATGCACTCGAGCACACACACACAGAGAGAGAGAGAGAAAAGAAAGAAGGAGATGTTTGCATCCTGCAAAGCCTACAGAGATCTATGGCCCAGGCAGCAGGCAGGTCCTGTTCATCACAGGCTCTGTCAGAAGACAGCAGATTAGACCATATTTCCCTGCTGGTTCTATAGCTCTTCCCTGTTCTCTATTGGGTCCTCAGTTCAGTCTGCAAGACCTTAATTTCAGGCACAATGCCATGGGCTCTTCCTCTGGAAATGGCCAAGGGCACGAATGCCTGAGCTTCAAATTCAGGAGGAGCTAAGAGGGAAAGAATGAAAGTCCAAACCAAGGAAAGCAGGATGAAGGCAGGGAATGTCAGGGGACAGAGGAAGGGCGTGGGGGACATAGGGCTAACGGAAGAGGGGATGGTGGAGAAAGAAGAGGAATGTGGAGGGAGCAGGGACAAGAGGAAATGAAGGGGTTGGTGGGGATGATGAGAGGAAGTAAGGGAATAGGGAGAGAGGAGGGACAATGGTGGGAAATCCTTCTGCATCCCAACCACCAGCATCAGCCCACTTGAAATTCTCAGACTCAGCTTGACAGGAGTGCGCTGGGAAGACAGAAGAGATGGAATGTTCCACCGGTCCTGGTGGAATCCACAGCCCTTTGGGAACACAGCTCAGAATCACTGCTGGGAGGGAGCAGAGATAAGAGCAAGCACAGGAAACAGGATGGGTGTTGGTGACATAGGACCATGATTACAGGGCCCAGAAGTCAAAAGGGTTGTGACAAGTGTGGGCCCTCGAGACAGGAGCTCACTTCAGACCTCAGAAGCAGGCATAGCAAAGGAAAAACTATCACGTCTCAGTCGCACCAAAGGCTGGTGTTCATGAAGAGCATGAGATGTGTGGGAAAGGGCTGACAACAGATCTTACTATCTCAAGTATTAACCATGACCTTCTGCAATTAGAGGAGGTGCAGGAACGGTCTCACCATGTACCTCAGCCTGGCCTGGAACTTACTATGTAGCATAGGCTAAACTTGAATTCCTGATTCTTCTGACTCAGCCTCCTGATTCTTCTGACTCAGCCTCCTGGGATGACAGACATGCACCACCACACCTGCCTAGATCAGTGTTTGCTTTTTTAAATGTGTCACCAAATAAAGAATCTTCATCAGTGGGCCAACAAGAGAGCTCAGTGAGTAAAGGGTGCTTGCCAACAAGCCTGACTACTGACTTTGACTCTGGGACTCACACAATGGAAGGAGAGTGAATGGCTCTCACAAGTATTCCTCTGACCTCTACACATGCGCACACACACACACACACACACACACACACACACACACAAGCATGCACCGACACGCACTGTGGTGTGATTGTTTTCCAGTTGGTGGAATTGTTTGGGAAGGCTTAGGAGGTGTGTGCTTTTTGGAGAATGTGTGTCACTGAAGTTTAACTTTGAGGTTTCAAAAGCCCATGCCATTTCCAGTTGGCTCTCTCTTCCTCATGCTTGTTGTCTCACGATATAAGTTCTTGGGCTGGAGAGATGGCTCAGTGGTTGAGAGCACTGACTGCTTTTCCAGAGGTCCTGAGTTCAAATCCCAGCAACCACATGGTGGCTCACAACCATCCATAATGAGAGATCTGATGACCTCATATGAGCAAGCAGGGTCTGGAGCAAGTGGGGCTGAAGCAAGAGAAAGAAGGGAAGGTGGAAAAAAAAAAGATATAAGCTCTCAGCTACTGCTCCAGCTCCGTGCCTGCCTGCCTGCCTGCCTGCTGCTGTGCTCCCCACCATGGTGACCATGGCCTCAAGCCCTCTGAAATTGTAGTCCCCAAAGAAACTCTTGTATAATTTATCTTACTCCTGGTGTTTCATCATAGCAATAGAAAAATAACTAAAACACATACACATAAAATTACTTTAAAAAAAAAATACAAAAAGAACATTCATAATTATTACCCTGCCATTTGGAGCCCAGGCATGCTTTATAAATTTCTGTTTCAAGCTTCCGGTTGGTGGCATTTTGTATAGCAAGCAGCCTATGGACTAGTTAGAAACAGCCTCAGACTTCAGTCCAAGTCCAGAGTTAGAACCTACATTCCTGTCCCTTGCAGCCACCTCCTATGGTCACTTAGGAACCAGTTAGCAGATCTTTCCAGGAGTGCTGTCACAAAATAAACACTCTGTTTGAACAAAGCTGCTGAAGCAGGCAGATTCAGACAGCTGAGTACAGAGTAGCCAGGCAGGCTTCGTTTACAGTTTTAAGGGACCCACACTTAAATATGACACCAGGGGCCTCTACAGCCTGCCTTTCAAAGCTAGCACTGGCACCAAGGAAAATAACCCTTTGTGTTTCATTGGTGAGGAAAACATCTCTGTATCCCAACAATAGAAAAGAAAGAGGTTGGAACTGGATGCCTCCTCCTTCCCACAGCCGGTTCCCTGACTATCCACTGTGCCCTGCTGTTTTTCAATAATGGACAATTAGGCCCATTGTAACCGTTCAGTCCCTCAATAGCCTTGGTCTGGGGGAATTTGTTAAAAAAAAAAAAATGTTGGCTGTAGGGCACAGATTGGATCTTCTTTAAATTTCTCATTAATCAGATACCTCTTATCATCTCTACTGGGTCCCATGAGGAGTTGTGTAGCCTTGCCAATCATCTGGGTGTCTCTGTGGCTTACACTGGTATTGCACAGTTTAACTCTGACCAACTGCAGTGCGCTGCCAAGCCAGGTGTAGGATTTCCCACTGGCCCGCATTCCCTGCTCCCGGAAGAAGATGGACTGAATGCTGCCTTAGCCAGAAGTGGGAAAGCCTTCCTAGTTGGGGGGACGGGGGAGGGGGGGAAACTTATTGGGTTGATTCAAAATGGGTTGTGTAGCTGCCCTTGCCAACTTTAATCTCTGTTTAATTTAATTAACTGTTGCTTTAATGTTTTGTGCTAAATTTTAGGAACCCTGGGGAAAGTACTGAGCTGTGTCAAGAGGACAGAGGAGAAAGAAAGAGAAATTAGGTAATATTGAACGACACTTTCGTTTTCTGAGTGGAAGGAGGTACTATTTGAGATTTTTGGTGTGGGATTTTGGGGGTTGGACACTTATTGTTGAGGCATTGTCTTGCCCAGTAATGCCTGTGGCCAGAACTCACTATGTAAACCTGGCTGGCCTCAAATTCTCAGGAATTTGCCTGCCTCTGCCTCTTTGGTGCTGGGATTTAAGATGTATACCATACCCAGCATGCTGTTTGAGTTCTGAGGCACAGCAAAAAGAGATTCTAGGGCTCGTGCTAGAGAACCTACCCTCAGGGGGAGGGAGCAGACAGCGAGAGCTCATCTTCCTCAGTTTTAGGAAGCCGTGGAGTGGACAGAGTAGGACCTATGTAAGATATGCTATTATAGTCGGCAGAGAATTGCCAGTCCCAAGAGTTGATCTCTGAAGCATGACTGGAGATTCCACTCGCAGTGCCTACCTTGGCTAAAGATGTTGAGAACCAAGGAAACGCTGTGAAGAGAACTTCAGAATAGATGGCTCCTTTCTGGTGGTCCCTTCTCCCGCTGCCCTGACCCTCAGGCTTAGACAGGAGAGGGTGGAGGATTAGGTAGAGAGAGCAGATTCTCCAGGTAAGGTGTGTTAGAAACACAAGTCAGAACCTGACTAAGATGACAGTTCATCTGACTAGTTACAAACGAAATCTCGCAGGTGGGTATGGTGGCACGTGCCAGCGATACTGGCACCTGAGACGTGGAAGCAGGATGATCAGAGATCAAGATCAGTTTTGGCCACAAAGCAAGTTAGAGGCCAGCCTGGGCTACATGAGACTTGGTCTCAAAAACAAAAACAAACAAAACCCTTAGGAGACAAAGTGACTTCACTACGGAGTCTCCAGGTCTCTTTTACATGTGGACGCTGAAACTCCATGGAAATCATACTTTATCATCATCATCAACAAGCCATCCTTCTTTTATCTAAAAAGAAAGGTCATTAGTGAGATGATCATTAGTGCTTTCTTGTTAGAAGGTGTCAACCCAGATTCTTCTGACATTAAGTGAAGGACAGATGTAGGAGACTCAGAGGGCCCATAATGCACAGCTGTGCAGGGCAGCATGGTCCATCCGTGTGATATAAAGGGATGGAGATGCTGATGCTGACCTCCCCCAAACCGTATGCGAATATTCATTTCTTAAGATAACAGCTGTCAACCTTCATCCACTTCTAATGTTCTCTCCCGTCCTGGTAAGTTGAGGTGAAAACACTAAGGTTAACAACAGAATAGGAAGCAACCGGGAGTGAATTGCTCCCCCCTCTACGCAATGATTAGTGAAGAGATGGTCTGTTGAGTCATCCTAATGCACAGAGAGCCATCGTCTGGGGAAGCTTGCAGAAAGCCCCAGTGCAAGCAGGATGCTTCCCTGTAATCAATGGAACTGAACAGAGGTCCAGAAATAAAGCACATAAACGTGGGGCTTGAACCTGTGATAATCAAGACAGTTCAGATCCAGGGACCAGGTTGATTCAGTGGGTGCTGCCAGAACACTAGGTAGACATTTGACAACGGAGTTGCTATGAGCCTTGCTTCAGTCTAACACTAATATAAACCCTGAGCTGGGTGTGTCAGCTCATGCCGCTCACCCCAACACTGAGGAGGCTGAGGTAGCAGATTATCATGAATCTTTTGTCATCCTGGGCTACAAAGTGAGTTCTAGGCCAGTCTGGGCTATTATGTATGTGGTTTGCCAGAAAATGACTGCTCACACACAGCTACTTAAAATAAATTTACATTAAATAAATAAAAGTAAGAACTGGGCCAGCAAGAAGGCTCAGTGGGTAAAGATGCTTGCTGCCAAGCCTGATGACCCGAATTCCATCCTCAGAACCCACATGGTAGAAGGAGAGAACCAATTCCTGAAAGTTGACCTCTGACCTCTACACACCTTCACACATGCTCACATGCATTCACAGGCAATAAATAAAATAAAATGTAACTAAAATAAATTTAAAGCTGGATGTACATGCTTTCGATTCCAACAGTTGAGAGGTAGATACAGACAGGTCACTGTTACTTCAAGGCCAGCCTAGTCTACATAGTGAGTTTCGGGTCAGCCAGGGTTACAAATTTAGACTCAAAAAAAAAGCGGGAGGGGGTAGAGAGATGGTTCAGAGGTTATCTGTTATCTTTGGGATTCTATTGCTACAAAGAAACATAATGGCCAAAAGCAAGTTAGGGAGGAAAGAGGGTTTATTTGGCTCACACTTTCACATTGTAATCCATCACTGAAGGAAGTCAGGACAGGAACTCACACAGGGCAGGAACCTGGAGGCAGGAGCTGATGCAGAGACCATGGAAGGGTGCTGCTTACTGGCTTGCTCATCATGGCTTGCTCAGCCTGCTTTCTTATAGAACCCAGGACCATCAACCCATCAATCACTAATTTAAAACGTGCCCTACAACTGGATCTTATGGAGGCATTTCAACTGAAGTTCCCTCCTCTCCGATTACTCTAGCTGTGTCAAGGTGACATAAAGCTAGCCAGCACAGAGTTTAAGAGCCCTAGCTGTTCTTCCAAGGGATGTGAGTTCAATTCCTAGCACCCATAACCCTGTCTAACTCCAATTACAGGGATCCAACGGCCTCTTCTGGCCTCCAAGGGCATCAGCCACACATATGGTGCACAGACATACATGTAGTCAAAACGTTCAAATGCATAAAATAAATAAATAAATAATTTGAAATTTTCAAGATTAGCCAGTAGTCATATGTGCTTAAACTTAAAATTAAAATGAAAGTAAACACTGTTTTATTCAGTTGAGACAGCTAAACTACAAAATTGGACCCTAGACAGTTCAACTCTTGGTGGTTTTGATTTTGGACTTTACTAAACAGCAAGGAGAAAAATAAACAGAATTTAGAATCTTGGAATGGAGAATTCTCTAAAAATACCAGAAGTAGAAACCAAGGGGAAATCATTCAACTTGATAGGTACACAATTTTAATTGTTTCTTATAAAAAATAATTTCAAATAGTGAAAAACAAAGGAAAAATTTACAACCTATAACCAGATATGAAGCTAATTTCCTTAATAAAATAATTTAAAAAGGACAAAGCCCTTCATAGGGCCACAGATATAAATGACCAACAAATATATAATTACATTAAATGGTACTTAACTTCCCTCATAATTGGGGAAATTCAAATTATATAATGATGGTGCGGTCATTAAGTCACAGATGAGGTCACTTGATCTGCATGTGCTTAGCTGGAGGGGGGGGGAGGAAGAGGGGGGCTGTGAGCCCAGCAGTTTCACACATTGTTGGAACAGCAAACCACAGAAACCTCTCTGGGGGCAGTGCAGGCAGAAGCTGAATTTTAAAATGCAGGGCACCTCAAACCCAGGTTTTCTCTCATTAAGAATTTATCCTCTAGGTCAGAGGCTTAAGGTGCCTGCCACCAAACTCGATGGCCTGGACCCCAGTTTTATTCCTGGGTCCCAGATGGTGTGGAAGGAAAAAAGCTCCTGAAAGTTGTCCTCTGACCTCCAGATGTGCTCAAAATTGTCCTCTGACCTCCAGATGTGCCCTGTGGCATGCACATGTGCATATACACAAACACACATGCAAAATAAGTAAACAATATGTAATAAAAATATGGGGGTTGTTTGTTTGTTTGTTTGAGATAGGGCCTTACTATGTAGCCCTGGCTGTCCTGGAACTCACTCTGTAGCCCCTGCTGACCTGAAACTCACTATGTAGACCAGGCTGGCTTGAAACTCAGAGACCTGCTTCCCAATTACCGGAATTAAAGCTGTGAGCCACTGTGACAGCCTGCCTTTCTTTCTTTCTTTCTTTCTTTCTTTCTTTCTTTCTTTCTTTCTTTCTTTCTTTCTTCTTCCTTCCTTCCTTTCTTCCTTCCTTCCTCCCCCTCTCTTTCTTTCTTTCTTTCTTTCTTTCTTTCTTTCTTTCTTTCTTTCTTTCTTTCTCTATAAACCCAGTACTCAGAAGAGTGAGGCAAGAGGATTGCCCTTGAGTTTGAGGCCAGCCTGGACTACAGTGTCAACCTTGATTTCAAAACAGCTAAAATTAATTACTTAATCAATTAATTCGATGTTTAGAAAAAGAATGTAGGCTACAAACATACGTATAGGTACTTACAGTTATATATTTACAGAATGGTTACCTACTATGTCACCTGTCACAACACAAGCCAGGTGTGGTGACGTACACTGTAACCACAGTACTCTGGAGGAGGACCAAGAGTTATGGACTAGTCTGGACTATGTAATGAGATACTGTCTAAAAATACTAGGGCCAGAACTATTATTGCTCAGTGGTTAGAGCGCTTGCCTAGCATGCATGAGGTCTCCAGTACTGCCAACAAAGCACAGAACAACCCTGTTGTGGCGATGCAGTGAGGAACAACATTTCCGTTACAGATTTGTGTGTGTGCCAGGCATGGTGGTAGCACACGCCTCAGTCCTTAGAACCTCTGATGCTGAGGAAGGTTGAGAGTTCTAGGCCAGCTTGGGCTACAGAGTAAGCATCTGTCAAACAAATGAGAGAGAGAGAGAGAGAGAGAGAGAGAGAGATGCTAATATGTAAAGTCTCCCAAATACGTAAAATCCCAAAATATAGAAGTGAAAAAATTCATAGTTAGACAATGTCTAGCACAATTCTAACTTAGTCTTGTTTTGTCTTCAGGACATATAGAATATTCATATGTGTGTTTTGCATATATGCAAATAAGATAGACACAAAGGACCACAGGAACGGCTAACAGTTATTCTGGATGACATTGTTTTGTTTTCTTCTTTAGTTTTTTGTTGTTGTTGTTGTTCTTTTTATTTTTCGCTCCTAAATATTTGCATTCATTTGTTTACCTTAAAAAAATGAAATGTTTTCAAAAATGAATGAAGGTGCTATATAAACAGAAAACATTTGTCTCCTGAATAAATGTGAGCCTGAAAGGGCTGTGTATACTTGAGAAATGTATAAAGGTAACATAGGGGTCCTTGCCTGAGTGACGGAGCTACACCCAGCACACACTGCAAGCAAGGGTGGGGGTCCTGATGTCAAAGCAGTCAGGCAGGTATCAGCTCACTGTGGCCACCCGATACTCAACAGAAGATTCAGGGCTGACTCAGAGAGGGATCTGGTTCCCTGGAATACTGTCATGAAGAGAAAGCCATGTGACACCCTGGAGCAGAATGGCTGGCCAGTACAACACTGTGGGAAACCACACTTTCTTTTGGCTGTGGGCTTGATGGAGGCTTTTCTTTAAGCACTTGTGTCGTTAGGGACAAGATGCTGAGGAGAGAAACGAGTTTATGCTGTGATGGGGATGGGGACCTATAAGAGGATGCTCTCTTTTATGGGAAAATGGAGCCCCTAGGACCAGGGATGGAAGGCCTCGTGGGTCCAGAAACTTCTAGAAGAGAAGTTTGCTTGAAGAGAGATACTGCTGAGGATGCAAGCCTCAGAGTGGGTGTGCTGTGTTCTCTAGAGAACCTTCAGCCTCCGTGGACATGTTGAAGAATCCTCAATATCCCATCTCCCTGTGAAAATTGTACTGAACGGTGTTCTTTCTATGTCCATTGCCTGGGTCCATACTTCTCACAAATTTGGTTAAGATGTTCACAAAAGGTAGCACTTTTTCCTTGTTCAAGCCTATACAACACGTTTCCACAATGATGCTGCTAGAGTTTGCTTTTGTGTTGCTGTAACGTAACCCAAAACAATTTAAGAAGGAGAGGGTTTGTTTCAGCTTATACTCTCAGGTCTTGGTCCATCATTGAGGACAATCAGGGCAGGAACTGAAGCAGAGAGCATGGCCAAAAGCTGCTTCCTAGCTTGCTCCCTGGCTCGTGCTTAGCTGGCTTTCTTATACAGCCCAGGACTGCCCACCCACCCCAGGAATGGAGCTATTTAGAGTGGGCTGAGCCTGGCACCAGTTAACCTGAGACATGTCCACAGGCCAGTCTGATGGAGGAAATTCTTTAAGGTGCTCTCTTCTCAGATGACTCTAGATGGTATCAGGCTGACAGTAGAAAGCTAACCGAGACCCTCTACCCCATATACAATAAAAACTAATCAGTATAAATATGTAAGCCTCATGGTTGTAGTTCCCTACACAACATTCAGCACGTAGACACAGCTCCCTGATGTGGCAAAGCTCCATATTGTCATATCCCTCTGATGGATCCTCTGGAAGGCTAACCTAGGCATGGAGGTTCTTTCCTGCATTTAAATAACGTTCTAAAAGGCTCAGGACTGGAATTGTAAGACCAAAGCTGCAAGCATTTCCCCAGCGTGTCGCCATTATTTGCAGCCAGGATATGGCTGTGTTTAGTGCCCGTGAGTTGCTGGGAGGATGGGGCCAGGAAGTTATCCTTGCCCCAGTAGCTACAGCAAAAGACTATAGATTGGATGGCTTAGAAAGCAGACATTTACTTTGCATGCTGGTAGTCTTTGTGTGTATGTGTGCTTGCGCATTTATGCGTGTGCATGTGAGTGTGGAGCTCAGAGGGATCCTGGGGTATCCTTCCTCCCTCAGGTCCACCTGCCTTGTATATGTTTTGTTTTGTACAACAGGGTCTCTCACTGCCCTAGGGCTTGCAGATCAGGCTAGGCTGGATGGCCAGTAAGCCCCCAGGGAAGCACCTGTCTCTACTCTTCAGCACACTGGGATTGCAAGTGTGTACCACCATACATGTGTACGTGTATGTGTGGGACGTGTGTGAGCGTAAGGTGTGTGGGATATGTGTGGGTAGTGTGTGTGTGTGTGTGTGTGTGTGTGTGTGTGTGTGTGTATTGAGACATGGCTAACATGTCTCACTTTGTAGACTGGCTAAGAACTCTCTGTGTAGATAGGCTAACTTTGAATGTATGGAGATGCTCCTGCCTCTGCTTCTGAAGTGCTGGGATTAAAGGTATATACCATTATTTTTGGCCCTTTGCCCAGATTTTTTTTTTTTCCTTGTGATCTAGGGATCGAGCTCAGGTTCTGGGAATTGACCTGAAGCATTTTACATACTGAGTGATCTCTCTAGTCCCTAGAAGTCCTAAGGAAAGGTGCTAACATGGTCCTCTTCAGTTAAGGACCACCCATCACCCTCTTGCTGTCTCCACATGGCCTTTTCCTGGTGTACGCATCCATAGAAGGAAAGAGACTTTTTAGAAGGCCACTTAGGGTCCCACTTCATCTCAAGCACCTCCTCTAGTGACCTCATTTAACCTTAAGTGCCTCCCAAAAGCCCCACAGCCAAATACAGTCACACTGAGGGTCAGCTGGGGCTTCCATGTGTTAATCTAGAGAGAGACAAAATCCAGTCAACCATCGATGGCTGCTTGCTAAGGAAGCTCCAGAGACCTCTTAGCTCAGATCCGTCCCAGGCTTCACTCCAGCCTCTGCTCTGTGGTGAAACATGTAGAGGGGGCAAAACTCTACCCTCACAGAGATGGGGGTGGGGAGGGTGGGGGGAGGATTCGGAAGGGGTGAGGGTGTGGGGGTGGAGTGGGGAGTTAAGTGGATGCAGGATACCCCACTGAGAGCAGGAAACTGGTTCAACCCTGTATTTTTGTAGTCTGTGAACACCACTATGGGCTCAGAAGAGGTATATCAGAAGTGAGGCAGTTATCTGTCACTCGGGTTCCTGCCCTCTCCTGTTTGGATCATAGGTGGACCTGGACCACCACTAGGATCTGGAATAACAAAGCAGGGGTGTTTTCCTTAGAGGCTGTATCTCACGGGCAGTGTGACAGGCCTACTGATGTCTCCAGCACCCACGAGACAGGTGATGCAATGGCTGAGGCAGAGTTTAGAGAAGCCAGATCCACACAGCTGGTTCACCTTACAAGACTGGCCCCCATCCAGCTATCTCCACAAACCGCCAGTCCACTCTCATCAAGAGGTCTTTACTTCAAATTAAGATACAGGGTGCTTGTCTCTGAGCTCTCAGCCATCTGATGTTCTCTGTAGCCCTACACAGCCCGGGATGGAACAGCACTGTACAGGGGGAACCCGAGAGTTCACACAGAGGCTGCCTTAGCGAGTGTGGTGAGACCTAGTCTTTATGCCCATCACTGTAGGAGGCGGAATCTATAAGTGATGTCAGTTGCTCTTCCACCCACTCAGCACCCCCACCCCAATATCCACACTCAGGTCCAAAACATGTGTGTGCAATGTGGACTTTGCTGATTTTATATGGGGAGTGAAGGATGCCATACAGTAAAATTTAATGAAACTTTCCTATTAGTCACACTGCTTCCCCTAGCAGTTTTAGATCTGCCTGCCCATAACCAACCTCTTCTCCGTCTCCTCATTCGGAGACTAAAGATCGATGCGTTACCACCCCAGGCTCTTCTTCATCCGAATTCACCTTTTTTTCCCTTCAAACAAACACTAAGCCCTACCAAGGCTTTACCAACTTCCAGTTCTCAAAGTGTGTTCCTGGAGTTCAGTTTATAAAGGTCAAGGTCACAGGGAAGTTCAAGTACTGCAGGGTAATAAAAGCATGAACTAAGGAGACAGGAAAAAGGAACCAGACTCCAGCTGCAGACGCCACAGCCAAGGTAAAGTGTGGCTCACCTCTTGTCCTCAGAGAACGCCCTTGATGTTAGTTAATTAATGAGGCGGAGGTATTGCCTTGCGTTCTGCCCGCTCTGACAACTCTGAGAAGGAAGTGACTGCATTTCTTTTACCGAGGTGTCCAGAATTTCCAGTCCACAGAATCACATAGCACCTGTGTTCAGTGGCTGCCTGTCCATTAGTTCATGAGTCCATGTTTATGCTAACCCCGGGTTAGCCTAGCGAGGCCTCTACTGCAGAGGGAAGTGTCCCCAGATCCCATAAGCTGCTGTTCGAGTATGAGAACAAGTGTAAAAGAACATTAATCAATGTAATCGAATGTGTGGGAATTATGTTTTTAATGTTCTGATGGGGGGCGGGAGAGATGGCTCAGTGGCTAAGAGCACTGACTGCTCTTCCAAAGGTCCTGAGTTCAATTCCCAGCAACCACATGGTGGCTTACAACCATCTGTAATGAGATCTGATGTCCTCTTCTGGTGTGTCTGAAGACAGCTACAGTGTACTCACCTACATAAAATAAATAAATAAAATTTAAAAATAAAAATAAAAATAAATTTAAAAAGGGAAATTTTATTTATTTATTTATTTATTTTTGGTTTCTCGAGACAGGGTTTCTCTGTGTAGCCCTGGCTATCCTGGAACTCACTCTGTAGACCAGGCTGGCCTCGAACTCAGAAATCCACCTGCCTCTGCCTCCCAAGTGCTGGGACTAAAGGTGTGCGCCACCACCACCCGGCAAAAAAGGGAAATTTTAATGTTCTGATGGATTAGGAGAGGATCCATTCCCAGAAATATCACAGTATTAAACAGGGTTGGGATTTTAGAGGCTCCGTTTTGCAGATGGAGAAACTGAGACCTAAACAAGGGTAAAGGTCCCCACAAGTCAGGCAGTCTTGTCTGTGATTAGCTTTGGAAGTTTTCTTAACCCATCCTTGGTCCTTTCTCCACCATTGGTGAACGGTCCTTTTGTTCCTTCATCCATTTGGGGTACCACACACACAGGGCCTGCATACACTGGCCCTGACGGGAACATCTGACCTTATAAAAATATGACTTCCTGCCTCTAAAAATTAGGCAAGCAGTGTACAGAGGTGGCACAGTCAAGACTTTTGGATGCCAGGAAAGTGCTTTTTTGAGGGAAAGGAACAGAAATGATTTCAGTTCTAAGTAACTTTTAGGGACTTGTTCAGGGAGTGGTGGCACATGCATACAATCCCAGCACTTGGATAACAAGGCACGAAGAGTGGGGTTGTTCAAGTCTAACCACCATGTAGCAAGTTTAAAGCTAGTTGGGCTACATGAGACACTGTTTCAAAACAAAATAAAATAATAAAATAAAACTGAAGAAAATTGAAAAAGTACACACACACACACACACAGAGAGAGAGAGAGAGAGAGAGAGAGAGAGAGAGAGAGAGAGAGACAGAGTGGGCTTCCTTGTATAGAGAACTATGGCTTGAAGCTTTAAAAAAAAAAGCATTTTATGTGTATGGGTGTCTGTGCCTGCCATGTATGTCTGTGCACAGTGTGCATGCCAGGTGCCCACAGAGGCCAAAAGAGGGCATCAAATCCCATGGAACTGGAGTTGTGAGCAAGCCATTTGGGTGCTGGGAACTGAACCCAGGTCTCCTGCAAGATCGGCAAGTGCTCTTAACCACTGAGTCATCCGCCCAGGTCTGTGTAAAGTATTTTTAAAAGTCCGAGCATCATGGCCTACAGGACCTGTGCTCCTGATGACATGTTTCAGGAGAGGAAATGGAGGCTCAGGAGAGGATGTCCTTTATCCAGGTGATGGGAAGTTGGGATGGAGTGCAGTGACCCACACGGGCAGATTCTCACTCCTTGCACGTTGTTAGTACCTCCTCTGTTGTTAGAGCAGTTCCTTTTTCCTGTATCCCACAGATGGACAGAGGATGCGCCAACTAGGAAGCTTTTAGAATATTCGGTACCATGAAACACACACACACACACACACACACAGAGAGAGAGAGAGAGAGAGAGAGAGAGAGAGAGAGAGAGAGAGAACAAAATTTGAAAATGTTTGAATTTTCCATATGCTGAGCACTATGGTTCATCTGTGGTGCAAACGGGCCTCGCTCTCCAGGAGCCTCTGTAGACTATAGTTAGCCTGTGATGCTGTGTGAAACGCTGCAGACTTCTTTCTTGTCTTTGTTCCCTAAACTATGCAGAGTGACAGCTATTGTTCTGAGACAGGGTCTTACTTGGCCCAGATGGGTCCCGATTCTGCTGAGGCCTGTGAAAGCTATTTATAAAAGCATTCCCATTGTGTAAGCTATCATATGGCATCGAGATGACTGGCAGAAGAGAGGAGAGTGTAAACAAATTCCATGCAAACACCACACCATTTTATTTGAGTGCTGTGGCTAATAGTGGGGCTCGGTATTCTTGGGAGTCTGGAGACAATCACCTTTGCATACTACCGTGAGGGTCCCAGTGGGCATGTGCTGGCGGGCCCTCTGTCATGCCCATTCAGCCCCAGCAGAAAGGATTCTGCTGTTAGCTGGAAGGTTGAGCTGGGCAGGTCATAAAACTCAGTGAAAAAACATTGCCTTGGGAGAACACTAGGGCTAAAGCAATGTGAATACTTATTTCCTAGTCTCGGAAGGCGCTTGGCACATCCATCAAATGCCCTCTCTGACCTGCACGGCTGTCATACCGATGAAGCAGTCTATTCAGGAGACTCCCTGTGCTTAGGGAAAGGGCACCTGGACTCAGCCCTGGGAGATATAGAGTGTCTGTTCTGTGCTATCCCCCTTTGGCTGTGGCCTAGAACAAGTCACTCTCTCCCTGTCTTTGAGATATGGACCACTGTGGATGGCAGCAGCCTCCATGGAAGTCACAGATGGTTGACTGACAAATAGCGTAACAGTCGGTGGCCATTCCATAAACATTTGCATTGACTTTCTATTGAGAGTTTATATTTTCCAAATTGACTAGAAAAGTGATTTATGGGGGTGGAGAGATGGCTCAGTGGCTAAGAGCACTGACTGCTCTTCCAGAGGTCCTGAGTTCAATTCCCAGCAACCACATGGTAGCTCACAACCATCTGTAATGGGATGTGATGCCTTCTCCTAGTGTGTCTGAAGACAGCAATGATGTACTCGCATACATAAAATAAATACATCTTTTGAAAAAAAAAAAGAAAAGTGATCTATTTTTGGTTGTCATTTTGTACACTCTCTGTTCAGAGGGTCCATTGAATCATTCCCTGGATGTATTACATCCTAAAACTTCACAAGAGCCCACAGGATATTGTGACAGGTGATCTAAAACAAAACAACAACATCATCAACAACAACAACACCCAAACAACCAAAAACTAAATTCCAAAGATACTTTAAAAATGTGTAACCAGGGCCAGTAAGATGGCTCAGTGGGTAAAGGTGCTTGAGGCCAAGCACGAAGACCTGAGTTTGATTCTCAGAACCCACTTGATGGAAGAAAAGAACTAACCCTTCAAAGTTGCCTTTTGATGTCCCATGTGAACCCACATGTGTATACACACATGCACACACACACACACACATACACAGGCACAAATGGATGTAATATACATGACAGATACAATAAAAAATAAAGCTGATAAATGTTTAGAAACCCTCTTTCAGTGGCTTCCATAGGCCCGCCCATTCCAAATCAGTTTCTTTGGTTTTCACACAATTTAGGAGGTGATTATATAATTTCAAAAGTGTCTGCAAACTACTCATTTGCATCTGATTTCTCAATGTCTAATTTGCTCATCAGCTGAAGCTATGTGTATAAAACCAGCTTTTTAATCAGCTCTCAGAATGTGTGTAAGCAAATTAATCTTCTGTTTTATGGGAGAAGAATTCAGGAGCTGAGTGAGAACTAGTGTACATTTTGCACTTGATGTACAGAGAAACGAATTTCCACTCTGTTACTGTGTGTGGTTGTAACCATCCACCATCCACATTGCTGAAACCCCACGGTGGGTGTGAGCATCTCCGTGGGGCTCAGCATCTCCGGAAGCTGACTGCAGCGGGGACCAGTGTCTTTGTGACACATGCAGAAGGCAGATTGAGGAGGTGACCTGAGGAATAAAGGGTATCTTTGCCTAGCACCCTTGCTTGGAAATAGAGAAGAAAAGGGCAGTAGCTGACTCAGGAAAACTTTGTGGGACCACAGAGCTACTGGAAAAAGAGCACTGACACCCTGCACTGTCATCTCTTTGTGTTCCCTCTTCTTTTTAATTGCAGCCTCACGTCTGCTCTCTGCCACCCAGAACCACAGGCAGTTAATTTCCATCTGTGCTGGCTCAGTGCTGGGTAGCTTCCCAGGCTCAGGCTTGCTCCTGGTCCAGGCCTGCTCCTGGTCCACATCCCAGGATCTGTGGGAGAGTGATGGGTCATCATTGGACCTGTATGGCCTCTGTGTTGTTACTGCTGCTTTTAAAGGATGCTGAGAGGCTGGACATGATGTTGTATACCTTTAACTCAGCACTGTGGAGGGAGAGGGAGAGGGAGAGGGAGAGGGAGAGGGAGAGGGAGAGGGAGAGGGAGAGGGAGAGGGAGAGGGAGAGGGAGAGGGAGAGGGAGAGGGAGAGGGAGAGGGAGAGGGAGAGGGAGAGGGAGAGGGAGAGGGAGAGGGAGAGGGAGAGGGAGAGGGAGAGGGAGAGGGAGAGGGAGAGGGAGAGGGAAGGAGAGCTCTGTGATTTTGAGGCCAGACTGTTCTAAACAGCAAGAAAACAAACAAACGTGTGTGCTAAGGTCCTTCTCAAAACATCCTCACAGTGACTTTCTCTAGCTAGCCCTTTAGAGTATAAATCTTTTGGAACTGTGACCCTGGCTTTATGGACCTAGTCAGCAATGCCACCTCAATATATATACCCCAGAGGACCGAGAGCAGGGCCTGAAAGAGATGTTTTTATATCTGTGTTCATAGCAACAGTATCACTAGAGCCAAAAGGCAGAGTCAATGCACACGCTGGGGACAGACAATGAATTATTTTAGCACGGTGTCTGCATACAGTGCAAAATCAGTCAGCCTTCCAAAGGTGGTCTGCCCCACGCTGCACCACAATGGAGCCCCAGGGGACATTGTGATAAATGAACAAAGGCTGTGGCAGAAGGCTGTGTGACTCTGCTTATACTCAGTGATATGACAGAGTGATATGGTGGAGGTCAGGAGCCGGGAAATTACCAAAAATGAGTGTTTAGTACACGTGGAGCTTTTTGGTTCCATTAGGTGGAAGGTTTGGGGATGGATAGAAAACTACAGGCATGTCATTAACAGGAATGAACAAGTAGTTAAGAGGCTGGGCTCAGGAAATGGCTTGGTGGATAAAGCACTTGATGTTGAGGTCCTGAGTTCAAATCCTCAGAACTCAGGAAAGCTAGATGTGGTAGTGCTTGTTTTAGAGCAGCAAGATGGGAAATGGAGGCAGGGGAATTCCTGAGAGCTCTTAGGCCAGCTAGCCTGGTGAGGACAAGAGACCCTGTTTCAAATGAGTTAGGAGATGAGGATCAACACCTAAAGTTGTCCTAACTTTTACATGCATGCCTACACTCACAAGATATATATGTTATCTCATATATGTAAGCATATATATATACACACACACATATATATATACATATATACACACATTATGCATATGTATGCATGCAGGCATGCACACACACAAATTTAAAAACTAAAAATAATCTTACCATCTTACCAAAAAATAATTCTGTCTTAATTTCTTTGTTTCTTTTTGTTTGCTTGTTTGTTTGCTTGTTTGTTTTTGAGACAGTTTCTCTTGTAGCCCAGGCTGGTCTTGAACTCACTGCATGGCCAAGGATGATCTTGAATTTCTAATTTTCTTGTCTCCACTTAATGAATGCTAAGTGTAGGTGTGTACCACACATTTGTTTTATGCAGTGCTGGTGATCAAAACCATCATGGATGTTATGTAAGCACTTTACCAACTGAGCTACATCCCCCAGCCCAAGTTAAAATTCTTATGCTGGGGACATTATCTGGGGCTTCCTGAGGATCTTTCCTGTAACTCACCAGTTTTTTAAGTGAGCAAGGGATGCGGGGAGACACCTGAAGATGCTATGATGCTCTGAAGATGGTGGGCAGGACAAGTGCCAAGGCATGTAGATGTCTCCAGAAGCTGAAAGCAGAGAGAAGTAGTTGCTCCCTAGAGCCTCCAAAGAGGAGGGCAGTGTTGCCGGTACCTGGATTTCAGCCCCGAGGGACCCACTTCTGACATTGTTTGTCTCTTGAGAAACAAGATGCCTTCGAGCTTCTGTGTCTTCAGCACCATCTTCCAGAGAGCCCTTACTATCCCTAGACAAAGAGGTCTCTATGCCCTGAGATGCACCAACCATCCTGCTCCCATTCTATCTGGTCCTATCCCGTATGACCACCACCACCATTGACACAGATGGTTTTCTAACCTAGCAAAGAATCATGACTCATCTGATCATCTCTGAATAACATTCTTTAATCTAGGAAAGTATGGAGCCACCCCTCCACCCTTCACCAGAACATACCAGGGCTTGGGTCAAATTCCTTCCTGATAACCCTAGAGGGCTGGAAAGGAGTGACTGCCCTCAGGGAAAAAAAGGAAAGGGAAGAGGTAGGTGCTGGGTCCTGAGGGTGGGTGAAGGTCAGCTATGAGATAGATGGCCATGAGCATATGGCCAGGACTGAGGGGTTTTCAAGCCAAACAACGTCCAGTGTTCTGTCATCACATGACACCCACCCAAAGCTAAGGGCCCTTATTTCAGTGTCATTTGAAAAAATAAGACTTGGATTTCAACTGGGGATCATCTGCAGTTGCAATGAGATTTGACAATCTCGATAAAGCCATGCAGATGAATCGCCCATCCAAAATGCTTGTGACACCAGGTGTATTTTAGGTTTTCCTCGAAGTTAGAATGGTTATGTTTTTTTGTGTAATGAGAAATCTGGAGGATGGACCCACAGATAAGTATAAAACCCATGCATGCTCCACACACCTTTCTGCTGCATTACCTTTTCTTGGTGAGACATGAAGGAAATGTCCTTTCATCAGTGATTGACAGAAGTGACGCCATCCAAGTTCACCTTGGTGTGCTGGTTAGCTTATGGGGCTTACTTTAAAGGAACATTGAGCCAGGCCTTACTTACAGGAGTGCGAGTGACCCCAAACAGCCATAACACCGTAAGTTTCATTCATTCCTGCATGGGTGATGACCACCAGGAAGCTGCATGAGCAGAGCCCCCTTCAGTCGCCCTTTGTGTACTCCAGCACCTCCCAAGACCACTGGGGCAGGATTACATGCAGCTGGGCCAGGGATGCAGAAGGGAGAGAGATACTGGAATTGGAGATGAGAGTCTAATGACCCTTCCTCCCCCTTCTTTCTAGGATGGAATGACAACAGGATCCTGCAAAGGTCTCTTGTGGGTAATCATAGTTGTATATGGAAGACAGCATTTCACAGTAACTTCATGTGGCTTGAAGGTAATTTTTACATAATATTTGTTTTATTTTTAAATAATGTCATTTAAGATGTGCTATATATTTATATTTTGTGTTCTGTGTGTGAGAGAGAGAAAGAGAGAGAGAGAAAAAGAGAGAGAGACAGAGACAGAAACAGAGAGAGAGAGATAGACAGACAGACAGACAGACAGACAGAGAGAGAGAGTCTGACTCATTATTTAGGGGCAAGGACACCACACCATGGCTCTGATGTAGAGTATGATCTTTCCCACCACCATGTGGGCTCAGGGATTTGATGCTTAGGGAGTCATGCCTGCCGCTGAGCGCCTCTGCCGACCAAACCATCTCACCAGCCCTGTGATGTTTTTAATGGTCTTGGGCATGAAACCAAGTTTTGTGGTGTAGAAGTTTCCTCTTGTGACACCATGGTGGTGCTCATAGAGTTTAGGATTTCGGAGATTTTCCACCCCAGGATTTTTGGATTACAGATGCTCAACAGTAAGTAGCCCATTAAATTAATCTTACAGATTTTCAATTAACATGAAAAATCTCTGAAGAAGTGACTTTAAGCTAAACAGTACTGCTGCCCGTTGTTTACATGGCAGGAAGGCAGTCTTTGTGTCCTTAAAAACAAGCACTGACCTAAAAATATCAGTGCAAACGAGGTAGGACATGCAAGTTAGGAGTCCAGGTACATGACTGTAATCACAGCACTTGCAGTTTGAGGCAAAAGTTCAAGGTCATCCTCTGCTACACAATGAATTCTAGGCTGGCTAGGGCCACATGAGACCTCATCTCAAAAAATTAAAAAATAAAATAAAGGAAGGCCTGGTAAAATGGTGCTGCAGGCAAGCCTGGTGGCCTGAGCTCAGTGCCTGGAACCCACATAAGGGCAGAAGCAGGAGGAGGGAGCACAGACCACACTGTTGCCCTCTGACCTCTACCCAGTGTCATGTTTGCATTGTGGCTCATTTGTGCCCCTCACTCCACATCATGCACATATACAACCGTAAAACATAGAATAATAGTGACATAGAACCACCAAAAACCAACTGTGTCCACCTGTGTGTCTGTTCCTATCAGTTTTGGATGGCACACAGTCCATTATAGAGAGATTCTGAACAAGTCAGTCAGTGGTGGTTAACCCATTGGACCACACAAAGCTGGAGAGACCCCACAGAGGCCATCATAGCTGGCTCTAAGACTAGTCTGCCAGCCCAGTGTTTTTTTTGTTTGTTTGCTTGCTTGTTTGTTTTTTGTTTTGTTTTGTTTCAGAATATTTTTCTGGTTATGTGTTTTCTTGGTTTCTAGTGTGACTCTAGCTAGTGGTGAGTTTATTCAGTGTCATAGACAGAAACGTGTGCCCACTCTCCACAGAAGCCTTAGCCCAGCACCTCTGGAGTCTGAACTTGTGTTATTGTAGGTGATAAAGAAGATTCTAGGTATCAGGTGGAATTAAAATTGCTAATCGTGATGACCTTGAAGTAGAGAGATGAGGCTGAATTATCCTCCTGGGCTAAGTCCAATCCCAAGGGTCCTTAAGAAGTAGTGAATGGAGGAGAAGGAAGGGGCTAGCGTGACAGAGTGGAAAAAAAAAAAACCAAAAAAAAAAAAAAAACCCAAAAAAACCTTTTGTACTTTTGTCACCTTTACTGGCTTTGAAACAAGAGGAGGAAGCCCACAAGCCAAGGTACTCCACAGCCTTGCAGAGATTCCACCAGACCCTCAAAAGGACTAGTAGCCTGTAGACATGTTGATTTTCAGTTGAGAGCTTGTGCCATACTTTTGACCTCCAGACATGCCCTTGTGTTTATCTCGCAGAGTCTGCGGAAGCAAGAGAAATCTGGTAATGAGGTTCCAGGTGACCCATGACCCTCAAACAAGGGCTACCTGGAGGTGACAAGCAAAGTGCAAGAGGGTGGACATCCCAGGGACCTGTATAATATGCAAGGCTTGATAAATGGAGCATGCAGAGATGACACAAATCTGCAATTCTGCAATGAGGACATTCCAGGGATCCTGTAAGTATGTCTAAATTAAGAATGGATTACTTGGGTACAGTGGTACATATGCATAATCCCAGCACTGATAGCTTGGGAGGTAGAGACAGGAGGATCCAGAGTTTGAAGCTAGCCTAGGCTAGCTTTGAAGATCTATCTCAACAATGATAAAAAAAAAAATGAGATCAGATTATTGGGGCATCTAAAGCAATGCTAGCCTCTGACAAGCACTCTGAGTTTCTGTGTCAGGAATTCACAGGAGGTGCAGACGGGACGGCTTGTCCCCATGGCGTGTGGGTATCAATTGAAAGACTTGAAGCTGAGCAGGCAGAACTATCTAGAGAGGCTCGTGTTCACGCAAGCTCTCTCTGGGTAGTCTGGACCTCTTCATATTATGGTAGCCAAGGGCAAGCTGGAGACAGAATAGAGAGTAGATGCAGTAGAGGTAGACGGAGAGAAGAGACTGCCAGGCTCTGAACACTAACGTTTCCAAGCCTTCATATCTCAAGTCAAAGCTTGTATTGTGCACTCTGGCTGAAGGTATTATGTACTGAGAAAACACGGTTGCCAGCTCTCATCAAAGCGTGGAGTAAAACCGTTGTGGATTTAAATCCTGCCCCAGCCAGTTTTCAGAGTAGGCTTCAGGATGATGATCACCTGCCACTCCTTCTACTGAATGTTGTCCTTATTGTGGTCTGTCTTTTCCAGTGAAGAAAACAAAGGCTCCAGAGCCCCCTTGGCTCTGAGCAATGCTCCCTGGGCCAGAGCCTACGCTAACTACATCAGCCGATCCAGAAGGGAGACTGAGCAAACCAAATGCTCAGAGTGGTGCTGCTGAGATCTGTGTCAGCTCTGTGGCATCTGGTACTAAGTACACAGTCTTGGGCCAAGTACCAAACAGGAATATAGAGTGCTCTGCTCTCTCCTGTGATGTCATTTCATCAGACAGTAGCAAAGAAAATCCTGAGAATAAACTATCTGCTATGCTTTCTGACTCTCCTTCCTCCTGCCTCTCATCTTGTGACCTGTCCCTCAGGGCCACCAGGAACTTGTGTAAGACACTTCCCATTATCAGGCATCAAGACCTATGGCCTGTGCTGAGTGCCAGGCTCACGTGACTGCCACACACAGTCATACGGGAGTCTCAGCCGTCTTCAGCTGAGCATGGAAAGGAGTTGAACAAAACCAGGTCAAGTGCAGGGAAGCGGATATAGCACAGTAAAGTCCCCAGACACAAGACGCTGCCTGCAGTTCTCAGATGTGCCTCACAGATAGTTTAGGAGGAAGGGCTATGGAGCTGTGTTCAAGGGAACATTTCAATATTTAAAGCGTGACTATAAAGTTGTTCTTATAGATGTCACAATTCATATTAGCCAAGCTTTGGACAACAAAGGTGTATCTACTGGACAAGATCTAGACTCACTCAGGAAACAAACCCATTTGTTTGTTTCCATTTGGCCTATTTGTGAGGGAGTATCTAGATTGGGTCAAGGTAGGAAAGCCCACCCTACATATAAATAGCATCAGTCAATGGTCTTGGGGCCTAGACTAAATAAAAAGGAGAAATCCAGCTTGGATACCAGTCCAGTTTTTCTTTTTCCTGTGGACTCAATGGGACCAGCTGGCTCAAACTTCTGCTGCCTTGCCTCCCTTACTATGATGGACCATATGCTTGAACTGTAACCTAAATAATCCCGTTTCTTCTCGATTTCCTTCCTTCCTTGCTTTTTTGAAGTAAAAAATTATTTATTTTATGTATATGAGTACACTGTCACTTTCTTCAGACACACCAGAAGAGGGCATCAGATCTCGTTACAGATGGTTATGAGCCACCATGTGGTTGCTGGGAATTGAACTCAGGACCTCTGGAAGAGCAGTCAGTGCTTTTAACCACTCTTCCTTGCTTTTTTAAAGTTCCAGATTTTTTTTTTTTTATTGTTTTAAGATCGTTTGCTTGTGGGTATAGGAGGCACAGGAGGCAGAAGATGGTGTCAGGTGCCCTGGGGATAGAGTTACAGACAGTTGTGAGTTGTCTAGCCTGGATGCCGGGAACTGAACTTGGGTCTTCTGCAAAAGCAATATGTATTCCTGATTGGCAAGCCATGTCTCCAGCGCCAACTTTGGAGACTTTTGGTGACCACTTTGAGAGTCAGCACATCTCACGAGACTGAAAGTACTTCTCATCAATGGACTTTCACTCACAACCTTAAATGTCTGAAGGACCATTGCATGAGAAATAAATAATCCCAGAGTTTGGCTGTATCTACTGGAGAGAAATTAGCAGTAAGAGCCGAATGGATAAGAGAGCTTTCTCCAGCACCTACTATGTGCTGGATATGATGAATGGACCCCGATGGCAGCCTGTTACATTAGGCACTACAGAATTCCCAAGAGACGTGTGATTCCCATCTTCATGACAATGAAGTTTAATGGGGAAACCATTTGTTGGACACCTACTCTCTATTGGGAACTGGGGCTGAGGATGGGATAGCGGATAAAATGGATGGAACTGTAGCCTTCAGGGACCTTACATCCTAGTTAAGCAAGTATGGAGTGGTGAGTTAGATGGGACATGTGGTAGGAAAATGGAGCAAGTGTGCTGGTACCCTTTACTGCTGTAAAACAATCGCCCAAGTTGGTGAGCCCGTGGTTCCAAAGGTCAGAAGTCAAAAGCATGTTGACAGAGCTCTGGCCCTTCTGGAACTTACAAGAGAGCTCCAATAACACATCCTTAGAAACTAGCATTCTTTTTACCCACAAGGAGCTGAGGCACTAGTATTGGTGAACTGGAATGCCACTTTGCACAAGGTACCAGGGAATGTCTCCTGAGAGGGTGGTTTTAGAGTGCATACATTCAGAAAGTGATGTAGCAAGTTTGAGGGAAGATGCTCCTATCACTAGGTGTTCTCAGGGGACAGCAAGGAGGTCAGTGTGCCTGGAGAAGATAGGATGGGATGGAAGCAGAGGCAGTCTAGTGAGAGGGGTGAACAGTGTCCCTCAGACACCTATGAAGCTCTAAACTCCATGACCCTAAAACAGGACGTATTAAGAGACTGACTCTCTAAAGGGATGATGAGGTCAATAGGGCTGGCCCTGACCCAACAGGACTGATGTCATTCAATGAATAGATTAGAGTGCAGACACAGAGGACATCGGGCAAGGATGCAGGGAGAAAATGTTCATTTCCAAGTTGAGGAGGGGCCCACAGGAGAAACCAAGCTCGCTGACACCTGGATCTTACACTTCTGCTGTTTGAGCAGTGTGGTCTCTGGAGCTTCAACATAGTGGCTAGAACTCCTAAGAAGGAAGTTGGCCGTGAAGCCCAGAGTTCTGCCTCTTCTGACGTGGGTCGTCTCTGCTCTTCTCTGAAGGATTTAGACTCTTATGTGGAGGGTTCTGCTCAGATAGAGCTACCCTGTATCACCTGGCCCCTGATGCAACCCTCTGTGACTTGGAAGTCAGTTTATGGGTATATAAAACCACCACTACTTTGCCCACTGTCGTTGCTGTGAACAATGGAGTCTTGTGCCTTCTAATAGGGTCCTTGGGACTGTGGTAGGCCAATGTCCAGACTTAGTAGGATAATGCGCACTGGAGATGAAGCTCAGATGAGGAATGTTTGCCCAGAATATAGGAGGCCCTGAGTTTGATCCCCAGCACAGAATAAACTAGGTGTTGGTAGTACATGTCTATGATCCTAATTTCATTTGGGAGGTGTGGTAAAGAAAATCAGAATTCAAGGTCAACCTTGACTATGTAGAAAGTTTGAGGGTAGCCAGGCAGGGCTATGTGAGTCTCAAAATAAAAACAAACACAAGCTGAGGAAATGGAGACTCTGCCCAGCTCTTGGTAAGCATACCAAGGTAAGCCAGGAGGGCTGGGGGAGGCAGAGAGGATGTGTGGCGTTGGAGGGAGGGCTTTGAGCAGAGGAGAGCCATGGCTTAGACTTTGAGGCTCACTAAGAACTACTTTCTTGAGACTACTCAGTGAGGAAACAGGAAGAAGGCAGAAGCCTAGGTTAATTCTCAATCAGTAATTCAGAGACTACATAGTTAAGCCTTAGCAGGGTGACAGAAAGTGAGAAGATCCTGGCTTGTCCAAAGGCAGAGCTGACAGTCTGGGATCTAAGAGGACAAGAGAAGAAAAGACCTTGTACTGCATTTTCAGATTGGTGAACAAAGGTCTGTACTGCCTCGGACTGGGATGGGAAGAGGTTCACAGGGCATGGGAAAGATGTCCGGCTATATATATATTTGCATATATATATATATGCAAATATATATATATTTTTGAAGCAGGGTTTCACCTTCGGTCCACAGCAATCCTCTGGTTTCAGTCTCTTGGGTGCTGAGACTACAGGATGTCCAAACATGAGATAAGCTTCGTTCAATCCAACATTTGGGTGTTGGATGTGAAGAGGAGGGGACAGGTAGATAGGTTTGGGACAGAAAATTTAGTGTCATCAACCTTTATATGATATTCAAAGCCATAAGAGAGACAAATAAAACAGATCTAAGGACGAGTCCCAGGGTCATCCATATTTAAACTTTAAGGACGCACAAAGGAACCCCCAAAGAAATTGAGAAGCCAGATGTGAAGCAGAGGAGGACAGTAACTATTTCACAAAGTGTTGGGGGTTCAAGGTGGAGTGGGGATGAATTGCTTACAATAGAATGAATTCACATGCCAGCATCTCTATTGGCATTACTGCTAAAGGCTAAGTCAGAGGCAGGGCACGGAACAAGCCAGGGCCTCTGCTGTGTTAGGGACAAGGAAGGCTGAACAGTACACCTGCCTGAGAAATACTGGAACCCGGAAGAGTTCCAAGAGCCAAGAGCTTGGTTGCCTGGGTCCCTGGGCTGCCATTAGCTTGCACTTAAACCAGGTAAGGCACAGGACATTTGAATCAAGGATAGTGGGGCTGGTTTATGAAACGCCCCTGCATGGCGAGACAGGGATGCTGCCATAGTGCATAGACCCAGGACCTTTAGGGCCTCGGACTCGTCTTGAATCCTTGAAAATCTACAACAATCTAATTCACTTGGAGTCGTTGGGATGAGCTCTCAGCTGCAGTGCAGTCCAGCTTCATGGGCTCCTGGACTGAGCTAAAGTGAGGTTAATGTCTGGCGCTCGAAGGGCTGCGGCGTGGAGGCTACAACTCAGTTGTTAAACATTTTCGTGGAAAAGCTTAGAAGCCCCCGTGGAATCCCATCCTCCTACTATCCCAGCCTCAAGTTCAGTTTATTGATGAAACGTTGGACCCCCGTGTATCCCACGGGAAGGGAAGTAACTCTCCCGCTGGGTTCAGAAAGGAGGCAGAAAGTTGCCAGACGGGGGAGGGGGACCCCGCGCGTCGCAGAGGTTCTTTAAGCACTCTACTGGCAAACAAACAAAAGCGCGGGCGGGCTCGCGCGCCGCCTTCCCGGTCCCGAGGCGCGGGGGCTGGCACCGGGCAATGGGGATAACTGACAGGGCCCAAGGCTCTCAGCTCGCAGATCCGCCAGCTGAAGCAGCGTCCGGGTGTCCCGCGGGGCCCGCCCAGTGCGCTGCGACGCGAGCGCAGAGCGCACCCCACGCGCGCGGGCCGGGCGACGCGATGGACTACAAGTCCCAGCAAGCCCAGAGGCAGCGCGGGGCGGGGTCTGGCGCAATTCCCCGGGATCCGGCGCGCTGGGAAGCGCCGCGGAGGACGCAGCGGCGGCTGGAGGGCGGCGAGCGCGGGCGGGGGCGGGGCCGACGTGGGCCAGAGCCCTGCGTGCCAGGGAGGGGGCTGGCCGGGCAGCGGCGGGCGGCGCTCGGAGCGGTCTCCGCGGCTGGCAAGGCGCCCACAGCTCGGTCCCGGCTCGGTGGACGGCGCAGGGAAGCTGAGGGCCCCGGCGCGCGCGGTAGCGGGCACTCACAAGCGCGCGGACCTAGCCGCAGCGGTGCGCCCCGGAGCAGAGCGGCCACTGCCCGGGGGCCTCGGCCCCGGCGCTCGCAGCGCCGCGCTGCTTGCGCTTTAATGGCTGCTCGGCCGGCCGGCGCGTAGGGGTGCGGGCGGCTGCGGCGCGGGAAGGCGCCCGAGCGAGCCTCCTCCGCGGCCGGCCGCGCTCCATGGCGCCGCGGTCTCCCCGGACGGCCCGCTGACCCGGGGCTCTGGTCCCTGCCATGAACTGAGCCCCTCTACCGCTTCATCCTCAGCTTTCTTTTTTTTTTTTGCGCCTCCTCGGCTCCGTGCTCCCCGGGGGCTGCGGCGCCCCGGGTCTCGGTGGCCCGCGGGGCTCCGGGGCGCGGGGCGGCGGCGACGGGGGGCGCGCGGCTTTGGGCGCCGCGCCTGCACCATGAACTACCAGCAGCAGCTGGCCAACTCGGCTGCCATCCGGGCCGAGATCCAGCGCTTCGAGTCGGTCCACCCCAACATCTACTCCATCTATGAGCTGCTGGAGCGCGTGGAGGAGCCGGTGCTGCAGAACCAGATCCGGGAGCACGTCATCGCTATCGAAGGTGAGGGCCAGGCCGCCTGGGGCTTCTGGAAAGCGCGGGGGAGCGGGCGCCCCTGGCGCGGCGGGTGTGTGCGCGCGTGTGTGCTTGCGTGTGTACACAGGAGGCTGCCCAGCGGAGAGAGCACTGCGGTGCCTCTTGCCCCGCGAGGCCGGCCGGTCTGCCTGGAAAGATTGATTGTCGGCGTTCATTTGATAATGGACAATGGAGTCTCTCCTGTGAGAAAGTGGTACGGTGCTGCTGCGTCCTGGCCGCCCGCATGTCCCGTCCGGGCCCAGCAGACGCCTGGGGGCAGCTGCTTGGGATGGCGCCATTCGATCCATGACAGGTTATCAGACCGGGCCTGAGCGTCTTCCATGGACGTTGAAGATGTGTTTTGAGAAGCGCTGCTGCTGAGGGTGCTGTTCCGGCCAGCTTATTCAGTTGTTTCATGGCTGTCTTTTTTTTTTTTTCCCCCAGTTCGCGGATACAGGGGAGGCATTTGGATTTGGCACATGTAGGAAGCCAGTGGGACCCACTAAAGCCCTTAGGCAAATTATAACCCTTCTAGGGAGGCAGGGCAACTTGATACTCTTTTGCTGAAGGGAGCACTTTAATACATCTGGCACTCGGGAGCCACCCAAGAGGAGGAAAAGTGGATGGTCCTGCTGCCTGTAAGCCTGTGTTTGCACAGAACACTGTTCTGACTCCCCAGTATCAGGCAGGGCACTATCCCTGCAGGGGAGGATGGAGCTGGCGGCTTTGCCCTGGCTTGTGTTCTCTTTGGACTACCATGGCTCCCGTTTCTCCCCTACTAGGTGCCTGGACTGTTTCCTTGGGTTGTTTCTCCGGGCCTGCCATCACTTACCTGGGGGAGCAGGTGGCAGCTAAGTGGGTAATGTGTCATAGTTCAGCCAGTGGATTAGCAGCTCTTGAGTTGCTGTTGGCCAGTGACAGTAAAAGGCCTGCAGGTGGCTTGTCCTAGTATAATACTGCGCCTGCCAAAGGCTGGTGAGTCCTCTGTTGAGGGCCATGGGAACCTTCCAAGTCCAGCAGGAGTGTGCTCAGAAACAGGTGCAGGTGCTGCCTGGGCTCCTCCCCCTGCTGTGAGAAGGCCTCTGCCCCCAGGAAAGCTTGGCTTCCTGTGATCTGAACTTCTAACCCTGAAGTGTTTGGGTTTAAAACTTAGCTGCTTGGATGGAGATGGTGGAGGCTCTGCTGATCCTCTTGGCATTTGGCAGCCTCATGTACTTGAAGGATGTCCCAGGCAGGCTCGAAGACTAACTATCCACAGGATATATTGTAATTCTAGGGGAGGGTCCAAGCAAGCCCAGTCCTTATGAGGGACTGGTTTCCAATGCACCTGGGCCTCCTGAGTGTTCATGGCTGCTTGCGGTGGCTTCAGATGCTTCCAGACCCATTAAGAGCCATGGCTTCTGTGTGGCATGGAGTCTTGTGGTGTTGAGGAGGGTACTGTCTTCCTCTCATCCCCCCAGCTGATGGTGAGGAGATAGAGCTGTTGGGTTGATCTGAGAGCAATGTGTGGGTCCCTGTCAGAAGTGCTGAAAGGTTCTCGTGTTTCTCTCAGATGGCTGCTCAGCTCTCTGGCTGCGTTTACAGAAGTCTGATGAAACCCTTTGAAAGCTGGTGCCAGGAATGGAATGCACCTGACTGGAGCTCCTTAGAGGAGAGAAAGACCTCCAGCTGAGTGTGACTCATTCCCCATTCTTAAAGCTACACTCTAGGCTCTTGTTAGCAAGAGGATCTTTTCTTTCTTTCTTTCTTTCTTCCTTCCTTCCTTCCTTCCTTCCTTCCTTCCTTCCTTCCTTCTTTCTTTCTTTCTTTCTTTCTTTCTTTCTTTCTTTCTTTTGCTTTTTAATTGTTCTTCCACAATGATCTCTTCTTGATAGCTTGTTACTTACCTTAATAATACAAGTCCAAGTCCCATTTTGGTTGTAACTTTTGTCATTCTCAGTGAAACCTGAGCTAATAGATGGTTCACGCTACTATTTTGGTTAGGACTAGGAATGCCTATGTAAGTCTGTAGTGAACTCAGGGAGCCCAGAGAAGGGTCGTATCTGTCTCTGTTCTTTGTGCCCTTATCTACAGTGGTACACTGCACTTTGTGGAGAATTTGAGGACTGATGTTTTGGTATTCACAATGGCCGAATCTTATAGGTGGAAGTATGGGAGGGGTGATGCCCTCTGAGCTAAGGGGTCAGTAGGGTCCTGAATCTCTGTCTTCCCAAAGCATCACCGTTTTAGGACCTCACTGTGCCTCTTGTAATTAAATCCTAATTCATGAGTTATAACAGAATGGCCTTTTTGGGTCAGTTTTCAGATATGGGCAGGTCTTACATCTGCTCTTTTGATGTTTGATGTAGCATGGTGGTCTTGGTTGAGAAGAGAACAAACATTTTTTTATTGAGAACTTCATGTGTGTGTGTTTGTGTGTTTTGATCCTTTTGCTCATCTTTACCTCCCAGTCACTTCCTATTTTCCCTCTCACCTTCGTGTGCTTCCTCACTCTGATTGCTGTTAAAAACACACGGAGTCCATTTACTGCTGCTGTGCGTATGTGCATGGCTGTAGGGTTGTCCACTGGAACATTGGTTGCTCTTTTAGGGGGCCACATCCTTGAAGAAAACTGACTCTTCCTTCCCAAAGCAGTCATTAAGTGCCAGTAGTTCCTCAGCTAGGGGCAAGCCCTTCCTCATCTGTGATGGGATTTTGGCAGCCTTGGTCTTGTGAACACTGTCACAGCTGGCATTTGTTCATGTGCACAGTGCTGTCGTGGCCAGCAAATCCTGCTTCAATGTAGACATCCACTGTCATCTTTCTGAGCCCTCCTCTGCAAGGATCCCCAAGCCTTGGTGAGAGGGAGCGAGTGTTATACAGTGTTCCATTTAGAGCTGGGCGCTCCCCAGTTTCTTATGCTCTGCATTTTGACCAGTTGTAGGTGTCTATTAATCTCTCCTGCAAAAAGAAGCATCTCTGATGAAGGTTGAGAGGTGTGCCAATCTAGGGTGTAAAGATGAATTTAGGGGGCAGTTTATTATTATGTCCATGTAGGAGAATAATAGTATTAGGTTCTCCGCTAAGGCCTATAACCCAGCAGAGCATGAGTTTTTGGCCTAGTTAGCAATACCAGACATAGAGTGCGTCTTATAGAACAGGATTTAAATCCAACTGGAAAGTGGTTGGTTAATCTTACAACATTTGTGTCACTAATGCATATATTGCCGTATGCATATACCTTGCCAGGCTAGTCATTGTTATAGCTTGTGGGATTCACAGCTGGGTAAAACTGTCAAATACTTTTAATTCTTGGTATCATAAATAGAACCTTCCTGCACTATGAATACTAGTCAGTGGGGATGAAACCCCCAGGTCAATACCAGCTTGATTTCTTTATCTCTTCTGTATGTGGTGTCTTTAGCTATAGGGCCTTACTGTCAAATTCTAGAAGTTAACTAAGAATGATAAGTAAGGAGTGTCTGTTTTAGGAGTCTGTGGTGTCCCACTAATCAATAACTCTTAGGGGTCTGGAGAGATGGGTCAGTAGTTCAGAACATTGCTGTTTCATGGATCTAAGTTCAGTTTCTAGCATCCATGTCTGGTGGATGCCTGTAACTCCAGCTCCAAGGGATCTGATATCCTCTTTGGCCCAAGCAAAATGTGGATACCTGCAGACACAGTTATATGCAGATACAATATGCACATACACCAAATTTGGATAGTTGTGTCTTCATTGATGCTGAACTGGAGAGGCGTTGCCTTGATGGTACAAGGTGACACAAGCTTGGAGACCATGACTAGAGTGTAGACCATGGCTAGAGCCTGTGCTGGACCACTACAGTAACCGAAGTGAGACCCATCCCTGTCAGAGACAGACCCAAGTGTCTCCTTGTGATGTGACTAAGAATGAGCATGAGAAATTACAAAACATGAATCTTTCAGGAAAGGTATGCATATGATTGAAAATATTAAAAAAAAAAAATCACTTGCCTCACAAAACCAAACCTGTCATTTCCCAGGCTATCTAATTAGACTTTCTCCCCTTCATAGCTCCTTATCAAGCAAGGCCTTTGGATTGTCACAACAGGAGCTTTTCAGCCTTAGGGGACTTTTGAAGAAACAGTTTCTGTGTTGACATCACATGTCAGCATTTGGCTCTGCCAAAATGTCTTTAAAACCTTCCTGTTTTCTGGCATCTACATGATTGTTTGCTCTTGGGGTGAGGAACAACCTTGGGAAAGAGGAAGATGTTTCAGTTACTGCTCACGTCTCAGTGAGGTGATTTTGGCCTCCTTGGAAACTAAAGACAGGCAAAATGGTTGTAAGAGCCCACTGAAATCCCCAGATAACAATATGTTGAGGATATTGTTTGTAGGCCTGGGGTGCATGTAATTTTCATCCTCAACCCTGTTTAAAATAATACCTTAAAAAAAAAAAAAAAAACTTTTTTTTTTTTTTTTTTTTTTTTTTTCTTACTCTGAGAATCTTCTTGACTCCTGAATCTTAGTGATTTAAGGAAACATTAGTGATTATTCTCACATTGAGCCCAGCAGCTTTCTGGGAGTGTCCTGTAGGGGTGTGGTCTGCTATGGGGTGTAGCATGTGCCATCCCTGTCCAGAAGTGAGTCTGAGACCCGCCTCACCTCCGTCAAGCTTCTTGTGTAAGATTTCTCTCTGGCTAGTCAAGGACTCTAGGCTGGATGGGTTGAGGTGTACCAGCCAACCACCTCTCTCCTTAAGTAAAGCTTGTTGTTCTTTTAAGGCTAAAGTCTCTGTTAGCAGTCACACATTAACAGCAGAGCCAGGATCCATGTGTGTGCCCAGGGCTCGCACATTCAGCCCGGTAGTACATGTTGCTGTCCTCACTAGGTGGCTGATCTGTATACCTATGTTCTGCCCTGGTCTACCACAGGAAGACTAGAGGGTGAAGGGCATGGTCCTTCCATGTCCACATGCGTATGTGCAAGTTTGGCAGCTCTCTGGTAGCGTCTAAGCCCCAGCATTTGGGGAATCTTGGAAGAAAGCAGGGAGTCTGTTCTGTCCCATGATGCACTTGTGTTGATGAACATCTGTGCCCATTGGAGTGCAGGGATACTTAACCCACGTTATGCCAGTTGATCGTGTGGTAGTCCCCAAACATGGCTACTATCCTGTTGTATGACACAATTTTTTCCTGGGGAGACATAACACACTGCAGAAAGGGATCTCATGACAGACGAAAGTGAAGATATGCCACCAAAGTCCAACTTGAACAAGTGAGTCTTCTTGGGGTTACTTACAGGAGTGTGGCTGAGGGGTCACTTACAGGAGCAGAAATGATGCAGAGACAGCTACATCACCAAGGCCTATCCCTGCATGGGTGGCAGCTCACAGAGCTGGGACCCTGGAGCTCACTGCACAGCCTGGGGGCAGTTCCACAGGTTGGAGAGTGTCTATTCCGAGTGACTCAGTTGGTCTAACCTCTTCTGAGCAGCTCCACTGGTTTGTTTCTTCCAGGCAGCTGGTCTAGTCCGAGTCGTCTTTACAGCTTGTTTTGTCTGAGGGGAACTCTCCAGCTTTTATTGCTTACTCTGGGAGGGAGGGAGGGGCCTAGTGAATCTGGTTAGTTTCAGGGACTTTTTAGAGCTATTTTGAGTTGTTCCCCTTACTGTTTAAAAGAGTTTAACTGCAGGATGGGCTGTTTCAATCTCAGGGGAAAAGTTTCGCAGCACAGCTCTGCAATCCAGTAGGTGTAGAAAAGCTATCTGAGGTGAGCTGCAGAGGTAGAGTTGGAGTCCCTGCCCTGTGGAGTTCCCTTCTTAGCTGCCTGTCCTAGAGCTGGTTAATGCAGTAATCTTGGTAAGAGTTTGTTTAATCTGGTTGCTGCAGGTGTGTATGTTTAGGACTAAAGTTTCTTCCTCTGGCCATGGGTGGATCACCTCTCCCTTGGCTTCCATCTGCCGTGCTGGTGGTCGTACTACAGGTGTATTTACAGGTTTATTCAGAGGCGACAGTATCACTGTCTCCTTTGGAAACTGCTGTTTCCTTTGCTTCCCATTGAAACCTCATGCCCAACCAGCGCTGGAAGCTCTCACAGTCTCATGGCTTTTAGGTATGACGTGGATACCCCTTCACAGAGACACCTTGAAGCCTGGTGCGGGTCAGTGTTATCCACAGCTGGCCTTGCCTCCCTGGAGTTGAGACCCTCCTGCTTCTGTGCCAGCTGCCCTTGGCTCAGCTACGTTCCTGCTTCCAACCTGGAGAGCTGGGGGCTCCCAAGGGCAGATCTCAGGCCTTGCTTGCAAACCTTTGAGTCCTTGGTGCTTTGGCCAGTCAGTATCTGTGCTTGAAGAACGCCCTGCCCTGGGCATTGGGTGGCCGTTTCCTGTTGAGCCTCCTTGGGTGTGTGAACTGAGTTACCCTCCTGCAGAAGTGAAATCTTGTCCAGAGCATACAAGTTGGGGCTGGGCAAGTTTTGGATGTAGGTGCTTAGCTTCATAAGACTAAAACATTATATGTGTGTGTGTGTGTGTGTGTGTGTGTGTGTATGTGTGTGTTAGGGGAAGGAGAAGTTTGATACTTTTGGGGACTTTTCCAAATCAGTGGTTGTAAAGTTGGTGGTTCTTTCTGCCAGGAGCTGGTTAAATTCAGAGTATTGGACTAACCCAGAGGGGATCATTGAGTGACACAGGCTGTGTCACTGATGCCATGGAGATTGTCACTCCGTGTTTCTTAAACTTAAGTGGGTAAGCAAATGACATTGAGAGCTTGCAGAAACAGATGGCAACCTAGTCCCTGGTTCTGAAGGGCTGGGGTGCACCCAGGCACCTGTATTTCTAAGAGGGACCCCATTTTGAGTAGAAAAGAGGAAAGGATGCTTTCTCTGACTGGGCACTTGTTCTGGCCTGCAGTGTTCAAAGCCAGCATTGGGGTCCCTACCAGTTGCTTAGGAAGTTACTCATGTCAAAAACTTGGTTTCAAGTGCAAGTTCACCTTGTGTCCGTGTTGGTCATCGAAGACTGAGTATAAGTACCCTCTGAGTGTGGAGTTCTAGAGGTCAGCAGAGGGGCCAGTTGAGAGTGGAGCCCCCTGGTGCCTCATTTCCTCCTGGGTCACAAGCTTCAGTTGAACATCATCCTCTGGCTTTTGGAGCCCAGTCTTGTGCATATTTAGATGGGGTTCATCAGTGTTTGCTTTCTTATGATAATTTGGTAGGTGATACATTTTGTCACCACTGTTTCCTAGCATAGAAATCATCTGTATGTTATCAGCAGCTCACAAGAGCCACGGAGGAGAAGCCTGAAGGAAGTGACTCAGGGAAGAGAGGCAGGTCCTGCTGCCGGAGGGACACAACAAAACCTGAGGCCCTGTCACCACCACCTCTGTTTATATCCAAACCAGACTCTGCTGCAGCCAGATCCTGTGCTTGGCAGCACTCCTTCCTCTGCCGGCCCTGCAGGTTTTTATTGTTGTAGGTCTCACCCTGGCTGGCTGCAACTCCCTGTTGTGTGTGTGTGTGTGTGTGTGTGTGTGTGTGTGTGTCTGTGTGTGTGTGTGTTTTGTTTTGTTTTTAAATAATAAAAAAATGAGATTATGCATTTTTTTTCATTTCTTGCTTCTCTTTCCTCCCTCCATACCTCCCATGTTGCTGCCACCCCTCTCTCAAATTCATGGCTTCTTTTATTTATTTATTTATTTGTGTGTGTGTGTGTTTATCCCTAAATACATAAATATAACCTGCTTAGCCTATGTAGTGTTACACACACATCCCCCTCCGTCCCGCCTTGATTTCAGGGCTGGCCACTTGGTATTGGATAGCTACTGGGGGCTCTTCTTTGGGAGGGCTGTTTCTCCCACTCAGCATTACTTAGTTGCCGATGGTTTTTTCTTTTTGGCCTGGGGCTGAGATCTTGTGAGTCTTCCCTCTTCAGCATCAGCATGTCTGCTGGGGTTGTCCTTGTTCACATGGTGTTCAGGGAGCCTCGCCATGACGATTTTCTGACACCTCTAGGAGATACTACTTCACGGCAAAGTTCTTCTTCCTCTGGCTCTTACAGTCATTCCGCCCCCCCCCCCCCCAACCCCCATCCCCTTCCACAGTTATCTCTGAAGATCTCAGAATTGTGTTGTAGATCGGTCATTCTGATTGACTCTGTATTTTGATTGCAGTTTTCTGCAGTGGCCTCTGTCTATTGCAAACACAAGTTTTCTTGATGAAGGTGAGCATGGCGCTTACCTGTGGGTATGAGGATACATATTTAGAGTTATTTAGGGATCATGCTGGTTTAAGAAAGTGTTAGTTGTAGGTTCTCCTCCTTCAGTAGCCTTGGATGGCTGGCTAGGCTTCTGGTTTCAGACATGATTTCCTTCTCGTTGAGTGGGCCTTAAGTCCAGTTGGAGAGCTGTTGGTGGTTACTGCCAAGCGTGTGTGCCACTACAATACCCCGAGGGTTACTGTGCCACGTGTCTGTTTTGTTAAAGCTGGGTAGGACTTTTGGTTGCTTCCCTCCATGGGAAGCTTACATGACACCTTCTGCTACCATAAGAGCTAGTCCTAAGGGAGGAGACTTTGAGGGCAGACCCAGCTTGGGTCCTGTTGATCCCATGTTTGAAGTGCATGGATGTCTTCAGTAGGGATTTACCTTCTACCTCTGGGGGTAACCAAGGGCAACAGCTGGAGTCTGTACTGATTTGGGAGTCTCTTGGACAGTCCTGAACAACTCATAGAGGGGTTCTCAGGTCAGATGTTGAAGTTTTTGTTAGCTGGTCCGTGACTTTGGAGGGAGAGTTGTCAACCCAGATGGGAAAATTTCACTGACACTATTTATGTATATTTATACACCAACTTGCATCTATTACACATCTTTTCAGGTAGATAATAGTCTGGTTCCTGATGACGTTTCAGACAGCCTTACTGTTACTTTACCCAATACCCCTCTCCTGCATTTACCTTCCTCCCTCCTCAGTTAGAGCCTTTTCCTGTTCCCGTCGCTCATCAGATCACTGTACCCACTATTCTCCTCTCTCTTGGTTTTGTGGAATGGTTCCAACCCCCAGACCTGTGTCCCCACTGTGCCCCCTTCCCTCTGCATCCCCAGGTTAAGTGATTGAGTCTGGGAAAGCCAGATGAGGCTTAGTTCTTTTTAAGGCCCAGGTTTGGGGTTCCGATCTGGTACTTAGCTGCATAATTCCTTCTCTTTGTTAAGTACCTTTCTCTGAGGGAGAAAATGCACTCTGCAGTTGTTAATCTCTGATCTTTGCAGCATCTGTTATTTCTGTTGAGGGGCTGGAGAAGAAAGGCTTTGTGTGGTGCTGCAGGGAGTCCAGGCTTCTGAAGTTGGTGGGAGGAACTTTTGGTGCCCCTTGTCTAGTGCTCTGGAACCTGGAACCAGCCATTTGCCTTTCCTGAGATTGGAGATGCCCCCTGGACAGGGCCAGTGTAGTCAATCTTTTAGCTGCAATCGCTTTACCTTCCCATGCTATCTGCTCACAGCTGACCAAGGCCAGAAGTCAGAGGGGCATCAGGGTTGTGTCTGGGGCTGGGGGTGGGGGCAGATACCACGTGGGCAGAAGAGGTTGTTAATGGAGCCTTTGAATAACCAGCCAAATAGCTTGTTTGTGTGCAGGGTCGGGACATTTTCCATAGAGAGCAGACTAAATATAGGCCTGAGGGTGGGGACCAGGACCCAAGAGGGGGCTGTCATCTCCCTGGTATTGTTTCTTCCTCTGTAGTCAGGACTCCACCAGCCCTGAACAGGTGGCCCCCCTGCTCGCTCTGGGAGCAGATTGGTTTTTGTTTAAGCAGGCTCATTTGCACATTTCTCACTTCTCCCGCTGTTTGGTAGGGATTGTCTTTTTTGGGCTGCAGTGTTGGAGTTCAGTGTTTCGTTACAAGCAACTGTCTCATCCTTAAAGCTGCTCGTGGTGGCTGCTTGTCGTTAGCATCATGGGCAGGAGCTTCTAAGGGTGGGAGACACTTTACTTCTAGGAGAAGTCCAGATCCTTATTGACTGTCCTCTGATGCTTCTCTCCAATCACGTGGACATTCAGCAGGCCCTAGCAAATTGGGCCATGTTGAAAACAGCCTAGGGCAGGCCTCACCAAGCCTCTTGTCATAGTAGTAGTCTCCGATCACAGTCTAAAAGAGGAAGCAGTCACTCTGGGAATGTTTAGTTTCAATGCAAGCATTTTAGTTTTACTTAACATGGGCATACTAACTGAAGATGTTTGAGGAGAGCCCAGTATTTGTTGTTTCTGTTTTCACAAGAGTCCTCACAATCTCAGTACTGGGGACTTGCATTGGTTACACGTGTGTCATTACAGGGGCAAAATACCTGTCAAAAAAAACAAGTTTCTTGTGCCCTCAGTTGAAGGGTGCAGTCCATTGCAGCAGGAAGAGCGTTGCCACCGTGTTAGCGGAGAGTGGGTGGCTGTCACATTGCTACAGTCAGGAAGCAGAGAGAGATGGATGCCGGCGCTCAGCTCACTTTCTCCTTTTTATGTTGTCTAGGATCCCAGTCTGGGGGATGATGGCGCCTCCATTTACCATGTGTCTTCTCACCATAGTTAACCCACTCTAGAAGCTCCTTACAACCGCGCCCAGAGGTTCATCTCGAAGGGGATTTAGAGCTTGTCAATGGACTGCCAATATCAACTGTTCGTGTTGTTTTAAAGCTCTGCTGTGTGACTTCTGGAAGCCTGCTTGCCTGCTTGGGCAGCGATCAGAGGGCCTGGGCTGCTCTGAGCCAGTCTTGAAGTCTGCTCTGAAAAGTCAGTGGCTGTTTCAGAATGGGGGGATTGACAGAACCTCAGATTGGATCACTTTTGGGAGCCCCTTGTTTTGACATATGACAAGGACACCCAAGTATCAGGAAGGAAGGTTTTGCATACTAATTAAAATAGACCAGACATGGGTGGCAGGGGCTCAGCTGTGCTGTGGGCTTCTCATTCCACTGCCAGGCATGTGGGTGCCCAGTGTTGGCTCAGGGCATGTTCTCAGGTGAGCCCTTTTTCCTCTCGTGTCTACATTTCTGTTGTGTACAGGCTGGAAGGGAAGTAGTGTCCTCTGACTTTCTCCTTCCCTCTGCACATAGCAGCCAGGCCAGCACTGCTTAGCAGGTTCACTTGAGCACACTTGGGACAGTGGGCTGGTTGTCGCCTCCCTGTCTAGAGCTCATCCTCTTCACCGATAGCTTTAAAGATCTGAGAGCCAGCACTCTCCTATCCCTGACTTAGGCATCACGTTGTCAGTTCTAGGATTGCTGGGTGACTGTTCTCTCCTTGGATGAATAATACACTGTTGTGTGTAGCTGTTTGTATATGTGCAGTACTGCAGTGAGCAGCCCTGTGCTTTGGGTGGGACTGGAGTTTAGACCCCTTTGGGCTCTGCCTGGCCTGGGGTGGACCTTGGGCAGTTGGGGCATGTGGTCAAGCTGGAGGCCCCCTCACCCTCTTCATCCTGCCCCAGGGTTGAGTGCAGCTTTCCTTGGTATTTGGAAGGCAACTGGCTGTGGAGCTTGGCCCCAGCTGTCTGAGGTCCTAATGACAACGTATTAACGCCATTCAGTTGCTGTTTGTACAGTTTGAGCTAAGACACAAAGGAAGAAAGAGAAGCCAAGTGTTGCCAACTGGATTCTCTGGGGGTTGTTTTCTTTGTTCTTGCTGCTCTGTCCCAGGAGCGGCCCCTCCCCCTCTGTACAGCCCTTACTGCCCAGGGCCAACCAGGAAGGACACAGGACATGGATCAGGGCTGTGTGAATTTCTCCAGTGGCTTTGCAAAGACAAATATTTATTTTGAGGGCTGGTGGTGGGAGGGTCTTGCTTATCCTCACTTTGGGATGGGAAGAGAACTACAGTGTGGGAGCAGTGGGGAGATCCTACCCAGTCCTTGCAGCAGGCGGAGCTGCACTCAGGCTGGCGGAGCTGCCAGATGTACATTGATCTTTCTGTGGGTTGGGGGTGGGACGCAGAAGCTGGGGAGCAGGAGGACATGGGAGGCCCGGTGAAGCCTACATGGCCTACATGATGGAGCTGAGTGGGATCATTGTGCAGGGCAGAGATGGTGGGGCTGTGGGGCGGGGCCTTGCTCAGGTGGTAGGCAGTGGCAGGGGGTGTGAGTAGTCAGTTTCAGGGCTTGGTAAGGGAGGTGGGGGACCAGGCAGGGGATTGGGGTGGGTGGGAAACAGACCACTCTAAAAGCTGTAGTAGAAGGATACCTAATAGTGCCTGTGAGCATTGGGGGGAAGAAGGATGGGAAGAAGCTGAGGTTTATTCTGTCAACATGGGGGCAGGGGCTGTGCTCCATGTTTGCGTGGAAGGTCACATGATGGTTATGTGGGATTTGTTGATGTGTCTCTGTCTGCAAGGATGGCCTTGGAGGTCTGGAGAGGCAGGGACAGCATTGTAGCCTCTTGCTGGTTGTAGATTATTGTACAAGTGATTGAGGTGTACATCAGTCTCTTGTGGCTACTGTGGCCTACCTCTGTGGGCTGTGTGGGTCCAGAAGTGCTTAGCTGACTGAGACTGTTCAGGCCACCTGGGTTATAGGTGTCGTTGAAGTCTCCTAGCCAAGCAGACTTTTGTGAAATGCACTTAGTATATGCTACATGCTTGATGCATCTCTCTGTCAACACCAGGTGTGTGTATTTGGTCACATAGAGGCTTTAATCCATGGAATTCCAGCCTTGAGGTACAGGGGTCCTGAGCTTGCTGCTGGCCTGCTGTGAATGAGCTGAGGGTGGGCACTGCGGAGACTTCCAGAAGGTTGGAAAGCTTATGCCATGGTGGGATGAAGGGCACTGATAGGTCTGAGCCCTCAGCTTCAGCCTGAGGCTCAGAAAGCTGTCCCAGCAGCACTCATAACTGCTGCCTCTTTTCCAGAACTGGACATCCATTCTTGGTGCCTGGCAGTCACCAAGGATGTCACAATAGGATTTGTGGGTTGCATGTGGCCTTGCTAGAGAAAGCCAAGTTAGAGCTGCATGGCCTCAGTTCTGTGGGAAGCCAGGATGCTCTTTCCCCTGTGGCCAGCTGCATCCACTCCCATTTTCTGTTTAGGGAGTGGTCAGAGTGCATGGCTCTCTGATTGATGCAGCCCTCCTGTGGGCACCTTTCTACACCTTCTATGCCTGTCCTGCAGAGAGTACACCCCACTCAGATGGCTTGAGGTTTGTGTGAGCATGTGGTTTTTGAACCAAGTGATTTGGTTATTAACTCAGCATATCCCAAGGGAGTCTTTTTCCCTCAACATTTTAAGATGAAAACCTGAATCCTGCAGAGAAGCTGAATGGCTGCAGGGTGAGCTTTCTCTGCAGCCACCTGGCGTCCCTCCTCTCTCCGACTGCCTGCAGGGCAGCCTAGCCGACGGTGTTTGGGTGCAGCAAAGTTTACCAAGGCAGATCCAGCTGTGGCTTAGAGTTCAAAGGGTCTGCTTGTGTGGGTAGGTACAGTGGCAACAAGGTACCTGTGTAGTGGGGATTGGATGAGAGTGTCTCATTTTTCTGGGGATATAACATATGCTTGAGAGGACAGGCTTTTTTATTGTGTTAACCCTGATACAATTCACAGATGAGCCCAGAGGGAAGCCTGTGGCCTGACTTAAGTAACAGACCAGCACACACACAGACACAGACAGATTGACATACTAACAGACACAGGCACATGCACACATTCTGTCTGTCTGTCTGTCTGTGTTTGGAAGGGCCCCATATTTTGACCTTGGTAGCTTGTGGTGTCCTGGGAGAGGTATCCTTGTAAACACCGTGACTGATTTCTAGAAGCAAACTGATAATGCCTTTAGGATCACAGTCCTGTTGGCTCAGTCTAGTCTGCTGGGTACAGAACACACCGACCTGCAGGTCTGGCATAAGCGTCTACCTCTGTTGCACCACGTTGCCAGAGGGCCCTTGTGGAAAATGATTGTTCCCCCGAGCCTCCATTTCTGTATCTCAGACCCATGGGGTTGGACTTGAGTCTTTTTATTTTTATATTTTACTTTTTTGAGACAGTCTCATGTATCCCAGGCTGGCCTCAAACTCCTTGCATGGTTGAGGATAACGTTAAACTCCTCCACCTCCCCCGTGCTAGTTCTACAGGCATGGATCACCCACCATACCCAGCACTGCTATTGTAGTTGTTATTTGAGATGGGCTCTTGCTGAGTTGCTCAGGCTGGCCTTGAACTTTTGATCTACCTGACTTGATGGTGTTGGGATTACTTGTGTTAGCCATCACACCTTGCTCCAGCTCTGGTTTTAAGAATTCTTCTGCCTCTGAAAGGACACATCCATTGTTCCTTTGTTCCTGAACTTAGGACTTCATTGACCTGCCATGGTTGGAATTAAGGGAGGCTAGCCTGCTCTAGTGTATCTCACCAAATGTTGCCCATAGGCCCCCTCCGCAGCCAACAGAGTCGGGTGGAATGTCCAAAAAGGAAGAACACACACTGTGTGCCTGTCGTGTGCGTGGCATGTAGCTCATAGAGACTCATGTGTCTAGTGTATAGTGTACACCCAGGATTTTGCTGTGACACCTGAGTGTGGTGCACAGGGTCTTCTGAGCAGACTCCTCAGAAATAGTCATTAGTGTATATACTAGACCTGGTTTGTGTTGGGTGTGGAAACTTAAGCTCTCTCTCCCTCTCTTTCCCTCTCCATCCCCCCCCGCCCCCCGTGTGTGTGTGTGTGTGTGTGTGTACATCTCTCTGTTAGAGCCAGGGTAAGTGTCTGCCTTATTCTCAGTTGGCTCCTAGAGTCTGGCCCTGCATCTGTGACAGGTGTGTACTGATGAGATGGGAGGGAGTCCTGGTGTAGTGGCTCATGTCAGAGGGCACTCTGCATCCTGTAACGAAATGTAGACTTTTGAAACAGCACCTGCCTTCAGGTTCTGTAGGAAGATGCCACACCAAGCTAATTGTGGCAAACTTTTCCATAAACGCATCTAGAAGATCCTTTTTCCATGGTTACGGTTACCTTGGCTCTTGTTACATAACTCCCATTAGATTGAGACTCAATCAGGGGTTCCATTTTTTTTTTTTTTTTAAATATGACCTAAGCCACAAGACTATGCTATCATGTATTTATTCTGAACATAAAACTAGGGGTTTTCATTAGGTGTTTGAGTTTCTTTGAGAGGCTATAGACTGTGATGTCACGGAAATGTTCTTGGTCAGATGCCTCCGGAGCAAGGCTGCCAGGACTCTGGGCCACAGGACACACTGTGTCCCTGAGACTAGATTCTGGTTCCTTGTCCTTAAGAGCATTGGGCAAATGCCCTAGGGTAGGAAGGGAGGACGAGCAGACTGCACCCCTCACCCACAATCTCATGGAAACTCTGCCCACAGGGATGGGGAGCCCCCTGTGTATTAAGATCTCTGGCATTTTCTCCTGACCTTGGAGGGGCCATGACTCCTTTTTCTGGGGTTCATGTGTAACAAGCAGTCTACTGTTGTGTATGTAGCGCTCTGCAAAAAGCAGCCGCCTAAGTCTGTCTTGCCATGCCGAGGTGGATTGTAGCCCAGCACGGGGTGCTCACTGTCCAGTGTCCCCTGCCCCTCCCCAGGGTTTCCATTCAGGGTTACATTCTCAGCAGTTCTTAGAAGAGAGGGTTCGAGCTTTCAGAGAGCAGGGCCAGTGCCAGGGAGAGGCCAGCTGCCAGGGTGGGCAGGGTTGGCTCCCAGGATCAGGTCTGCCCAGTCGGCAGGGACTGGTTTTTGCCTTGTAAATAATAGCATTTCCTGCAGGCATCTCTGACAGCTGCTCCTGCTTCTGGATTCCAGAAATTTCTATCAGACACTTTAGGTACTACTTCCTTTCCTCTCATTTTGCCTTTTTTTTCTACTGCCCGCTGACCCTATGCTAAGGCCTTTGTCACCTGGGTCATCCCATGATGAGATGGTGAATCCCCCATTTTCAGGGCAGGCACCCGAAAGCCATATGAACTTGCAGTGACCAAGGCAGAATCTGAACCCAGGACCGCCAACACCAGCCATAGCAGCTATGTCAATGAAGCCAAACGCCAACAAAAGCAAATGAGGCTGGCCTGAGAGTCTGCCTCCCTCAGCTCCATGTTCTGATCTGTGAACTGTGCTGCTCAGAGGTCACGCAGAGGCAGCAGCAGGGCTCCTTTCTCAGAGGTTTGGTGGTGGCTGAGTGCCATGACTGAGGGTTTCAGTTGCATGAGGAGGAGGCACATGACAAGCTGACTGTTTGCAATGGCAGTCTAGTCTTCAGTCTAGGAGGAGGGAGGATTTCCAAATGCTGTGCCTTTGAAATGCACCTGGCTGGCAGCTCACACTGTTGAGACCATAGCTTTTACGTTCAAGCCTCACACACACGGTGGCATTAATAATAAAGATGCCAGCGAGGAGTCCAGTATGCTGTGTACACGGGAAGCCAGAGGTCATCCTTGGATAGCATTCCTCAGGAGCTGTCCACATTGTATTTTGAGATGGCCTCTCACTGGCCAGCGAGCCCTGGGGGTATGTCCGTCTCTGCCTTCCCAGTGTTAGGTTTATAAGTGCAAACCTCCATGCCACCCTCTTTGAAAAGTGGCTGCTGGGACTAGAACTCAGGTCCTCACACTTGCAACCAACTACCATTACCACCTGAGGTCACTCTTTAACAGATGCAATCCAGACCTGTAATTATAGTATAATTGTTGGAAATAATGTTCTCAAAATGAAAGCGGTGTACCTGACATTGTAGAAGGGAGGTGACAGGTGGAAGTGGCTGTGTGTAGTGCCCCAGCCTGCTGCCTGGGCAGGAGGAGTAGATGAGGCCATGTTACCTCGTACCCTTTCGTTGGTGTGTGAAAGTGGAGGGTCCCACCTGTGTGCCCTTCCCTGGCTTGGAACAAGACTCGTCTAGAAGGTGCCAGGACTGTAGGGTGGGTGCAGATGGTGACTGGCTTAGCTTTACTCCTCTGTGGTTCTTCCTGCATGCAGTTGAGTTCTGTGACTTGAGTGGTGTGGCTCATGTCGTGTAGACATACAATTAGATGGGTTTTTACATGAAACTATACCCATGGCCTCTCTGTGTTTCCCCACACTCCTGTGCATCTTGGCCTTTCTCCTATCCATCTGCTCGCCTAGGTTCACTTTCTTTCATCCTGGATCATTTTGTAGAGCAATGGACTCATGCAGCAGGGGTCCCTCTTTAACTCAGCTTGCTTTGAAGATGCATCCAACGTGTGTATCCTCTGCTTTACTTTTTACTGCAGGGTAATATTCCACTGCCTGGATTTGTTTTTTCCCCTCACTTTTGGTTGTAAGGACATTGGTTGATTGTATCCAGTTTGTGTCTTTTGCAAATAAAGTTATCGTGAGCAGATATACGTGAATCTTTGGATAGGCAGGCACTTCCATTGCTCTTGGGTGGCTATCCAGGAACAGAGTGGCTGGAAGGTGTGGTGGTTATATGTTTAGCTTTTAAGAAAGCTGCCATATTGGCTCTCACAATCTCACCAGCTGTGGGTTCAAGTTCAGCAGGGTTAGCACCTGCTCTCAGAAAGGAGTCTGCCTTGCCTTGTGGCTCACAAGCGTACTGCTGGGGTGAGCTTGGCTGGCTGTAGGGGTGAGACCAAGGAGGGGAAAAAGTTGCCATAGAGGTTGCAAAGTACAGACAAGAACCAGCATGCCTCTCCCTTCCCTGGTGGTTCAGTTTCTCTGTATGTAAATTCAGGTGTTGACTAAGATCTCTTTCCATTTAGGGGTGCAGGGTGTGTTGTCCTCTGTGGAACCCTCTGGCAACATGTAGAGATTTGTTTGTTTGTCGGTTGTTTTTTGGCTTTGACACAAAAAAGGAAGACTGTTACTGGCAACTTGTGGGTGGAGAGTAGGGATATTGCTAAGTAATCTTAGTGTCCAGGACAGCCCAGAGTTAGTTTGAGGCAGGGAACCTTGGGTTCCCCTCTGTCTCTGCTCTGCAGTGCAAAGTTCTGCATTGGGAAGGTTGCACACCTGTTTCAGTTGGAGATGGCGGCATTTTCTGGGAGGCATGTGTCTTTTGTGCTGGAGTGACCCAGCCTTTCTGTATAACCATGCTCCTGTGATCCCTGGTTCTTCAGCAAGTACTGCCTGCCCACCCCAGGCTCTGGGACAGAAACCAGCGCAGTCTGACTTTTCTAAGAACCTGGTGCCCCACCCCCCTCCTGCCAGTTCTGTGTGACTGACATAGGTAGACTTTTGACTAAGTTCTTTGATGATTAACCTTTGCTTGGCCAGATCACTGGCTTGTTCTCTGGCTAGGAACAAGCCCCCTGGATACCTTCACATGGAACTTTTTGACTACTTGCAGTCTAGAACCTTTCTCTGGTACTTACAGGGGAGAAGAAAAACCCATGCAGTTTCCCCAGTTAGGGACTTTTGTTCATAGAGAGGCCACTGGAGGGGTTCAGTATGTTGGTGTCTGTCTCTCTTTCTCTCCCTCTCCGTGTCTGTTTCTTTCTGTGTGGGTGTCTGCTTCTCTTTCTCTCTTTGTCTTCTCTTTTTCAGTGTGTATGTGTCTGTCCCTGTCTGTCTGTCTGTCTGTCTGTCTGCATGTTTATTTCTCTCTGTGCCTCTCTCTCTGTATCAGTTCTTTGTATTTTTCTTTCTCTCTGTATATCTGTTTTCTCTGTGTGTATCTCTCTTTCTGTGTGTGTATTTGTTTCTCTTTCTGTTTTCTCAGTGTGTGTGTTCATCTCATTCTGTCTCTCCATGTCAGTCTGCCTCTGACTCCCTCTCTTTCTCTGTCTGTGCTTTCAGCCCTTCTTGACCTGACACTGCATCAGCAGTGCTGGAAAGCTGCCTTTGATCTTGGTCAAGAGTCTGTTTTCCATGTAGGAAATGCTAAGATCTGTGCACACTTTAGGGTAGGACTCATACCTCCTGACCTGCCTCACCGTCCCTGCTAGGGCATGCCTTGCTGTATGCCACTGCCAAGCAGATGCCGGACGGATTTCCTGGTTTTTCGGTCTTGCGAGTCACTGCTGCGTGGCTTCTTTGTCCCTTATTGGCAGGTAACCTTTGTACCAGCTAGAGAGCCCGCTTTTGCCTCCCTGCCCAGGTAATTATGAAAATAGGTGCCTGAAAGTTGTAGTCTTTCAATAAGTGCCACAGGAGAAATACTCCTCGTCTCTAATCAGAGCATGGGCCTCTGGCTGCCTGGCACCTCCACCTGGGCACTCCTTCTGGAGGTGGCACTTGGTCTGATCAAGGTTAGTCTTCAGGGAGTTTTGTGTCCGTTCCAGCGGCTTCTTCTGTACTTTTAGTTCACACATGGCTTTCTGGCTCTTTCTTGGTACTGGAATAATCTGGATGTGATGAAGTTTGAGAAATGAAGACTGGCCACTTTCTTTCTTCCCCCACTTCATGTTCAGGAGGCCTACTCTGATTGTGGTGTGTTTGCATGAACACTGCAGCCTCTGTTTCTCATGGGTTCACATAGCATGTAGCCACCCGGTGGCCCCCATTTCCCACCTGTTTATATAGGGTGTAGTCATCCTGTCTGTCAGCATCTTTGGATTTAGCCATCTGTGAGTTGAAAATATTCATAAAGTTGCACCTGTATTCAGATATCCTGATCCCACCCCATTCCCTGAACAACTCAGCACTGACTTTGCATATGTGATTGTAGGTAGCAGGAGCATGCCCGTAGGCATCATGCAGATACAACTCATTGTATAGTTCGGAGTTTAACACGGTGGGTTTGGTGTCCTCAGAACTTTTGGAAACAGCTTCATGATATTGAGGGACCACTGCTCAGTTTTTCAGTCCTGGAGGGGTAACAAGAGAGGTCAGTTAGGGCGGTGCCTGGGTGTGTAGCTTCTTGTCAGTTCCCAAGTAGGGCGCTGCTGGTTTAGATGATCAGGATCCTTCCATTCAGTTGTCATGGTATGAGGAGTAGGAGGTGGGCCTGAGTCTGGGGACAGGGAAGATTTCCGCCATCTTCCTGCTTGTGTGGTAGTAGACCCATGTGTTTTCTTGTGATACCGGTGTGTCTGGACCCTTTGTCATGCCTTTTTAGTGGAAAGCCCAAAGGCCCAGTGCCTGCTGCTGTTCAGCTTTCTGAGGCCGAGTTTAACTTCCCCAATAGCATCAGTTTGTAGCTTTTGAGGTTTTCACTTTGACCCCTAAGGCTGGAGAGATGACTCAGTAGTTAAGGGCACTGACAGCACACGTAGGGGACTGAAGTTTGATCCCCAGCGCTCATGACTGCCTGAAACTGGAGCTCCTGGTAGTTCTGTGTCTCTGCCTTCATGGGTGCTGTGCCCATGCACATGTCCTCACACAGACATGCCTGTGCGTAGTAATGTGTCTCCAGGTGGATGTGTGTCCAGGTTAGGTGTCGTGTCTTAAAGGCTGGCTACACTGTTGAGACAGGGTCTCTTACTGGCCTGGATCTCCTCAGTTTAGACCGACTACTGGTTATTAAACCCCAGGGATTCTTCTGTCTCCAGCCCTCCACCCCAGCACTGGAATTGCAAGTACATAGATAGCATCACACAGTTTTCCCCCTAGGTTCTGGAAATGAAACTCAGATCCTCATGCTTGCAAGGCAAGTGCCTTACAAGTTGAGCTACCCTCCCTACCCAGCCTGGATTTTCCTACCTTTGATGTGCAGATTTCATAGCCTTGCATTAGTGTTGGTGTGACCAAGCACAGGTGACTCTGCAAGCCCCACCTTTGTGTGCTATTGTGGTCTGCACACACATGTCTTCCTCAGAGAACGATGTGTTTGACCAACAACTTAGTCCATAAATAGATCTGAGAGTATAAAGCTAGCTAGGCCTTGTTCTGCCCAAGCCTTTAAAAGGCCCACTAGAACTTCCAGAAGGAAATGGCATTCTTGGCCTTGCCCTGAAGGTTTTTGAGGATAAGTCATGAAGCAAATAAAAAAAAAATGTAGTCACCCAACAGAACATCCAGGCCTTTGCAACGGGCCTGTCTGTCCTTCAGCCTCTTCTTGCCTATTGCCTATAGACTCATTTCTAGGAGACAGCGTGGGGCACCACCTGCAGGTCTTTCTGGCTTGGCTCCTGTCTGCCCTAGGCTTCAGGTTGGGTTCAGGGCCATCAGTGTCCTGACTCTTGGTGGCCTGTATTATATCTTAGTAGTTAGTTGAGATCACTGATTCCCTGAGTCATGTAGATGGCTCCTGATGGCTGAGCCAGGTTGCACCTGGGGATTCATGTGACTGTGCACTTTAAGGGTGACTGCACATACATACTGTCCTAGCAGGGGTCAAAGTGCTCAGGGACTGTAGTCATGTGACAGAGACAGCATCTCACCCAGGACTTGGGCTTGCAGAGAGTGCCCTGTGGAAGCTGGCTGTTGTGGCACCCTCTGTGGCCTTGAGGGCTACTTGTGCCTGTGTGGTGACAAGGGCTGAGTTTCTATAAGGAAGGGACTGTGCCACGGTGATCAGCTGGTAAGGCTGTGTATTCAGGTTGCTGAGGTTGCCATGACTGTCACTGATGGATCCTCTCTTTAGGACTTGTCATCAGAATTTATGGCACTAAGTAAAGGCCTCAGGAAATCTCAGGTGGAGGAAGTGGCTCACCTGGTGGAGTGCTTGCCTACCTGGCACAGAACACTGGGTTAGAGCCTCTTAAGTTGGATGTGCTAGTACACATTTGTAATCTCAGCACTTGGGAGACCAGAGCAGGAGGATTAGAAGTTCAAGGTTGGCCTTGGCTACATAACCAGTTTGAGGCCAAGATGAGCTACATATGAAGCCCTGTCTCAAAAAAAGAAAAGAAAAAAGGTATCTTTTCTGTAAGCACACACTTCTTGCTTTAAAGAGTGTCAGGGTTTATTTGCCGCCAGCTGGGGACTAGTTGGGTCCATGACTAGAAGTATAAGAAACTCATTCCGAGTGCCGCAAGATGACCTAGGGTTTAACATGGGTGTGGAAAGACTCAGCTTCAATCAAAGAGCCATTGGGATGAACTAAACTTGGGATCCAAGGGCTTAGGCCCAAGCCCCTTGGATCATCAGTGGGCTATTCCAGCTAACTGTGGTTCTGGATTCTGCTTGGTTGGGTAGGGCAGAGCAGGAGAATTTGATTGATAGCTTTATCAGGATGGCAACAGAGAGAAGAAAAGGGCAAGCTGGTCCTTAAGAGAAAATTCAAAAGTGCTCCAAAGGCTCGGGCTGCAGAGCAGCAGGCTCTGCTCGTGGTAGACTCCCTACCTCAGACGACTCTCCGTCAGCAGTGAGACGCTCAACCCAAGCTTCTTTGCACGTTCCCCAAGTCCAGGTTAGGGGGCTTGCTGGGTTGTTGCTGAGTACTACTTAGTAGAGCATTTAAGGCAGGGAGAGTGCAGTACTGGAGTGGTGGCCACTTTGACACAGGTGTGGAAACTTATCCTGTGCTTACAGTGTCTCGAGCTCCTTGTAAACAAAGCTTGGAGGTGACATTCAGAGAGAACTGGGTAAAGGGCAGTGTTGGTGTTGGGCTCCTTCCTAATGGAAATGAGACACCCTTGAGGGAGAGCAGTGGCTTTTGGGTCTGTTAGAACCAGTTGTAGGAACAAGTGTGGACTTCCCGGCTGGGTCGGTCTGTGAATCCTGGTGGGTGGTGGGCAGCTCCTAAGCTCAGGTGTGGGCTCTTGCTTTTGGGCCCCTCAGGCTGTGGTGCTGTTGAAGTGGGCGTTCCTATTCCCGTGGCTCCTCTTGGCTGGGCTCCTGTTCTTCCCTTTCAGACATTTCGGTCACAGTCTGCTGTCTTCCCAGCCGTCTGGCACTTGGCATCCTTCTCCCATGCATATCTGGCAGTTTAAGTGCTTGTGGAATGAATATTTCCTGAATATTCCACTGCTCCTTCCAGTCACAGAAATAAACACAGCAAACACTGTGGCTGTACCCCATCTCAAACCTTTTAACTGGAGTCCAAAGGAAATGACTGTGATTGTCCCCTGTGCCCTAGAGAACAATCATTGCTGCCCCAGGCCATTTGCCTGCACTGGGGGTGGGGCAACAGCTGGCTAAGTTGGCATCTGTCTATTCTTAGCTTGTGCCTCTAGCCTCTTATCACAGCCAGAAACATTGGGTGTTGGTCAAGTGGGTGGATGTGTGGATGTGGGTTTCCTGAGGTGTTAGATCTGGTATTGTGGCAGTTGCCTGGCATGGGGAGCAGAGCGTGGAGCTCTTCTCTGTCAGTGCCTTCATGCTGCTGCTAGCACAAGGCAGGCAAAGGCATTGATGTGCTCTGCAAGGTAATGATGGCAGGATGGTGGGCCGGTTGGTGGGTGACGCTCAAGACACTGGGAAAGCTTGCTGTCTGCACTGTGCACGTGGTGGTCATGGCAAGAAACCACACCAGGGAAATCCAGAGATGTGGAAGCATTCCTCGTAGCTCTCAGGCTGGGGGTTCAAGAGCAAGGTGCTGGCAGGAGTAGCTTCTCTGGAGGCTGCTTTTCTTGGCTTGCATGTGACAGCATCTCACTGTCCTCTCGAGGTCATTTCTCTGTGTCTAGGTGGTCTTCTCGTATGTGCATGGGTGCTCGATTTTCTTCCCTCTCATGTGACATTGCTCATATCGATAGTGGTCCCTCCTTATGACATCATCAGTGCTGTTACCTCCATTTCTGCTGACTGTCACTTTCTGGTGTTGGGACTGTAATATAGGGTTTTGGAGGAGTACACAATTTAACCTATTCATGTCCTCTCTTTCCCCTATATCACCTGTGTGTGCTTTCTGGGCTGTGACTTGCAGTAGTTCTGTGGGGTTTCTTATTCACGCACACTGACCCTTTATTGGCAGACCATCTTGTCCTTAGGCCCCGACAAGCTGGGGCTGACAGGAGACTCTGGCTTGCTGGTCCAACTCCATAGAGCAGTCCTCACACAGACTTCGCATGTGTGCAGCTAGTACTGTCAACAACAGTGATTTGTGTGCTGTATGACAGTTTGTGCTGTTTATTAATTGTTTTAGTCCCCAAAGCAATCCAAAGATATCATCCTTGACTTAGAGGTGTCAGAATCTGAGTGCTGAGTGCTGGTTCATCTCATGTCTTCTGGGTGCAGTGCCTGGTATAGGGAATGCAGTTTTATACAGAGAGGTACTTGTGTTCATGCATGCATATGTGTGTTGGGTGATCTGCACGTTGCTGTGAGAAAGTCCCCTGCGAAAGCACCTTAAGGAGGGAAGGGTTAACTTTGGCTCATAGTTTCAAGGTTCAGTCCATCATGGCAGCAGGAGCACAAATGAGCTGGTCACATCGTCTGTCCTTAGGGAGCAGAGGGTGAGGAACGCTTTTTAAAGCTTGCTTTATTTTTTTATTGAACTGGGGACCCCAGCTGATGGTATGGTACCACCTAAACTTAGGGATCTCCATTGCAGCATAGGTTCTACCTGCACATGTAGCTCTGTGAGGCGCCAGCAGTTTGGATGGATGGATGGATGGTGCTGGAGATAGACATGATGTGCAGATGGTGGGAGAGAGAAGCGAGAAAGCCAAGGCTGAGAGAACCATAGGGCAACATGGAGGAGCCTGAGCTTGGAGGGAAGGGAGGCCCGTCATGAGGAAGGTCCAACTTTAGGGTGACTGGGAGGGTGCCTGGTGCACCCAGGTCTCTAAGATTGTAGACATAGAAGAAGTGGGAGGCACAGTGAACAACCACTGTGTTGTACAATGTTATCCTATGAGCGTAATAGTCTTGGTCAGTCTTGGTCTGTGAATGCTGTACAAAACCCTCAGGGCTGGCTTGTTGGTTGTTGGCATTTCCTCCCAGAAGGAGGTGTGTGGAGATGGCCATCAGACTCTCACCCTGCCTCACTTACTGGTCTTGCACATCCCGCCTCTATCACACATGATGGCATGGGCTTGGGAGGTTATAGACTGGAGGTGAACTGAGCTGGGGACCCCATCTGTGCCTCCATACTGGAGTGAGACTTAGCCTTGGTGTGGCTGTTTTGGGGCCACCCATGTGCTTTATAAGTAAGTCTTGGTTAGACTTTGAAGGAATCGTACTTGCCCTGCCATATGTGCTTTGTAACAAGGGGGAAACCCAGGACAGAATTCCCAGAATACCCTGTGGAAGCCTGAAGTTCCTGGCTGTAAAGAGAGGGTGTGACTGGTGAGAGAAGGCAGAGAGAGCTCTTGAGTGAGCGAGCATGGAAATGGCAGAATGGGGACACAAGCCTGTGGAGGAGGAGGAAGAGGAGAGGGAAGGGGAAGGGGGAAGGGAAAAGGGGAGTGGGAGAGGCTGTGGTCTTTGAGCCTGCTCCTGTTTTCTCTGTAGAGCTGTGTGGAGGTGCAGGCCTGGTGCTGGCATTTAAGGCCATGTCTTTCCAGTGCTGCTCTAGACTGTCTTGCATCCCTGGGCAGCTGGTAGGCAGGGGCGGGGAAGGCTGGATTGTTCTGCTTACATTTGGGATTGGTGGCTGGCATGGAGATGGTGTGGGTGTATTCATCTGTTTGGACTGCTGTAGCAGTGACTTAACAGTCACTGACTTCTCCTTCCTGAGACTTGGGAGCAGGGAGGGTGCGTGGGGGGGCGGGGTTGGGGGGATCAAAGGTCAGGTTGCTGGCAGAGGCAGCTCCTTGGGCGGACTCCTTTCTGGGCTTTGCCTCTTTGCTGTGTCTTTAAGTGGAAGGGAGAGGGAGAGAGAGTAAGTGTGGTCCTTGTTTCTCCCATAGGCCGACCTTCCATGGCTTCACATAAACACGGTCACTTCCTGAGGCCCTACTAATATCACCCAGGGCTTAGGGCTTCAGCTTGTGGCTCCTGGTGGACACTGGCAATCGAGTGTAATCAGGTGGACACGAAGTATCCAATGTCTCTTCTGTGTGCCTCAGGGGAGTCACAGGGGTCTTTTTCTTTCCTGTGCATTTCTGGCCATCTCCCACATTTGGAGCCTCTTGGCAGTTGGAGTGTTTTGGGGATGGGAATGATTTGTCAGGGTGACAGAGACAGACCACCCTTCATGAATAGAAGCTACCCATCAAATCCCACCCCCACCCTCACCCCCCACCTCCGGCCGAATTCACTTGGAAAATTTTCTGTCCTAACCAGTGAGAGAGGGTTGGGGTTCAGGACAAAGAACTGTTGAGACCCGACATGAGTATAAGTGTTCAGTGTTCAGGCTGGAGGTTATTTTACTTAAAGACGACAGGTTCTGATTAAACTGGCTTAGAGTTCACTCTGTAGCCCAGGATGGTCTTAGTGATGCCTCTTAAATGCTATATTATATTGCTATACCACCACACCTGGAATTAAATGACCCACTGAGCGCTGGGTGACCTGGCCAGGGTTCATGGGTTATTCTTTGTTCTCCCTTCTATTCAGTGACATCAAAGATGGCTGTTTGCTCTGAGCCTGAGGTGAGGGTTATAGGATGTGAGTCATGCTGTCGGAGCTTCATTGGTTTGCGCAGTTCGCACAGTCACTCGTGTGGACAGCGCCATGGTCCTCTGACTGAACTTGGGTGTCCACAGTGAGAGCAGCAGTCCCTGAGTCCAGCACTACTCAGGGATCCACAGGTTACAGGTGGGCTGCACACTCACCCAGCCTTTGGTTCTAGGACTCTAAATTCTGGTTCTCATGCATGTGTAATAATGCACTTTACCCACTAAACAGCCCACCGATCCTGATTCTTGGATATTGCTGGCCAAGGAGTTATTACATTCTGGAGAAACCCTGTGTGTAAGATGTCTTCATTGCAAAATAAGGTTTTTCATTAAAAATATCTATCATACATTTCCTCTTAGTTTGCAGAAGTGAATGTCACCTTAAAATGTCAGGGTTAAACTTCTTACAGTTAGTAGATTAGACCGGCAGGATTTTGGCAAACAAAATTGAGATTGATTACTTTCATTTACCACTCCCCCTTCATGGTGGTGGTTTAATATTACATTTGTATTTATGTCAGTGCCTGTTTTGGGAAGTCACGCTAGATATTGATGTGACAGTAAGCAAATGTCTCTGATATGAGAAGGCTGCTGTGTAATGCAGGTGGGTGGTGGGGTGCTTACAACCAATAGCTGTCTTCAAAGCCCCTGGGCATGGCTGGGTTCTCTTGGTGTGCTAGGCCTCCTGCCCTGGGAAGGCCAAGAGTGGCCCAAGCCTCTGGTTATACTTCATGCTTGTTAACTTGGAGTCTGAATTCAGTTCCTGTCTTTGAATGGAGTGGGAATCATTTGGAGAAGTGTAACCCTCTTGAAAACCTGCAGCATACAAAGATTTAATGAGCCTTCTTTGAATAGTATTTGAAGAAGGAAATAAAAAACCCTTATCTTGCAAGCAGTAGGAGTGTACAAGGTGACCATGTTAATGAAGAGGTGGGTGAGGGGGTGTCTTGGAACAGGCATGGCCAGAGAGTTGATATTGGGGTCACCTGTTGTGTCTTTAGCTTGAGTTTTGATAACTGCCCCACTTCCATTGATGAGTGGAGCAAAGGAACAAATGGGTGTGTGTGTGCGTGTGATTTTGGGAAGCACTGAGGGCTCCATCTTTGGGGTGGAAGTCTGCAGGCGGCTTGTTTTTCCTGAGTGGGAATACTGTGGAACTTGGGTTGGCAGAAGCGAGTCTGTGGTGCTGCAGCTGCTGTGTGTGACTGCTTTGTTCCTGTCAAACCCTAAACCTAGAGGGACCAGACATCGGTAAACCTTTTGGAAACCGGAATTGGTAGCTGGTGTGTGATTGGAGGAGAATTCAGAGAGGCCCCCAGCCAGGCGATCTGGGGATTCTCAGTGTGGAGGTGTGGCTAGCTATGCATTGAAATTGACCTCAATCAAGATGGCACTAACAAGGGGGCAGAATGCCGTAAACAATAGCCCACAATTACTTCTGAGCCATCCTGTTATTTTAAATATGCTGTTATTTTAAGTGTCTATAATTTGTGTTCATTGTACGATTATTCAGAATAGCGACCTGGGAGGAAACACCAGTATCTTAGTGTTACCCTGCACCTAGCATTTCCCCATCCAGTACTTGGTGCCTGAGCATGTCAGGGCAGATTCCCTGGCTGCACCTTAGGGCATAGTGTTCTGTGATACTGGCCCTGAAAACACATCTTTACCAGTTTCTCTGCCATCTTTTAGGTGAACAGATGTTTTTTATCTAGGTAAAGTTCCTATGTTTAAGTTTCCTTTTGTTGTTGTTTGAATCAGAGTCTTGCTAGCCCATGCTAGCCTGAACTCATCATATAGCCCAAGCTGGCTTAAGTCATGGTGATCCTTCTTCCGATTGCTGAAGGTATCATACCTGAGACTCAGCTGCATACCTACAGTTTCATTATTGTCTTTTGGGTATTGACATTGCAGGTAATTGTTAAAAAATTTTAAAAATAAAAATAACATTATTTAGCCAGTGTGGTTACTTATGTTCATAATCCCAACACAAGGAGGCTGATTTGGCGGATAGCCAGAGCTGGTAGAAAGCTGGGGCCAGCCTGCACTACAGTGTCTCAACAAACATAAGCATTTCTATTCTGTGTATACACAGCTAGCTCAGCACTAGAAGACCAATGTAGAAATCTTGGCCTACTCTTGTCATCCAGGGTGAGATGCTCTGGGCTCTGTGTCTCCCTGTGTGAGGCAGGGCTTTCTCTGGAGTTCCCTGGGACTGCTGGCTTGTCACTCAGCTGCAGGGAGAGGTCTAGCTCACTTCTGCAGTTTCCCAGCCCAGGCAGACTTGGGTATCACACCTGAGTGAGACTCAGCTTCATATCGACAGGAAGCCAGTCTATCCTATCTGTCCTGCCTGATGCTTCTCATTTTCATCTGCCACATGGTGGTGAGCCGAGCCTCTACCACCTGCTGCCTTCTTCCTGGGGATTCCATAGTGACTCAAGCCTGTGCCTTTGTTCAGGCAGCATCCACACTGGGACAAGGAATTGGAAGACTCAGGCTTCTCCTTTGGCTTTGTCTTCGTAAGCAGGAAGCCAAGGCTGAGAGAAGTGAACTGGACTGCTGAAAGGACCTTGTGCATGCTTAGAAGTTAAAAAGGAAAGCAAATGTGGGAGAAATGGTAGAGTTGACCATCAGAAGGCCTTTCCTTTTGATTGTGATGTGTGTTACACACTGATTGGAGGCAGGACCTTCCTAAGTAAGATAGCAGTCACCCAGGTGGCTGGAGCAGCTGCTCTGACGGATAGTCATGCTTTCTGCTTCCCACCATTGCGTTTATGGGAGGTCAAGGCTGTCTCACACAGTGGAGTGACTGGTATTCCTGTAATCACAGGCAGTGCTTACCTGTTCTCCAATACCTACATCACTAGTTTTCTTTAAACATGGCCGCGTGGTGTTTAGTCATGTGGTTGTGTAGAGACAGACTCAGCCTAAGTTTTCAACGTTTTAAATACTATAGGTGAAGAGTGGCAAATGTTAAGGTTTGAAAGAGGGAAAGAGCAGACGGGTTGGCTGTTGGGTAAGAGCGCTTGTTCTTGAAGAGTTCGGGACTCTTCCTAGCACCCATGTAGTAGTTCACAACCATCCCTAACTCCAGTTCCAGGGGACCTCACACCTTGTTCTGACTTCTGTAGGCACCAGGCCCACCTGTGGTATGTAGACATTCGTGGAATCAAAACACTCTTACATAAAGATAAATAAATAAATCATAAGGAAGTAAAAGTCAAGAAGAGAAAACCGAGGTTATCCATCTGTCCTCCCCCTTCTATATCATGTGATGCAGAACACAGTGGGAGGGGTGCCTCCAGGCTAAGGCCTGGCGTGATACTCAATGTTGAGCCCACAGGTCTCTTTACACACTTCCATGTCTCTAAAGTTTGACTTTTTCCTGGCTTCATGCTACACAGACTAGTTCCGGTATTGTTTACCTGAAAGGGAAACAAAAATTAACGAATATTTGTCAATAAATCATTACCAATCTTTAGAAAGGGGAAGTACCAGTACCAATTAAAACAAAGACAAAAACAAACAAACAAACAAACAAACAAAAGACCTAACAAACAAACCAACAGAAACCGTGCCTCTGCGACCTGTGGCTCCCTGCAGCTGAGCATGGTGGCGATGTGGTGATGCCGATAGTCATGGCTGTTTGAGGTTAGGACTGTCAGGGATGTGCGCGTTCCAGCTGCCTGTGTGTCTGTGGAAAACTGCAAGTGGCCGAGTTCCCTGGAAGCCAGAGTCAGCCACCTCCAGATGAAAGAAACTTTTGACTCTCTACTTTTCATGTTTCACGAGGCTCTAAATGTTTGTGGCAGGCAGGAAATCAGGCATATTTTAATAGGCAATTACATAAGAAAGCTTAATGACTAATTTTTCTGAATCAGAGAAGTAGAGAGTTTTAGGGAAACATGTCTAGCCGTTACTCTGCGTAATTAACACCGTCTAGAGGCACGTTAGGTGATTAGGAACTGGGTGGCATTTGTGCTAAGGATTAGAATCAAAGTTTTGCTTGGAAAGTTGGAGAATTTTACTCTTGGCTGAGATGAAACACGGGGCATGACTCTTACCCCAATGTTACAGTCTGGGTCTCTAATGAGAAAGGCTGCTCTAACAGTTGACATGCTTCTGCCCTCTTGGGTGATTCCTTAGCTGGGTTCATGGCTTCATCCCACCTCATCTGCCCCTTGGTGCTGGAAGCGTTCGTTTTGCATTTTGGGGGTGCGAAAACAATGGTGAATTGATTGGCTTTGGGGTGTTGGTGGCCAAGGCTGGTTGCTTAGGCTCTGTTGACTTTAGCTTCTTACACGCTGTAAGTAGCATTTCTATAGTACATGGTGGGGGCTTCTCACCCCCTCTCCACCAGTTGTTGTCACAGTGTGTACCATAGGACCTTGGGACAAGTGTGGTCTTGATGGTTTTCTGTTTCCCCATGAGTAGTACAGTTAGTCTTCTGATTCCAGGCCTTGCAGGGTGTGGTGGGCCAAGGGCTTACTGGGTGGTTCTCTGCAAATCCAGTCAGCTAACTTACAAATTGTGATGTGAGGTGAAGGAAGGTGAAAAAATTGAGTGCCCACTGCTTCATCGCTGAGGCATGGAAGAGCTGAATGAGAGCTTCTTAGTACCAGGGCTTTGGCATGTTGTAGGTCAGCATCCCTGTGAGGTCTCATTTGGCTAAAACATTGTACTTCCTAAGGACCTTGGGCTCTGCCTCTGGTGTCTGTAAGTGTGCTGTGTTCACAGATCTGATGGGTTTTGGGTGGTGGTAATCAGCCTTAGGTTGATTAGTTTGGTTTCCATAAGGCATTTCAGTTTCAAGGTCACACACACTTACTTTGAAGTGTGTTTGACCCTTAGAGGGATGGGTGGTTTATCTATATGCGTCTGTAAATTATTTAGTTTGATCTTAAATACATTCCCACTGCACGTTACCTCTCAGGGATAATGTTCCATTTTCTTCCCTCTGTGGCACAAGGTTACCAACAGTACCTCTTCAAAGCAGTAAGGGAGCCCAAGGAAGCAATGCCTCATATAATGTGGAGTGTCATCTCAACTGAATACTGTGTCATTTAATGTAGGGAACGGCAGAGCTTCTTCTCAACTGTCAGGGTCTTTGGTTCTAGCCTCCTCCTTCCATGTCCAGGATGCCTGGGTGGGTTTGGTATGTTCTCCAGCCTCCTGCAGTGTTGCTCAAGTGAGTGGCAGTGGGAAGAAAACACCAGCTCCAGGAAGCTATCCTGGGATGCTGCAAACTCCTGCTTCAGGGAGCCATCCTGGGAATCTTTTGGTTTTTCGAGACAGGGTTTCTCTGTGTAGCCCTGGCTGACCTGGAACTCACTCTGTAGACCAGGCTGGCCTTGAACTCAGAAATCCGCCTGCCTCTGTCTCCCAAGTACTGGGATTAAAAGTGTGCGGCAGGACCGCCCGGCGGGAATCTTTTTACTGCAAATGCCCTCTGCTGATTATTTTTCCTCTTCCTTCTAGGAGTCAGGAAGGTGTGCTTGAGATGTGGAAGCCTCTGCCACTGAGGACTTTGAGGTGTGAGCCAGCTGTAGACATCACCCCCACACTCCTTCCCCCAGTTCTGGACCCTGCCTAGGTGGCTTCTGCCCTTTGTGGGGAGAGATAATGCTGGAGCCAGCCTTGGGCCTGTTTTGTCTGAGCTAGCTTCTCAGTGTATGCAGGTGTGCACATGAGCTTCCAGGGGGAACTGAGTTCATGAAAGTGAAGTATTGTGCCAGTATGCACGTTTGTTGAAGAGGGTCTGGAGGTCGCTGGTATTTGACCCTCGTTACCAGCCGCTGGTAAATGAAGTTAGAGCTTTCCTGCCTGTCCTCCCATTGAAGCGTGGGAGAAATTGATCTTAGGCTGGTATTTGGGATGTGAAAAACACAGGAGATGAAGTCCTCATCCCTGTGTCCTTCCTCTCTCTGTTCTGTATCACAGACTGTAAGGAGTGGGGAGGTGGTAAAGGGTTCCTCAAAGCCTCAGGCTGGGCAGCACAAGGCAGGCCTTGCCTCTGAGCTCAGGCCTTCCATAGGTTGTATAGTTTGACACTTTCATTTCCTAGAGAGAGAAGCCTTTCTGCCACCTTGAGCAAAACTTCTATTTTCGTGCGTAATAAGTGGCACACAATGGGCTAGGGAAGTCTCTGCATATCTACTTTCCAGAACCTTCTGGAATGGGAGGCATGCCCATCCCCTCAGCTAGCCTGGCCTTCCAGACTCTGTGGAGTTTGGGCATGGAGGCCTTCCCACTGTATCCTGCAGGAGAGGATGTGGTCATTTTGGTTTCCATTGCTGTCTCCCTGTGTCCCTGAGTGTGCCCAGCTTTGTAAGGCTGACCTTTGTGTCTTGTTTCATTTTTCTCTAATCTGTCTCCCTTCGTTCCTGTTCTAATCGTCAGTTAAGGGCAGGTGGAGGCTAACTTTCTCCATGCAAGTTATTTGTTTTTGTCTCTTCTGTGGGGAGGTTTGGGTGTCTGTCTTGTTCGAGACCTTCATGACTAAGTAAGCACCCACTCAGATTGCATCTGTGTATTGTGTCCGGTTGCATGTGTGTATTGCATGTGCTAGCATGTGTGGTGTGTAGTCCTCTGCCTTGACACTGTAGATACTCCCTACTTTCCCACACTGGGTAGGCGGTGGTGTTGTGCTGAAGGCTGCAGTGAGAGAGATCTGGAGCTTCATCTGAGTTTCCCATGAAGTGCCCTCATGCCATGGTCTAAGTTCAAGTGCCATCTTTGCTAAGCTGTAGAGACTACCTTCCTTTTTAGCCCACATCTCATCTGCCCTCCCATGTTCCAGCTCCACAGACTGACAGGTCACTGAGCCAATGGCAAGCAGGTAGGAGGCATACTATTCCTGAGTCCATTCGTCTGTCAATGTGCCCATTTGATCATTTCTTCCTTGTTGAGTGGCTCTCGTGAGGCATGCCTGACTAGAACAGTTCACTGCCAAGGACAGCCATGTCCCATCATGCATGCTTGGGGCTTCCAGGCACAGGGTTTGAGGAAACTTCAAGGGTAGCCAGCAGGAAATGTCTGAGGAGCTCAGGGATGTCACGTGCCCAGGTGATGTGGGGCCTCAAGTACGTCTAGGCATGGAGGGTGCAGTGGATCCTGGTGGGTGGAGACAGGGAAGTGTCATAGTCACTCCATACTCAGTCCCAGTTTTAGCTCCCCCATTGCCTCGGTGTAAAAGGTGGACACTGAGGACCTTGCAGCTGCTGTAAGAAGGGTTGCTTTCTTCTTACTGTCACTGTGTTTGCATCGCTGAGCTTGGGAGAGTGTTCCCTGAGGGCATTGAACGCTGAGCCCATCCAGTTTCGTCTGGTCGACCTGCCAGCTGTGTGCCACAGGGCTTCTAAGGCTGAAGTGGGTGAGGGATCTGGGCTCTCACTGTAGTCATCTGTGCTTTTGCTTGCTTTCCTCCTCTCCTGTGCATCTTTTATTAGCACGCTGTCAAGTCATTGCAGCCACGTTGAGGAGCCTGTGCTCTGTCATCAGAAAAATGGGCACACTTTCCCTCAAATACCAGGCTCCACGTCTTTTTCTAACATACCCACCACACAGAATGGTGTTCCGTCAGCCGTAATTCATATTTTCTGCAGCTGTGAATATCTGGTGTGGTCATAACTGTTGACTGCTGTGTCTGCGCCTTTTTTTTTTTTTTTAAACCAAGTACAGAGATTCGCTGCACAATCTAAACCAAGAGTTGGATATGTGGGTAAGTCAGTTAAGTGCATGAGTTGTAAGTATAAGGTTCCAGGTTCAATCCCCAGTATCATGTAAACTGGGTATGATGGTACACACCTATAAATCTCAGTGCTTTGGCGGTAGAGGACCAGAGGTCTCACGGTCATGTCCAGCTACATGGTAATTTTGAGGCCAACCTGTCTCTTACGATAGTCTGTATTGGAAACAATAACAAAGTCTTATCTGTATTGTGTTATGGAGATGTCAGTAAGGTTCTGGGCATGTTTATGGTTATACAGAGCCTCTGTGTGGATTGCCGTTTCCAGAGCAGGGCAAGCGTTGTTTGTAGCTGAGGCACACTGTGTGTCTACAGGAGGAAAGAGTGTGTTTTCTGTTCAAGGTCCTGTTTTACCAGGCTGCCAGATTATACTGCCAGAACGTGTTGTCTCAGCCTGGCTCTGGAAGATTATGTGTGTCTGTGCTTATTCTTGTACAGAGCTGGGAGGGGATGGCACCTGAGCCCAGAGCACCTCTCAGCTGTCAGTAATGCAGAGGCCATGAAGCAGAAGTGGGTGATTCTCCCCACTGAGGGAAGCCTCCCATCCTCCTCAAAGGCTGAGCCACCTTTGCTTGTCGGAGGACAACCTACCTGTGTACCTACTTTCCTTCCTGCTTCTCTCCCTCCTCCCTCCTTCCTGCTTCCCTCCCTCCTCCCTCCTTCCCAACCACAGTCCTTCCATCCCTTCCTTCCCTGCTTCCCTCATTCCTCCCTCCTTCCCTGCTTCCCTCCCTCTCTCCCTCCCTTTTTCCCTCCCTCCCTAGCTCCCTCCCCCCTTCCCAAGCACAGTCCTTCCACCCCTTCCTTCCCTACTCCCCCCCTCCCCCCCCCTTCCTTCCTCCCTCCTTCCCAAGTGCAGTCCTGCCTTTTGATGGGCTTTCTCTCTTAGGGACCCTTTTGAAGTCTGGTATTCCAGGCAGCATTTAGTGTCCAGTGCAAGACTTATAATCTCGATGTGGCAGTCAGGTTACCTAAAGGAGACAGAAATAGCAGGGAAAAGATGCTTTCAAAACTCGATGTTTATTGCAGCATTTAAAAATCTTTTTTTCCCCTTTTGCATAAGTAGAAAATGGGTTTGAGCCAGTTATTACTTTATTACAGCTTTTGAAAACTGTCCCCCATCCCACGCCCCAGTGGGAGGTAAAGAGAAAAGCATTGTCATGTCTGATTGGCAGGTTTTTATGTAAGTTTTCTGTTACACTATGCTGTGGAATCCCTGCATTCATACACATAAGCAGACTCGGAGGCCACTGTTTCTCAGTTTAGTTGGTGGTTCTGGTTGGCCTGGAAGGCCCGGTGCAGCCTGGGAGCTGCTGACATGCCATCACCCCACTGGGAGGGAACAATATTGCATTCAGATGCTGCTGCTGGGGAGAAATGTGTTCTTAGGACTGTCATCTTCTCTGGTAGAACTTTCTGGACTCCATTGGATCGTCTCTGCTGCAGACAACATTAATGTCAGCTCTGTAAAAACACTGCAGAAGGCAAGCTTGAGGGCAGCGAGTAGTGGCTGCAAGTAGCCGACCTCTCAGGGGAGTTTCCTGGTCAACGCATAGCCCAGCTTGTGGGCTGGGTGTGGCTGACAGGCCTTATCTCCCATGGGGTCACCTGAGGAGGGTTCCTGCCACCACCTTTCACTGTGAAGTTCTTGTCCTTTTTAGAATGCTGTTGGGATGCATGCTTTCTGGAAGCTTCCACTGCCCCAAGTACCTCCTGTCCATGGGATTGCTGTTCCCCCTCCTCACAGGTCCTTGTCACCTCCTATCTCTCCACTGATGGATCTGTATACCTCATTCGCCCAGATTTCTGTAAGCTTTACATAGGAGCAGCTTAATTGGTATTTCATTTTGGCTAAATATGACTGTGGGTGATCAGTCACACTGCATGTGCCTGATCTCTTCATGTTGACTGCTGGGTAGCATTCCATTTGAGACGCTCACAGTGCAAATTCCAGTGTGCTTCTGTCCTTTTTTTTTTTTTTTTTTTTTAATGACTGTATCATGAAGATGATGATGATGATGGTGGTGGTGGTGGTGATGATGATGGATAAGAGGTGACTTTTAAAAAAAGTTTTATTTATTTTATGTGCATTGCTGTTTTGCTTTCACGTATGTCTATATGAGGGTGTTGGATCCTGGAGCTGGAGTTACATAGTTTGTGAGCTGCCCTATGAGTGCTGGGAATTGAACCCTGGTCCTTTGTAAGAACAGCCTGTGGTCTTAACCACTGAGCCATGTCTCTGTTCTCAGAGATGACTTTTTAAAGGGGGAACTTAACTTGATATTAAGGACTTGATAGTCTTCATGAGACAAGGTGCTACAGTTAGGGTAGCACTGTGGGTCTGCTTCATGTCCTTCTCCTCTGTTTATAGCATTTTGATGGGGCCTGGAGAGCAGAAGGCAGGTTCCTTGGGGTACAGTTGCAGTTTTGAAGCCTTGAGCACAGGGTTTAGGGCTTAGGATCTTCATCTTAGTCTTCAGAGAACCCTTTCTGGAGACCAGTGGAACAGAGTCCTTACGTGATCAGGAAGTATCAGTGGGCCCTGCCCCACCTGCAGCTCTACCTGCAGCTTCACCCTGTCCACCTGCAGCTCTACCTGCAGCTTCACCCTGTCCCACCCTGTTCCACCTGCAGCTCTACCTGCAGCTTCACCCTGTCCCACCCTGTTCCACCTGCAGCTCTACCTGCAGCTTCACCCTGTCCCACCCTGTTCCACCTGCAGCTCTACCTGCAGCTTCACCCTGTCCACCTACAGCTCCACCCTGTCCACCTGCAGCTCCACCCTGTCCACCTGCAGCTCCACCCTGTCCACCTGCAGCTCCACCCTGTCCACCTGCAGCTCCACCCTGTCCACCTGCAGCTTCACCCTGTCCACCTGCAGCTCCACCCTGTCCACCTGCAGCTCCACCCTGTCCACCTGCAGCTCCACCCTGTCCACCTGCAGCTTCACCCTGTCCACCTGCAGCTCCACCCTGTCCACCTGCAGCTCCACCCTGTCTACCTGTAGCTTCACCATGTCCATATGCAGCTCCACCCTGTCCACCTGCAGCTTCACCGTGTCTACCTGTAGCTTCACCATGTCCATATGCAGCTCCACCCTGTCTGCCTACAGGAGGTCAGAAGAGCCCATCAGCTCTCAGTCTCTACTGCCTCAAATAAAGGCAGTAGCAGGAAACCCCAGGACCCGTGTGGAACCCCTTCCAAACCACCTGACAATAATGTGTTTGGTTTGTACACTCAGAATTTAAAACTCAAGGAACTCTTTGGCCCTTGAGCTTGTGGACATTCTCCTGCCTCTGCCTCTCACTTTGCAGTAGGAGCACTGGGAGTATAGACACTACTGCTGAATTGTGAACAGCTCTGAAAGCCTTGCAGACTCATGACCTTCAACATTACTGCAGATGAGGGTGCTATTCCTATGTCTTTCTCTACTGCTTGCCCCTCCCCCAGCTGTCCTAACAATGGCTTCAGTGGCTCTTAAAAGAGATACCCAGTCCCACTTTAACCTGTGTGATCCTGGCCACCAGAGTTATAGTCATATTGCAGTGGTCATATTGTAGTAGTTATTTTAGTTTTTTTGATTGTGGTTTTAGGATTGGGGGCACTTTCACTCAGTTCTTGCCAGTGGATGTGATCTTCTCTTCAGGAACAGTCTGGGACCTGTTGGGCTAGTTTAACCATTGTATATCTTGGGGACAGTGTGTGGTCCTGCCCAGGCTGTAGTGCCCCAGGGCTTCCCTAAAGAAAGGAGGTAGTGGGGCACAGGTAGGCTCAAAGGCCAGTTGCCATGCCAGCCACAAGCTCAGTATGACCCGTGGGTTCTGAGTGGGGACTTTTTTGGTTCAGGGAGCTGGGGGCTGAGTGTAAGTGAGAAATACCCACTACTAAAAAGCAGCCATTACTTGGGATAAAAGGCCCCACTCTGGTTCACTTGCTTTTGTGGGACCATGCTGTGCTGCATAAAGCTGGACTCAGGCCAGGGATTTGACAGTGGTCTCACTCATGTCTGAACCCAAAGACAGGATCTGTCAGAGCATCCAGATGAGAGGGGCAGCCCTGCCTGTCCACAGGGGATGGCTTAAAGCTCCCCCTGGCCTATAGCTTTACCTTAGGTTCTGACAGCAGAGAAGGATGAGCTGAGTGAGCTTCTGTGTCAGCTCTGCCACCTCAGTGTGTCTGGCATGATTGGAGGGCCCTGCCTCTCTGCCTCTGCATTCTTAGAGGGCAGTGGTTCTCAACCTTCCTCACGCCACGACCCTTTAATACAGTTCCTTATGTTGTGATCCCAACCATAAAATTATTTTGTTGCTACTTCTTAACTAATTTTGTTACTGTTATGAATCATAATGTCTGCATATCTGCAGGATATCTGGTATGCTACCAGCAAAGGGGTTGTGACCCATAAGACTACATGTCTCAAGCTGCACAGAGAGACTAGAAAATCACATCCTAAGATAACATAGGGCTGCACGTAGCCTCACATAGGAGTCATGTATCTGTTGTCTGGGTCACTCTCATGACCCACATTAGGCTGGGCCTGCTCTGACCCTATTCCTTGAGTGTTGACTGCCAAGTCACTCATACCTTTATTCAAGACCAGGTGCTTAATGCCAAGTGAGAGAGGCTCTCACTTGAGCCTCACTCTCGTGAGGCTCACGAGGAAGATGCACAGGAGTTGAAATGATACTTTTGTGTGTGTGAAGGACTCACCCATCTTTCTGAGTGATTAGAAGCTTGAGGTGTGGTTTCCCTCGGAGGACCGATTTGCTCCTCCTGGGCTGTTGAAACTGGGTGGAGACTAGCACAGGCAGGATGGAGCAGGACCTCCAGGCACAGGATGCAGGTTGTGGTTTCTGTTGTATGTTCACGAGTCACTGGCTGGCTTGGAAGGGCCTGAGTCCCACTAGTGGCTGACTTTATTCCCTGAGCTGCATCTGTGCTTGGTTTCTCTCAGGCCAGGTAGAAAGACCGGGTACTTTTGCCAGGGTGTTTGTGTGTATGTGACAATTCATTGGGGGTTGAAAATGCATATTCTTTTCCCCAAGCCAGAGGCTGAGACAAATGTCCTTACTGATTGGCCAACCTTCGAACCCCTCCTATTTACTTTGTCTATCCAGCATCTGGTCTCTGCCCACTGGGGCTTTGGTGTGCCCTGTACCTGGTGGAACTAGACATGGTTGCTGGACCACCCCACCTATTATAGATGCCCTTGAACTTGTGGGTCTCTCTGTAGCCGGAAGTTCTCTTGCCGGCTCTCCCTAGCCAAGCCATTGGACTTGAATTTCCAGTCCACCATAGGGGAGAATGTGTCTCCCTGCTGGAATGTGGATTTCAGGGAGACCATTGGTCTCTGGTCCTGCCTTTCAGACCTACTTTGCTTCTCCTGCTTTCTTTACAGTGTTTCCATGGGCAGAAGTTTTTATAATTGTAACTAAGTAAGTAGTGGTGTGAGGAGCCGGGCAGGCCCTTTGCCTTGCAAGCATTGTGTCTGTGCAGTTCACAGAACCTGTTCTCCAGCCCGCCTCCACCACTCCCATCTTTAGTCCCATTGCTTCCCAGCTTTGCATGTCATCTTGCTTCAGTCTGTGCTACCATGGTGATTACAGTTAGCCCGTTGGCTAAGCCTATCTTTCTTTACCCTGTGACTGCCTGTTGGAGGTTTAGATAGCTATCTGTAGGGTGGAAGTGTGACCCATGCACGTGTAATGTGGGCACTCCCAGAACTACGCAGTGAGCATCAGGCTCAGAGGCTCCCTACAGTAATGCTGTTGGTTAAAGTGGTTCGACTCACTTCTTATGTTGAAGAAGTGCAGATGGGCGCCTGGGAGATGGCTCACTGGGCAAAGCATGAGCTCCTGAGTTTGAGTTCCCAGCCCTTTGAATAAAAAGCTGGGTGGGCATGGCCACGTGAGCCTTTAAGTCCAGTCCTGAGAAGAAGAGATGAAAATGGTGAGCTTCTAGTTCAGTGAGAGACCCTGTCTCTAAGCAGTGTGCAGAGGGCAGTAGAGGAACATAATGGATGTCCTGCTCTGGACTTGTACACATAGGCCCACTCATGCACCATAGTGTGCACACACACACACACACAGTGGGAGGGAGGGAGGGAGGGAGGGAGGGAGGGAGGGAGGGAGGGAGGGAGAAGAAAGAAGAGAGAAGAGAGAAGAGAGAAGAGAAGAGATCATTACTCACTCACACAGTCAGTCAGGCTGTGAGCACAGGCTGGCTCCATCTGTTGATGGGTCCAGGGGAGCCATGCATCGATCCTGCTCTTAGTGAGGTCCCACAGGGCTGGTGTGGGAAGCCTCAGCTGCTTGTCTCCTTAGGACATGGGTGCACTCTAGGAGCTGAAGCCTGCCTGAGCCCGCAGGCAGGGGATGGTGCTGGGTTTTTTCCTGCACATTGTGGTTCCCATTAAGTCAGTCTTCATCAGGTTCTTGAAGCCATTTGCTTCCCGAGGCCGCTGGACATTTATCTGTAGTGCGTGTCGTTGCTGGTGGTAGGGTTTCTCTTTGGTTTTCCCGTCTGAACCCAAGTGTGGAAATGGATGCACCAGTGTTCCTTTTGGACACCATCCGTATCCTCATCCTTTAGTGACACTCTAGTCTTTGGTGTGTGCCTCAGCATAGACAGAGCTGGACTTAGCTTGGGCTCTTTTGGTCTTGAAAGGTCCTGACTGCTTTTGACTCACATTGATTTATCAGTAGACTATCCGAGCACCAGCTGGCACTTGATGGATGCAAGAAGTGAGGGAGGGTCCTGGCACCGTGGGGCAGGCAGAATTTGGAGGGCAGGGCTAACCATAGATGTCAGTTTGCATGGTCTGTAGAGTCAGCCTGCATTCTTGGATGGACGAGGGGTGTGTGTGTGTGAAATGTCTTTGGTGTCTCTGGTAGTATGTGGCTGGCTTTAGGATGCACATGTATCCATGCTTTGTGGGGAGAGGGTTCAGGATGATAACCTGAAAGGCTGGGACAATGGGCCAGATTACTCACCAGAGGCTCTGATCGTGGGTCCTCAGGTTCCCTGTGCCAGTCATCCCTCATTCTTCAAGATCCTTTGCTGACAAATGAGTTGTTTTCCAACCTTCCATAGCTCTAGAGAACATGCCTGGGCTCCCTCTCTGCCTCCGAATCCTGGGTGTCAGAACATATCTGTAGAATGGTAAGGGAATTTGATCATGTTATCCCACTGTTGTTGACATTAAACAGAGGCCTGTGAAAGAGCAGGCTGGGGATTTTCAGTCCTGCACAGGAAATGCCTGTGTTGCTGAATAGAGGGAATCCCAGTTGGAGGAGCAGGCTTTATGTACCCATTTCTGAGTGTCCCCTCTGCTTCTCATCATTCTTCTTTACAGAGCATGCCAGTGTGTCTGGCTTTCTGTATGGGGCTTGCTCAGAAACTGTACAGTGTGAGGAACGGGACCTTTCATCATAGTGACTAGTGCTGGAGACTGAGATCGGTGAAATGAGGGACTTTATCTTATGACCTTACAAAACCAGACACCAACCTAGAAAAAACCTGGCAGTCCAATGCATAGACGAGAAATAGTTGTGCTTAAATCCCCAATCACAGGTTCCTTCCTCCTCTTCACCATTAGTGGGTTCTGAGAGGAGGTACAGTCTCCTCTTCATCACCTGTGCTTTACAATATTACTTCCCCGCAGTGCACATACTGAGTTGGGTAGCCTGCTGCCTTTATGTCCACTTCAAGAAAAACTTGGTTTGAATGAAGAGTAGTCAGAAGGCCCAGACAGGCAGGTAGTAGTGGTAATACTGGGGCAGCAGACCCCTCTGTACTGCCTACTTATCCAAAGCGCCAGCGAGTGCTTCTGAGGAACTTCAGTATTGGAAATATACCATTATGCTTTGTTCTCTCGCAGTAGTGACCATATGACTTGCATGCCATGTCATAGGACATCTGCTTTCTCCAGGAACTGCTCACATCCCCATGATGGTGACCTCCTAGACACCCCATACAAGCCATCCCTATGTTCTCATGCTGCAGAGAGGGGCCAGGTTCATAGGGCCAGGTGAGTTCATAGTGGAGCTGACAGGTAGATGCTATGGTCCCTGTGCTTTGAACAGTGGAGAGCCCAGGCAGATCCTGTGCTCATCTGCATGTCTGTGAGAATGTATAGAGAGTGGAAGGTATTGGTTACCCAGGTTAGCCTCAGGATGATGTTTCAGCCCATCTTAGATCAAGACACAGACAGGAAGAGTGCTGAAAAGTTCTGATGGCTCCAGAACAGCCAGATTCTGCCCCTTTGGGCACAAACTCAGTGCACTGCCCAGTAACTCCCGTCCTTGATATCCTACTGATTGTCACAGGTGACATCCAGTCAGAGACAATGCAACACACCAAGGCCAGCCAGCTCACTTTCTTTTCTTTCCCTGAGGGTTTTTGTAAGAGGGAGGAGGCAACAGAGTGCAGCCTGCAGTCCTTGCTATTAGAACTGGCCTCTGCCCTTTGGTTACCTGTTGCCTGTGACTGCTGCTCTGCTTTGCATGTGATCCTCAGTAGAAAAGCTACCTGTCTGCTTGCCTTGGGGGCCATCTGCCCTGCCTGGGGCTTGTATGACTCTGGGGAAGTAAGAGTCCAGGGGCGTTGGGAGCTCATGCAGTGACTGAATGCTTTACGGCTTTTTGAGGGTTTAGTTTTTTGGAAATGGGCTACACAAATAGTACTTTGTAGACCTTTTGTGTGTAAAACTTGTACTAGATGCGGCTGGCTTAGGTAGTTGGTCATGCCAGGGTGGGAGGTGGTTGGGAAGGGCCTGTGTATATATGAAATTGACATAAAAGCATGCTTAGTAAGTTGATAATGCTAAGATGGGAGTGGCTGAGAGGAGCCTGTAGGTATAGCCCAATGAAGTTGCTGTCTCTGGAACGTATCTGTTAGTTAGAAGATGGGTTCTGGTTGAGGTTTAGAGGGAATGTGAGCATTCATCAGCCAGTGTGGCCCTCCCCATCCGGGCCCTGTTCTCATCTCTATAGACCTGACTTAGCAAAAAGGTCTGTTGTTGGGGAGGGAGTGGCGATGCAGGGTAATCTTCTGAAAGCCTGTGGGCAGCTGTTGTGCACTGTGCATTTTCCTTTTCTCTCTGTGTATCTCTCTCTGCCTTTCTCTGTGTCTCTATCTCTCTGTCATTCTCTGTGTGTTTTTAAGTAGTAGTAGTGGTAGTGGTGGTGGTGGTAGTGGTAGTAAAGGCTGTGTTGTGTATATCTTAGCACCTGGTGGTAGCATCCACAGTATTGATATCTGTTTCTGATCATGAGGCTGTTCTGTTTCACTCAGAATTGTTCTTCTATATGGTAGTGTCACTTCCATTTTTAAAATTATTAGCCAAGAACATCCTAGTTATTAGCTGGGATGATGGCTCATGCCTGTAATTCTAGCACAGGAGAGATTGAGGCAGGAGGATTATTATGAGATTAACCTGGCCTTCAGTGTGAGACCCTGTCCCCAAAATTTTTATCTGGAAGTAGCATCAGTTGTTGTCTTTGAGGATTGGTTAAGACTTGGGCTGAGGTCTTCTGCTCAGAGCAGGTGCCTACTGCATGGGTGCTCTTACTGGGCTCGTCACTGGTCTCTGTCAGAGCCAGCATGTTTGTAGCGTCTTCCTGTCCTTTTGCTTAGGATTTTTGTTTCATTTATTTCTCGTGTGACTGTGTGTCATAGTGCAGACATGAGGTCAGAGGCCATCCTGAGAGGGAAGTCAGTTTTACCCTTGTCCCGTGTAGATCCTAGGGATTGGGTTCAGGTTGTCAGGCTTAGCGGTAATCTTCCCAGTCATTCTGCCAGCCCTGTTGGTTGATGTTTTGGGAACATTGGCCTCTCCATATGAGGTGGAGTCTAGTCATTGCAGGTGCCAGTTAGCAATTTACATTCAGAGCCACAGTTGGATCATTGAGAGCCTCCCAGAGTTTGGATTTAGTTGGTGCCAAGGGCAAAGATCCTTTCCGTGTGAGTGTGTGTGTGTGTGTGACTCAGAGAGAGGAGCTGTTCAGGATAGCCAGAGCACAGAGCACAGCTGAGTTCAGCATCCCTGATTGGCAGTTGAAGTCACATTTCCGATGGTCAGGGGCTCAGGTAACCTAGAACCCCTCAGCACCTCTCTAATGTGCCACCACTTTGTGCTCTGCTTGGGCTGAGGTCAGCCCTCCTGGAACCCCTTTTTGAGTGGACGGAGTCTCTTCTTGGAGCCACCTGGGTGTAAGTTTGAAGGGGTAACTGCTGTAGCAAATGCCAGGTGGCTGCAGGGGACTTGCTGAAGCTCTCCAAGGAAAACAGGCATAGAAAGGTGTATTGAAGGCAGGGAGTCGTGGGAAAGTACATTAATTCGAGGGCAATTAGGAACCTGCTCTTGAGCATTGTGTTTTAATTAGTGCCCTGCGTAGTCTGGGCAGCACATGTACTGTCTGCTGCTCTGTCTCCTTATTCAGGATGTTTATGTGGGAAGTTTACAGGGGTCAGGGGTAATGACATTCACAATGCGTTCTGTCTCTGTGTCCTATGATGTCTGAGTTCTTGATTGCAGCCATGGGTGGGGCCAGGCACACTTGGAGTTTTGAGACCTAGGCATTTTAGGGCACACTTGGAGTATTCCTGGGAAAGACAGGAAACGGTATAGCCACCCAAGCTGCCATGTTAACAGCTCTGTAGCTAGGATCTCTCCCTACCCACAGCCACTGTTCAGCCATTCTCTGGAGATAAAAGCAAGAATGTTATTCTATAGCAACCCGGTAGTCTGAAGTCCCAGATGCCCCTGTCGAGTCTTCATGCATTTGGGATTATGTTTTTGAGTTTGCCATAAAATGCCTTTTTTGCCAATACATTTCAGAGGTTAGCTGGACAGTGGTAGGGCATACGTTTAATCCCAAATTCTAAGGTGGAGGCAGGTGGATACCTGTGAGTTGAGGCCAGCCTGGTCTACTGATGGAGTTCTAGGGCTACACAGAGAAACCTTGTTTCAAAAAATGGGGGGAAAAAGAAAGAAACAGAAAAACCTCAAAGGTATCCTGCAAAGGTGTCCTGTAGGGGAGGCCTCTAGGATAAGAAAGAGTAGCTTCTCAGGTATCTGGATGCTAGACCTGAGGGAGCCCAGGGAGGGCACTCAAGGTGGGGATAGTGTAGTCCCAGGCTAGCATCGCTGCACCCAGCAGAGCTGAACCAACTGCATTTTCTTCTGCAGAAGGAGGCATCCTCAGGGAGCTGAGCTCATGGGAAGAGTATTTCTTCTTAAAGGACCCAGCTACTTGTTGCCTGTAGTGTGTTCTTGCTGCCTACCTACTTAAGTCCCATTTTGAGTGTCTAAATCAAGGCACCCACTAGCCTAGTCTCTGCCGGTAGACACAGATAGCAAGCACAGGTGGAGTGGGTGGACCCAGAAATGGCACACTCAGGGCCAGACCTCATGGGAGAGTTCCCGAGTATAAGTGAAGAAGGCCAATGCAGTGTATGTTAGCTCCCATAATTTCTCAGCAAACACCTCTTGTGTGGGTGGAGCTTGGCTTTGAGGGCTTTGTGGGACTTATGCAGTCTTGAATACATCAGAGGAGGTAGACCTAAATCACAGCCAGGAGCTTCCGTCCTGACTTGTTCTGTGATTCCCCTTCTCGTGAAGCATGGTTGGGTTAATCACCATTTCAGTGTCACCAAAATGAGATATGTACTATTTATGTTTAGCTAGGCAGATTGCTACTTGGCTGATTCGGGAAGATCAACCAGTAAATTGGTTGGTTGTATTGTGGAGGACACCTACCCTGTGCCACCTATACAATGAGGAAACGTGACACATCATTGGCAAAGCAGACCTGGCTGCTATCATTGATATGTCTGTGTGTGGGTTGATGGCAGTTGCTCATCACATAGCTGTGAGGGAGGATCTGTGCAGGAGAAGAGCTCTGCCTGATGATGGGAGGATGCTGTGCAGGAGAGCACTGGAGCATGGGAGGATGCTGTGCAGGAGAGCACTGGGGGATGGGAGGATGCTGTGCAGGAGAGCATTGGGGGATGGGAGGATGCTGTGCAGGAGAGCACTGGAGCATGGGAGGATGCTGTGCGGGAGAGCACTGGAGCATGGGAGGATGCTGTGCAGGAGAGCACTGGAGCATGGGAGGATGCTGTGCGGGAGAGCACTGGAGCATGGGAGGATGCTGTGCAGGAGAGCACTGGGGGATGGGAGGATGCTGTGCAGGAGAGCACTGGAGCATGGGAGGATGTTGTGCAGGAGAGCACTGGAGGATGGGAGGATGCTGTGCAGGAGAGCACTGGGGGATGGGAGGATGCTGTGTAGGAGAGCACTGGGGGATGGGAGGATGCTGTGCAGGAGAGCACTGGAGCATGGGAGGATGCTGTGCTGGAGAGCACTGGAGCATGGGAGGATGCTGTGCAGGAGAGCACTGGAGCATGGGAGGATGCTGTGCTGGAGAGCACTGGGGGATGGGAGGATGCTGTGCAGGAGAGCACTGGAGCATGGGAGGCTGCTATGCTGGAAGAGAGCTAGATAGTGAGGAGACTTTCTGGAAATCTCTGTGAAGAGATACAGGTGTATTAAGACCCAAGAGGAGAAGGAAGGTGTGCTTGTAGATGCTCCGGGCTTATCCATTAGGTTGCTGCTGCTTCCTGGTGAGCATGACTGATCACTGCAAACTACTCTAATGAGACCACTGAGCAGGCCCCAGATCCTCATCTGTAGCAGGCATGTGATAATCCTGGCCTGTGATTGTCCTTGGCCTGCATCTGCCTTCTGTGTTCTAGGTTGCAGCTAATGCTTCAGTAGCTACAAAAAAGAGGAGAGCTGACCCCAGGACATGAACCAAGTTCATTTTGTGTCCTCACCACCTTCACACAGGCCTCTCAGGATGAGGTGTGGCATTCTAGTCTGTGCTACACATGGCTTGTGGGGAATGGGTGTCCTCAGCCAGAGGAAAGGGTTCTAGTGAGGCCAGTAGTGCTAGCTCCAGCCATGCCTGGCTCAGCCAGGTATCTAGATCCCAAGATGGCTGCCTGGGGTGGAGGAGCCTGCTTGGTTCTTGGGAGCAGGTCCTGATTCATCTCCTGCTTCTGTGGTCCTCACAGTGTAATGAGTTTTACATAGAAGTCGCAGAAGCTGATGGATGGGAGTATGGCTGTGGTAGACCAATGGCCTCAGGAATCACAGTCATCTGACTATAATGGTTCTCCTTGTGTAGGATTAGAATGAGAATGGCTCCCATGGGCTCATAGTTTTGAATGCTTAGTCCCTAGGGAGTGGTGCTATCTGAAAGGATTAGAAGGATTTTAGGTATGGCCTTGTTAGAGTAGGTGTGGCCTTATTGGAGGAAGTGTGTCACTGGAAGTGGGCTTTCAAAAAAGCCGGGGACAGGCCCAGAGTCTCTTTCTGCTTACTGATCAGGATGTAGCCTTCAGCTATTGCTTTAGTTCTGTGACTGCAGCCATGCTCCTACCATGATGATAATGGACTAAGTGGAAACTGTAAGCAAGGGCCCACCCCCCAGCTAAATGCTTCCTTTTATAAGAGTTGCCTCGTTCATGGTGTCTCTTCATAACAATAGAACAGGGACTGGGACACTCTGCAAGGCCACAGAGCAGGAATATAGTTTGTTTGCCCCACTATAGAGCTAAGCTTTAGTATGCACCCGCTCTGGAGTGGGTGTGTTCTTATCTGCCCTGGATCCTTTGCTGTCCTGGGTGATGTGCCTTTGGAGTGTGGTTTTGGCTGGAACATTCAGTATCCTCACTTGAAATGGGAAGTGGCTTTGGACCAAGAGTTGTGTTTTTGAATTTGGCAATACAGTTTTCCCAAGGCTAGTGAGCACCAGGTAGGCACCTTTGTTGTCTGGGGTCTTCCAGAGGTTAGAGGTCAGCATAGGTGGGCAGGCTTGTCTTCCCAGCTGTCCCTGACACTCAGGGTTAGCAGCCTGTACCTGGGTACTGTCTGGGTAAGCAGCAGTGTCTACACTGGGAGGGGCGATGTAGTTGACTGGAGTTGTAACTGTTGATGCCCACACAACAGTTCAGGCCCCTCTTGGTGGTTCCTTGGATCCTTTCTTGTCTACATGAGGCTTGTGGCTCTGGACAAGGGAGTTCTCCTTCCGTGGTCACTGTTTGAACTGTTAGTGATAGGCAGATTATGATCTGGGGGGATGGGGTGGCAGTGGGGTGGTATCAATGTTTTGTTTTCCTGAGCAGGAGTTTGTCAGCAGGAGGAGGACAGTCTGCCTGGCAGGAATAAGAGGATGCCTGGCTGTGTGCTTGTCATAGTAGGGCATTTCGATGGCTAATCTTGACTGTCAGTTTGATTACATCTAGAATCAACTAAAACCCAAACATCTAGGTATGTGATTGGATCATTTGAGGTGGGAAGACTCTCCCCACGTCTGGACCACACCTTCTAGTGGCAGCCCACATGAAAGGACTTGGAAGGAGGAAGTTTTTCCCTGCTTGCTCTCTCTGGCAAGTGTATCTGTCCTGTTGCTGAAACATTCCTTTGCTGGTGTTAGAATCTGCTTCTTTAGGATTCCAACACAGACTGGAAATTAGCATTGTTCTAGGAATCTTTCAAGACTCTAGCACCAGACTGGGATGCTGAGACATTCAGTCTCATATGTTAAACAATCGTGGATCCTCGGGGTTTCAGTCTGGAGACAGCAACTGTTGCACCATCCAGACAGTAGCATGTAAGCCACTCATTTGATCTGTTCTGTTTCTTTAGAGAACCCGGACTAACACAGGCATGTGGTATTGGAACACTTATGTGGGGGATTAAGGTTCTCAGTTGCTGCTGGTGGTGTGTATGTGTGTGTGTGTGTGTGTGTGTGTATGCCCACACACACTTATTTCCCCATTTTATATGGCTGATTTAATTATGTTACCCTCATAACATGTTTACACCAATAACTGTTATCATTCCCTGCCAAAACACTTTGAGAAAAACTATTGGGTGTCTATGTGGGTGTGTCAGTGAGTCCAGGGAGGGTGGGGGACAGCCTTGTGAGTCAGTTCTCTCTTTCTACCTTTCATGGTTCTGGGGGGTCGAACTTGGGTCATCAGGCTTGCCTAGCCTGATGGTTTTTTTTGGGGGGGGGGCTTCCCCTCTTTAAAACTGCCACCTCCCAATTCTTCACCACTGGTTACCTGAAAAAGTAGTCCTGTTCTGCATGCACTCCCCACCCCCCCTCTCTTTGTTCTTGGTGTCCTTGCTTTTCTCTGGGTCTCTGTTTCTCCCAGTAATCCCATGCATACAGTTGGTTCTAAGAAGAAAATGTGACCAGATAAACCAAAGGTTTTGCAATTTGACCTCAAAGCCCTTAGAGTACCCTGGGGCCTTCTAGAATGTTCTCAGGTCTCTATTTCCTTTCCCTTTCTGCTTTAACCTAAGTTTCTCCCTGTCCTTCCTTCAGGAGAGGCTACTTTACTCACATGGAGTTCCATCCAGGAGGTCTGTCTGTGTTTCCCATAAGATGAGTGTTCTGACAGGCAGGGTCTGTACTCCTCCCCAAAGACTCAGCCTTGAGATGCTGAATTTGGGAGATTTGTAATTTACAGTAACATGGCTGTGCTGGCAGCCGAGGTGCTTGGTATAAATTGGTTTCAGAAGGAGCCCAGGGTGCCTGAGTGGGAGTAGAACACACAGAGATCTGAGCCCCTTGTGATTGTTACAGCCACAAACAGGTCTGCTTTTTATAAGGATATGCTCATGGCACATGTCGTTAAATATTTTAAGAAAGTTACCAACCAAATGAGGGACTTTTGGGGTCTCAAGGAATCTCTGGCAGTCTCTTACTATTCCTGAAGGCAAGACAGGGGGAAAGTTGGGTTAAAGCAGAGATGGGAAAAAAGTAGATGGAGTTTGACTGATGAAGCTAGCACTGGTGTCTTATGTGTGTGACAAACACACCTTGCGTGGTAATGCTACCTTTGCCTGGTGGCTGATCACAGTGGGGGGGGGGGGCTTCATCAGAAGCTGATTTCTCAGGTGTATAAGGTCAGTTAAACACACACACAGACACACACACACGTGTACATGCATGTGCATGCACATATATATGCATAGAACACACATACACACACATGTACATGCACGTGCATGCACATATATATGCATAGAGCACACACACAAAAGTGCACACACCACACACGGACACACCTGCATGCTCACACAGGAAAAGCTAGCCCATTGATGGAAACCTGATGCTCAAGGGTCCTTCCCACGGTTCTTAATTCAGATCCCTAGATGTAGCTAACTGGTCCCTGGTACATACATTACATACTTTCAGATAGTTTCTGTGTTTCTTTCTGGAAACAGGGACTATCAGCTTTTTATGAAATGTTTACTGTGGATATGAGCAAAACTCTCCAAAAAGAAGCTGTGCATGTAAGGACTGGTTGATTAGAAAGTCATGATTTAAGAGGGTGGAATAGAGGCTGGAGAGACGGCTTGATGGTTGGGGACACTGACTGCTCTTCCAGAGGACCTGGGCTGGGGTCCCAGCACCCACATCGCAATTGTCTGTGGTTCCCAGGATCTGACAGCTTCATGTAGGTATACATGCAGGTAGAGCACCGATGTACATAAAATAGAAATAAATTATTGTTTTTAAAAAAGAGGTCTGGTGGAATGTTGCTGGTCCAGACCCCAATGATCATGGGCCGTCCTAGACAGTTTTGCCAGTCTCTGTGTGTGACTTAAGTTCCTTGTGATAGTTGGCAAATCCTTTAGGATTTGCAAAACACTCCAAGCTTCTAGCAGCCCAAGGCTAAGAATGGCCTTGGACAGCATCTGAATCTATGGCAAGTTCTCCCAGCTTTGCTGCGCCTGCCTACCTGATGCTTCCAGCACTGTTTTTAACAAGTGTCTTGATTCATAACTCCCTTTATTCTCCTGCTGTGAGCTCTTCATGAAATAGATACCACATTGGATTGTAGTATTCGGGGCAACCTGAACCTGTGTTCCTGGGTCATGGTCACTCATGTTTGTCTTCAGAATAAATTCTTAGTCCATTCAATTCCAGAGCTGTGTTTCTTTTGTTGACAGCAGCTCACAGTTTTAGAGGTACTGGTCCCTGATTGGTTGTTTCAGTTGTTTGGACCTGTGGCAGCCCAGCAAGAGTATAGAGAGGGAAATACTCACCTCATAGAGGCAAGAGGATAGATTGGGTCCCTTCAAGCGCACCATCCCGCCCGGACCTCTGACCTTACATAGGTCCCATCTCCAGCGTTGTGTTAGATTGCCCTTGCTGTGGTAAACTATCCTAAAGCAGCAGCCCAGGGAAGAAAGATCTCTTTAAGCCGATAGCCTAGTTCCAGAGGTGTTGGACCACTTACAGGTGGCTACACTGATCTCCATCTGGGGCAGGCAGATGCATTGTGGTGGGCAAGTCTGACAGAACAGAGATACCTACCTGGTGCTAGAAGCAGAAGGGCTTGGAGGAAAGATGCATCTTTCTAGAGCACATCCCAGTGACCTATTTAAACTCCATCCCTTTCAAAGTGTACAGCCTGTGGCTGGAGAGATGGCTCTGCACTTAAGAGTGCATCTTGTTCTTGCAGAGGACCTGAGTTTAGTTCCCAGCAACCATGCTGGACAGCTTACAGCCTCCTGTAACTCCAGATTTAGGGGATCCAGTGTCCTCTCTTAGCCTCTCTGGGCACTGCACTCAAGTGCACCCCTCAATTAAAAAAATAAAAATTTAAAGTGTTGAATTGAAAGCTTATATTTGCATAATCAGGAATACTATCTAATTCTGTGGGGTTTTGTTTGTTTGTTTGTTTGTTTTTGGTGTGACCTTCAAATAACTTATACCTTAGTGGCCACTCTCAGATTCTTTTTTTCTCCCAGCCTTGGCCACATTTACTTTCTGTGAATTTACTTATTTTATCAGTTTCATATAAATGGAAACATGTAATATTGACTTTTTTTTTAACATCCATCTAAGGCTTCCTTATGTCATAGCATGGGTCAGAATTTCTTCTTAAAGGTAGAGTGGAACACACTCATTGTATACATGAGCTCATCCATTTGGCCATGGGTAGGCACTGGATTGCTTCTGCCTTTTGGCCGTTTCCTCCAGCAGATTTTGAGGGCTCTAGTTTCTCCACACCCTTGTCCACTGTTGTGCCTCTCTCATTGCAGCTGCTTTGGTTGGTGAGAAGGGGTGTCTTACTATGGTTTTGGTCTGAATTCCCAGTACTAATAGAGTCGAGCAGTTTTCCTGTGATTTTCATCTGTTTGTGTATATTCTTAGGAGAATAACCTTTTCAGGTTTTTGTCCATGTTTAAATTGGGCTATGTGTTTCTTGTTGAGCCGTAAGTGTTGCGCATGTATTCTGGGTATTCATCCCTTCTCAGGCTGGAATCCCAATGTGTCACTCATTCTGTGGTTTGTCTTTTTATGTTTTTCAGAGTATTCTTGGATACACTAAAGTTTTTGATTTTTTTAAGGGAGTTGAGTGTGATGGTTTATCTCATGCCAATTTGATAGTGCATAAAAGCACCCTGGAGACTAGCCTCTGGCCATAACTGTCAGAGAGATTATCTTGCTTAGTTTGAGGTGAGATTGCCCTTAGTGCCACTGTGGGTGGCATGAATCATTCCCTCTGCTAGGATGTGGACTATCAGAAGGAGAAAGTGACCTGAGCAACCAGCAGTCTGTTTCTGAACTGTGGATTCGAAGTGACCAGCTGCTTGAGGCTCACACTGGTGTGACTTCCCCACCATGACGTGAGGATACTGTGAGCCAGAAAGACTGTGTTTCTCATTGGCCTGGAACTCAAAGTAGGCTCCAGGGATCTACCTGTCCCCCAGCAGTGCGATTACAAATGTGTATCACCATATCCAGCTTTTAATAGGAGAGCACAGTCCTGCAGTGTGTGTACAGGTAACAGATGCCCTTATCTTCTGCTTCCTGCCTGGACTGGAGGTTGCTGAGACCCAAGAAGAGCCAGTCTCCTGTCTTAGGTGCTTTATCCTAGGCAGCCTGGGCCTAGCCAGTGTTCTGTGGCTCAGCAGCTTCTCTGGTGAGGATGTAGGGAAGCTTAAACAACAAACTCAGCATTTGGAACAAGTGTCTGCGAACTTTAATGAAGGCCCATTAAGGACCATTTTTGGATTAGAATTCTAATTGACCTAGCATTTAAGGCAGAAGCGAAGAAGGCCTTTGATTTAAAAGCTGCTGGTGGATTTGAGCTGAGTTCCTGTATGCAGAGGAAGGCTGCTGGCTTCCATTCTGGCTGGAATGTGACTTCTTTCAGCCCTCCCAAGTTGGACTTTTGTCCTATTTTACAAGATGTAGGCTTTTAATTTTAACCTAACTCTCTGGGTCTTCTGTGGATGAGTTTGGGAATTTTATCCAAAGCAAACTAGCTAATACCTCAGCCTTGCCGAAGTGAACAAAAATGCTAATCTTCATAAATGGTGACACAATATTTGAGCTTAGAGATTGCGGGAAGTATGCATTAAAACTTTGTCTGTAGAGGATCATCTCAGGCGGCTGCTGCAAAGGGATCAGCGGTTAATGAACTTTTACACCCGTTCACCGTGATTGAAAGCTATTCCCTTTTATTCATCTGTTACACGAAGTGTAATTGAAACTGTTCCTTTATTTTCTTAGGCCCATAATAAGCGAGCTGTGTAGTCAAATCAGAACGCATTATGACTGTAATCAAGTGATTACAGTGTATGGGGATTCTTCTCACTGCTGTGGGTGGGAGCAGGATGGGATGCAGGGCTTCTATTGTTAAGTGTCTGTTTCCTGCAGACTGCCCCCAAAGAGAGAGAGGGAGGAGGAGGGGGAGGGGCAGGGGGAGAGAGAGGAGAGGGAGAGGGAGGAGAGGGGAGGAGAGGGAGAGGTAGAAGAGGGAGAGGGAGGAGCGGGAGAGGGGAGTTTCTTGAGTAGTGTAGATGCTACATATTCTTGAAGGTGATGTGTTGGAGGATGTGTCTTGTTTTTCTTCCCCTTCAGGTGTATTGTTACCCTCCTACTCTAAGCCCTCCACTGGGTGAAACCACAGAGTGTTCTTCAAGAGCTAGGCTGGTGCAGCCTTCACCTGGTGGTCCTCAGTCTGCTACTCTGCTTGGGTCCCTCCACTGCCTGCCTATGCTTTGGGCTCTGCGCTTGCTTGCTTACTCTCTGGCATTGATGTAGCTTTTACCTCTAGTCTCCATGCCTGGCCAGGAGGTGTATTCACTCTGCCATAGGGTGAGGTTTGGAGATATGCCAGCCCTAGCCTCTGCCCTCAGGTCCGTGCTGCCCCGTGCCCTTAGCAGTTTCTGTTCTGTGCCTCTTCTTCTATTTGTGTCTCTTTTGTTACCTCAGCCTCCTATCGGGCACGGTGGCTGGCTTTACACTACACTTCTGGAAAGGTCTCTGGCTTCTGGTTTCATGGCCCTGACTGGGGAATGCTAGGACACTTTGGTCCCTTCTGTGGAGGAAGTGGGTGTTGAAAGGGTCCTCTGCATATACTGTTCTGTTTTTCCAGCCTGTCCTCAGAGCTTTATGACCTTTTCTGTTAAGGTTTGTAGCCCAGGGACTTTCTCTTCTTAATACAGGGCATCTTGTTCTTTGGGTAGGAGAAGTTTGGATTCTGAGTAACTTCTCAAAATTAATTGTAATGACCTTTATGTGGCTTAGGGAGGAACACCTGAAGAGAGAGGAGGGGGTTGAGGGGAAGGAGGGAGGGAGGCAGGCAGGCAGGCAGGCAGGCAGGCAGGCAGGCAGACAGACTGACTGACTGACTGACTGACTGACTGACTGACTGACTGAGACCAGTCTGCACTTTGCAGCCTTCTGTGTTGGGTGCTGGGCCCATTGTTTAATTGTCCTGTTTGATTTAACTCTTTCATACCTCTGTGAAATAGATATTGTTATTATCTTTACAGATAAGGAAGTTAAGTTGGGGGTAGGTTAAGGAGCTTGTCCCGAGTTACTTGGCTCTCCATAGGAAGCCAAGCGATGGCAATGGGCCGTGTATTCCCAAAGCCTGGCTCTTTTTGTGAGTTCATGGTGCTGTTCCTGGAATGTGGCTCCTGAGAGACCTCTGGGCTTTCTTTGTCAGCACCGGTTCTTTCCAGCCCACACAACCTGTGAAGGTGTACTTATGCTCACAGCCCTAGCTGTACCTCTGGAACCTCACAGAGACCCATCTACTAACAACCAGGAGTGAGAGCCCGTGGTGTTGCCTGTAGGATGGATTTAAATGTCAGCCTCCAGCTTGCTCTGAGCAGGTAGACTGTCTGGGGAGGTGACTGCTGTTTCTCAGTATCATTTGCCACAGACACTGAGTCTGTCTGATGTACAGCAGTAGGCCTGGGAGGCTTCAGGTGCCACAACCCAGGGGACCATCAGAGTCCAGTTGCTCAGAGCAACTTGTGACCCGCTGCCCGTGTTCTGCAGATCCTCCTGCTTCTGTCCTGGCTGATGCCCTAGCATGCTGTGTGGCGCTGGCTGTGTCCAGACTTCAGGCTCTTGTAGTACTAAGTTGTTTAACTTGGAGCAGAAATGTGGCTAAGTGTGAACCTGGACTCTCACCTAGGGCCATGTGTGAAGATGTCATTGACTCTGTGACATGTGTAAACCAAGGTGGGGAAGGAGGCTCTCTCAGTTCTGTGTTTCTTTCTCAGGAGCGAGAGGGTACTCACCTTGTTAGCATTCTGCTCCTCTGCATTTGGCCCTGCAGTTTCAGGGCTCACTCGTGGTGGCGTAATTAAGAGTGTGATGTATGAAAGAAAGGGCTAGTGGGAGAGGTGAGTAGCACCCATGTGTGATGTCAGTATGCCCACACTTCTTCCTGACTTGTGTGGAATGGTCTTATGTGACTGGATTTGAAGACTATTCGAGGGTGTGTGGCTACTGGATTATTATTCTGTACAGTGTCTTATTTTTGAGCATTTCAGATGCATTGATAATGGAAAGGACTCACAGTGATTGCTTTGTATGGACTGTGTGAGTGTGTGAACAGCACTGAGCTGACCCTGTTCCTTCCCTGTATTCTTCCCCAGTTGGTGTAGTTTTTGGATGTATTTTAACCTTAACTGCTACAATCAGTGTCTTCTCTGTTGTCTACCTTTTATTAACGTTAAGAAAAAATTGTATTTTTGAAACACAACTTTGCTATATGTCCCTGGCTGGCCTGGAACTTGCAGCAGTCCTCCTGTCTCTGCTTCTTCAGTGCTGGGATCACAAGTGTACAGTACCATGCTGGCTCTATCTGTTCTCTTACTGGAGACATATTAGGCATCTTTTGCTTGTAGCAGAACATTGGAGGTTTTCTGTAGGTGTTACCCAGCTGCCCTCAGTGTGGCAGATACTAGCTACCTCTGGCTACTTAAATTCAAGTAACAATTCATTCTCAGGTGTTGGAGACATGGCTCAGATGGCTGCCATCCTGAAGCCCTGGGCATGGTGGCTTCCACCTGTAACCACTTATCCTCACCCAGGAGGAGGAGGAGGCAGTATCATCTACTTAGCCAGCTGGAGGCCACGTGGGACCCTATCTCATAAAAGAAACAAAACCAAACAGGAGTTCCTGACTCCTGGGAGCCAGCCATGTGCTGCTGCAGTGACCCTACCGCAGCTGTGGACTACTGCCGTCATCAGGACAGTGTGTGCACAGTTGATGTGTTAACCGTGTACAATTGATATCTAACCCTGCAAACCTTGGCTTTCCGATACTTTAGTTTTGCTTTGTTTTGTATTGAACTACAGGGTCTTGCCGTGTAGTCTACACTGGTCTTCAGATTCCCCAGTGCTGGGAACACAAGTACACACTGCCTGCCGGGTTTTCTTGCACAGCATGGACCTTTGTGAAGTAGGAGGTTGTGAAGTTGTTTGGAAGGCCACGCATCTAGAGATGGGTTGTTTACCCAGAGATGGGATGCCCTAGGGTAAAGTCTGGGGAGGGAAACTCAGGGGAGGGAAAGTGACTTCCTCTCTTGGACAGCTACAGGTCTGAGTTCTGCCTAGACCTGTGCTTTTGGCATTAGGGGGACATAGCTGGTGACTGGGTCTGAACAGTGTGCTTTGATTGACAACTACAATGAGGAAACACACTGCGCTCCTGAGAAAAGGGGGAGACTGTGCCCTGTCCTGTGTCAGCTGGCTATACCAGCTACTAGAACCCAGCTGTGCTTTGTGACTCAAGGTTTCTGTAAGCATATTTTGCGGATGGCATTTAGCCTGTGGACAGCCCTGGCCTGAAGGCTTCCCCTGTAGAGCCCATCAGTTGAACTTTCCTGTGTTCTGTTTGCTTTCCCCTAGGGACATTCTCCATGTCATGGGGCTGATATCCATCAGTATCACCAGGGTTCTTCTACCTGTTCCATCCCCCCAAGTCTCCTGGCTTTCCAACCCTATACTGGTCATCTACCTCCTCCCTGCTTGCCCATCGTCACCTGCTCTGTGATTTACTTGTCTGTGCATGCTCCTGTCCCTTTGTCTAGAGACCTCACTGCCCCTCTCTTGACGGTTGCCCCTAATGAAGACCTACTGTGTGCTCAGCATGTGCTGCAAGGGTGAGAGGAACCAAGCCTGGGAGCTGCCTGGTGCTGACTGCAGTTGTTTTAGGGTATGGATAATGTATGTAAATAAACTAGCAGCTCCTGTGGCCGCAGTTGTATCCATTCAGGTTTTCAAGTGCCCTTGCCTGTGTCTCTGCAGATGCCTTGTTTTCAAAGGTGAGCTAGCTTCTTCAAGTCTTTCCACAATGTCCTACTCATTTTTCAGAGGGAAACCCATTCTTGAAGTGATTTAGTCCATGTATGCAATGTTTTGTCAAACGATATAATTACAGTTAGTCCTATTAAAATTCATTTAAGCAGTTGGTGTGGTGCTTAGTTAAGCTCTGTAATTACTGTCAGAAGGAAATGTAAGTTTGGAAACAAGACTGTTGGTCTCAAGGTCCAGGTCCTCTGGTGGGTGTGGACATATGTGGATGTGGCAGCCAGTTGCCCATCAGCGTGAGCTTGGCCAGTGTATGGTAGGAGGACAAGAGAGCTGGTTAATGTGGGTGCTCAATTCTGGGATGGTAGAGCTGATGGCTTTACCCTGTGCAATGTATGTTTCTAAAATCTGTTTATATTCAGTGCCCATCACAGAAGCCAGCTAGCTGGGAGGTTGTCACCCTCTGCCCTAGGGCTGGAGCCAGTTCCAGAGGTTTTGGCAATCTGTCCAGCTTTCCCCAATGCCTACACAACCTCTTCACATAGAAGCCTGTCCTCTGTTGGCAAGGGGCCTCCTGCTGGTCCCCTGGGTTCTCAATCTGGGTGTCTTGGGGTTTTAGCCCATGGAGCTGGTGTTAGGTCAGAAGTCTCTAAAAATTGCTATTGATTCCCAGCATCAATTGAGTTGATGCTGGGAATTTAGTTAGTGAATGTGTTTTGGGACCTGCCCCTTGAGCCTTCTTAGGCTTGCCTGGTGAACATCATGTGGATGCTCACTCCAGAACAGCCATGAAACGGGCAGGAGAGTTGGCTCTGTGGTTAAGAGCACTTGTTGCTTTTGCAGAGAACCTGGACCTCTAACTCCAGTTCCAGGAGATACTACACCCTCTTCTGACCTCTGTGGGCACTGGGCACACATATGCTGTACATACATATGCAAAACATTCATCTGAGTAAAATAAAATAGTCTAAAGTAATAAAATTAAAAAGCAAAAAGCAAAAACCAGCCATTAAGTCCACCCTACTTCTGTCACCAGACAGGAAGCTGGGGCAGAAAAGCTCCTGTCCCTTAGTGGGATGGCGCACGCGCACTGAGGCAATGCTGTATTAAGATGCTCTTGTTGTTTTACTAAACACACAGCCTGTCTAGGGAGATGAAGCACACATCCGATATCTGATCCAGTGAACTGCGGCCGTGAGCACAGGTGTTTAGGTCTGGGTTGCTTCTGCAGTAGTGATCGGCTACTCAGTACTCTGCACTCCTGTAACTAGGCTACCAGACAGAAGCAGTGTTGGGAAGAAAAGCTTTATTCTTGCTCACGGTTTCTGAGAGCTGTCATCCATTATAGTGAAAGGGGCTGAGGGGCTCTGTCTATGGTGTGGGTGTATGTGGCCGTGGTTGTTCATCTGTTGGCCGGTCGAGATGCACAGGGTGTGGCCAGTTTCAGGATGTACAGGGTGTGATAGTCCTCACTGGCTCTGTGACCTTGAGAGTTCTGACTAACATACAGGAGCATCCACTCAGTGGATGTTGAGAGAGCCCTTCCTGCCAGTTACTGAGCGGGAGAGCACATGGCACTGAGGGAAGGCCTTTTGGTCTCTGAAGGGACTTGAGATCAAGAGTGTGCTGGGCAAACACAGGAGGGAAGAAGGGAGGCACCTGACTGCCTGCGTGGCTCTTGCCTTTGGTTTAGAATGTGATGTGCAGATGAATGGAGGGGGTGGGGCGGGACAGATGGTTCATTGCCATTCCAGCGGTGTAGAGGCCATATAGCTTGTAACTTGGTATAACTTGGTGCTCTGAACAGGTCCCCAGTGTGGTGTGGGCTCATTATTTACTTTTAGTTTGTATTAGAAAGGCATCAGGTGGTACTGCCTGGGTTATCCTTAGATGTAAAAGGCTTGAAGGGAGGTGGTGTCTCAGCAGGTGACAGTAGAGGTGGTTGAGTGTGCAGGTGTGACTGAGGTGGTGTGAGCATTGGGAAGGCAGAGCCCAGAAGCCAGCACTAAGCCTGCCCTTCAGAACCAACATGATCCTCCCTGTAGTTCGTGCCCCTGCCTTGCAGTTTCTCTGCTTCAGTGAGTGGTACTCACTTACCCTTGAGGGCAGGGGCGGTACTAGTGAATCTGCTGCAAAAGTCAGAAACTCTGGACCCATTCCTGGCACCTGGTGATAGCTGCCAGAAGGTAAATGGGGATGGTTAGCCATAGACATCTTCACAGAAAAAACTTGTGTTTAGCTTCTCCCTTTTTATATGGCAGTGTATCTAGATGTTCTTATAGAAGTTGCTGAGGTCCCCTTTCTCTCCGTAAAATAACTCTTTCTTGAGTCTAGGAAGGGAAGCCCATCTTCTTTGAACGACCAGCTGAAATCAGATAAAGCTACCCCTTCTCCTTTGTGTCTTCATAAAAGATGTGTAGCAGTGATAACTGAAGTCCATACTGAACCTCACACAGCTTCTGGGCCCCCTCCTCCATCCTGGACTCAGATTTCTGTAGGTGACACCATACATGGGCTTGTATAGCAGCTCCCTCATCTCAGGTCCATCCCAGTTCCAAATCTTTCCAGACAAGCCCCTGCTACTCAGCTGTAAACAGTAAGCTGGCCTCTTTATCCTCGGCAGCAGAATTTATATGGCCACCATGTCTGGGCTCTCTAAGGTCTGTCTGTTGGAAATAGAATGGACCACTGATGTCATTTACCCCTTTCTAGTAGTCGCACAGAAGAACAGCACAAAGAAGTGTGGACTTGACTAAACTGTTTAATCTGATGGATTGACACATGCCCTTTCATTTGGAGTTAGTGGATTCTACTGGAGCAGAGTGTGTGCTCTCTCTAGTCCTGGTTGCACTACTGCATTAGCTCCAGCCTCAGGCCGCAGGCACTTGCTCAAAGCTACATGGGGCTGGCAGCTGTGGTGTGAGCTTCAGCTTGGAGCCCTTGCCAGAGGAACTGCTGCCTACTTACCTGAAGTGCCCGTATCCCCCCTGACTGCTTGCAGGATGATGATGTCTAAGAGTTCCTTGCTACCCAGAATGTGACGGTGCAGATGGCGCCCAGCGGGCAGTTAGCTGCTCCTTCTTCCCCTTGCGACTTCTCTTTGGCCAGTGAGCTCTGAGCATCCCTAACACTGGCCAAGTGGGGAGTGTGTGTCGTCATCCCCTCGATGGCTCTGCCAATTGAACAGTGAACAAAAAGTGCATTCAGCAGCCTTGTTTGCAGCCCTCCTCCAGGAGAGAGTAGGTTTGCTATTCCTGACATTTGATCCCCCTTTCAGTGCTGCACAAAAGCCTCACGTCTGTAGGCTTGGACCTAATAGATTCCCTTTGTACTGAAGGGAAAGACAAAGCTAGCAAGGCCTGGACAGGGCACTTGCTCATGCTCTCTTCTCTCCTCCCTCCCTCCCTCCCTCCTTCCCTCCCTCCCTCCCTCCCTCCCTCCCTCCCTCCCTCCCTCCCTCCCTCTCTCCCTCCTGCATGTGTACACTGCATGTGTACATGTTTGGGCTAGCATGTGTGTTTGTGTGTATGTGTTTTTGTGCATGCATATATGCGTGTGTGTGTGTGTGTGTGTGTGTGTGTATGTGTGTGTATGTGTGTGTGTGCATGTGTGTAAGTTGGAGGGAAAGGAGGTTCTTGGAGCAGAGAAGAGAGCTCTGTGTGTAGGGGATTTGATCTGCACCACAGATCCTCCCAGGTACTAAACCATGTGAGTGGTGTTAATCAAGACTAGCCCTCATGAGAAGCAGTTCTCAGTGTTGTTCTGACTGGAAGTTGGAGGACCCAGGTAAAAGCAGATCTCAGGAAGCAGGATCCTGGGAGCTGCCCAGAGGCCAGTGATGCAGGACGCACAGGTATGGGAACTGTGGTCTTAGGCACCATCAGACAGGCCCTGCTGAGTCACACCCCTCACGCTCAGTGGCAAGGACCCTTGGCTAAGAGCTTGGGGAGAAGCTAGTGGGTGAGGGCGTCTTTAAAAACTGTATCAAATGGCTGGGCAGGGGGGCACATGCCTTTCATCCCAGGACTTAGGAGGCAGAGGCAGGTGATCTCTGTGAGTTCCAAGCCAGCCTGGTCTACAAAGTGAGTTCCAGGATAGCCAAGGCTATAGAGAAACCCTGTCTTGAAAAAACCCAACAACAGCAACAACCAAACCAACCAACCAACCAACCAACCAACTAACCCCCCCCCCCAAAAAAAAAGTCAAATACATTAATTGTGGGCAAGCACCCTACATTCAGTCTCAAAGAATTAATGAAAGCATCACACTGTGTAAAAAGAACTACAGTAAGCACAACTCTGTATAAATGTAATTTGGTCAATGGGCAGTATGTTAACAAATGACTAAGACAGTGAGTTTTATTGTTATGTTTATGTTGTGTTTGGCACAGTGCTTTTCAGTGTTTAGGGTCTGCAGTATACACCTGTGTAGTATACACCTGTATATACACAGGTCTGCCAGCCCTGCAGGTAGAAGCAGGTGTATACCTTTAGTGTTCTTAGCTCTCTACCTTTCGTAGACCAAGTCTTGGGAGAGTTTGCTGTTCCGTCAGGAAATGGCTGACGTTCCTCTTTGAGTCAGCTAGGCAAGAAAGTGAAAGAACGTGAAGTTAAGTTACTGTGGTCAAAGTCAACCAGGGCAGCATACTGTTGTCCCGGGTTCCTGTTCTGGAGGGAAGATGCTAGGGGAGGGACCGGGAAGAGCTGTAGCCATGTGGCAGAGACTAGAGCTCAGGGTGCACAGCCTCAGGCAGCTTGGGAGAGGCAAAGCAGGGTGCTGGCCTAGAGCCTTCGTGAGGAGCAAGGACATGTTCCTTGGGTATGGATTTCCTGGCCTTCAGAGCTGTCAGAATAAATGGCCATTGTTTCAAGCCACCTGGGTTGGTTCATTAAAGGCCTAAAACCCCAGCAGCCACCTGCCGCTGTGCACATCTGTCCATAACTACCTACAGCCGAAGAGTCTGCGTCTCTGCTGACTTCTCAGCACAGAGGCCACTAAGTATCGTGTACTCACAAATCTGGCACGGCCCAGCCACAGTTCGAAGAAGTCACCGGCACATACTGTGTGGATCATTCCCCTCTTGACCCGAGCTTCTTGTTCCTTCTTTTTATCTCTGTGATCAAGACTCTGGATCTCCTTCAGCAGTGGCTTAGTTAGTTTTGGACTCCTTCCTCCCACTTCATTGTTCATTTGTCACACTAGCTGTCCATTCAGATGTCACTAGTTTGTTACCTTAAAGCTCCGGGACCAGGAGTGTAAGGGGTATTACAGGGCTGCATTAAAGGCTGTGGTCCTTCAGTGGAGTATGACTGGCCTCTCCCAGCTGTTCCTGCCTTGGCTCATAGTTCTGATCCCCCCTCCGTCTCCACAGAGGCACAGTCCTCTCAGATCCTCACACAGCTCCCCGTCCCAATGACTCTGAAAGTTACTTTGGGTCACTGCATGGCTCAGAGTCATCAAAAAAGCCTTAGCCCCAAATCTTTAACCTAAATACATGTGGGAAGTGATTCTGTCACGTGATGCCATAGATTTTCAGGCTCTGTGTGAGGTAGCTATCTGAACATCTGCATTCTGCGTAATTGTCCCTTTACTTGGTTAAAGGCGCGTAGGTAGAATCCAGCAAGCAGAGTTCTTCTGCGTCCTCCACCGTCTTCTACGCCCACTATTGTCTTCCCGCTGTGTTGTTGGGTCACTGTGTACAGACAAGGCAGAAAGAAAGGCAGGCTCATTGTCTGGGTTTCCTGGACAAAGCTGAGGTCACGGGAGAGTTGCCACACAGCTTTGAGTGTTGCAGAAGTCAACCCGTTCTTGTCTTACAGGGTGGCAGCTGCCACTCAGGCATGTTTAGAGAGTTTCTGACAGATTAGGCATGGGGTGTATACTGGCTAGCTTTGTGTGAACTTGACACAAGCTAGAGTCACCAGAGAGAAGGGCACCTCAATCGAGAAAATGCCTCTATAAGATCTGGCTGTAAGGCATTTTCTTAATGATCAGTGAGAGAGGGCCCAACTCATTGTGGGTGAGCCACCCCTGGGCTGATGGTCCTGGGTTCTAAAAGAAAGCAGGCCGAGCAAACATTAAGGAGCAAACCTCTCTATGGCATCTCTGCCCTCAGGTTCCAGCCCTGTGTGAGTTCCCGTCCTCACTGCTTTCATGAAGAACTGTTACATGGAACTGTGAGCAAAGTAAGCCCTTTCCTCCCAAGTTGCTTTTGGTCATGGTGTTTGAGCACAGCAACAGTCGCCCTAACTAAGACAGGTGTGAAACAAGGGAGGTTTGGAACGGTAATGACCAACTGGTTAAATACTGATGGGTTGGGTTGGGGTGGGGGAGTGGCAGCTGAGAGACCCCTTTTGGAGAAAATAGTAGTCTAAGGATTTTTGCTGAGTTTCGAGTGTGAATCAGTCCAGAGACTTCTAAACACCTTGGGCTAGCTCTTTGCCTGTCTTTTGGGCGTTTAATCTCAAAGTCATAAGACCTGTTTCCTGTTGCTGGCTAGATCAATCACATTGACCTCATCTACATACCCTACTATGTGTAGGAGGCCCAGCCATGAGGCTGGGGTATGTGAGCTTAGCCATGGAGACATGTGCACTGGGAACCTCCTGTGGGTAGGCTGGAGGACAGATCTCAAGTGCAAGGTACAGCTGATGTTGACCTCTGATGGACTCTGCAGTCTGTGTGTCTCAAGCCTGTGCAGGTTGAGGTTCTGTGCTTTAACCCACCTATCCTGAGCTCTGGCCTCACAGCTGCTCCTGTGTGTGCTGTGAGCAAGAAGCTACCCAGGACTCTGCAGAAAGCAGTTTTGGTGTGCGCAAACTGACCACTTCGAGGTGTGGCACATTCTCTCATCAGACACACGCCCTAGGGAGAGGTGCTCAGATCCCTTCGAGGAATTCTGTCTCAGCTGTTGAGGGCTGGAGAGCAGCAGCTTTCTCTGGGACTCCTCCTGTCATTCACATACTGTGCATACCCATGAATGGATAGCTTGAGAAAATCTCGGAGCTGGACTCTGAGAACAACCAGGGCCCACGAGGGTTCGAGTTCCACGCTGCGTTTACTTAACCCACTCTTCCTGTAGTTGATCTTTGTGCTGGCAAAAATGGAAAAGCTCACCGAATGTTGTTTACCTGGAAAAGCCAGTGGCATCAAATGAATGATTTTGAGCCATTAGCAGAGAGAACGTATCACCCATATATAAACATGATGACAGTGACAGAATCACTTCAGCCTCCCTTGTTAACGGAGCTTGCTAACCTGCTGCCTGCTTTGTACATTCGCAAAGCCTCCTGGGTGGAAAAGGAGAGTCCAGTGCAAGGAAGGGTGAAAGGTTCTTGCTTGAGCTCCAGACAGCTGGTGACTGAAAGGCAGCCAGAGATGCAGCTGTCCTTGAGTTGCGCTTCTGCCAAGTCAGAATAACAGGTATGAGGTTGAAATTCCGAGCTCGGCCTGTGCGGTGCCTGCTGTGTGCTTGGCATTCTTGAATACATGCAAGCATTTTGTTTTCAGTCTTTGCTGTCCTCTGAGCACAGTGTGGGTGTCACTGAGTAGCTGTGGCTACGTGCAAGAGACTCTCAAGACAGGGCTCCTTGACTGGTGGCATTTCCCTCACAGTAGGAGGGGTGTAGGGAGACTCATTGGACTCTCAGCTGAGCGCAGTCACACTCTTTTGCACCTACTGGCCAGTTATATGTTAATTCTGGCTAATTGCACATGTTCTGGGGGAAGTACTATAGGTGGTGGAATTTTAGCTGGGGAGTAGAACTCCTGTGCAACTATGGGGGAGCCATCATCCATGATGAGGGTGAGGCTTCCTAGTGGCAGCTGCTTTGGAGGCACTCATGCTCCTGGAGATAACCCCTCTTCGTGCTTTTGTTGGTTCCCATTGGGCTACAGTGGAATCTTACTGTGCGGTTTGTTGGTACTCTATAAGGGAGAGGGTTTGAAGATGCTGTCCTGTGTCTCCTCAGGGAGAGGGTTTCCACAGTGGTCTTGAAATGATCTATTTTTACCAAAGAGCAGCTTTGTAGCTGGGGTTCGTACTGCAGCCAGCAGCTTGAGGGGCTCTGTGGAGTATGCTGGGGTGGAGAGGGTGGAGAGTGTGGGGTGGGCGGGGTCAGACGGGGACCAGCTGCTGCTCTTTTTCTGTGGGTCTCTGGAATGGAAGTGGAACCATTCGATGGAGGAGGAACAGTAATTTTTTGCGCACAGTTTAGTTCTACCTATGTTTAGTGGGAACTGCAGGGAAGGTACCCTGGAAAAAGAGAACACTGGGGTTCCACCCTTCAGACCTGCCTCGTGGTCTTTAGTCCCTCATAGGCTTCTTTCACTCTCTATGATGACGCACTGGTGTCTCTTTCTACCTGGCCACTGATCAGTGGCCTCTCTGAATAGCAAGATCTAGGTACAAAATGGTCATTAGATTTCTGTAGACCCTCCAAAGGCCATACCACAAGGAAGCTATATTCACTGATGTGGGACTCTGGAATTCTCTTTTTTGGTCAGTCTCTGCATTTCCTTCAGTCGACATCTTGGCACCAGTGTTTGCTTTTCCTGTTCCTTTTAAGGCTATCTCTTAATTTGAGATTGCCAGCCTGAGCTACAGATCCAGCTTGCCACAGATGCCAGGCCACCGTCATGGGCTGACTGCAGATACTGCAATGCCCTGCTGCACAATGCTGGGGAAACTCTTGTTTCTGAGGGAACTTTTAAAGTCTCTTCCAGTGGAGATGGCTCCCAGGTAGCTTGTTTTTCTGGCTCCTTCCAGAGTGTAGCTGGCCCCTCATTTCTCAGCAGTTGGTATTTCCCAGTGTCCCATCATTCAGTTCCTCCTCCTGAAATTCACATGCTTCCTTACCTTGGTTTTCCAAGCCCTCCTTTCTGTTGGAGGAGAAGCCTGGCCTTGGCTACTGGTGGTGCTTGGGGATATGATTGCTGGGGAAGAAAGTCTTCCCTCACCAGGCTCAAGACAACTGAAATAGGTACAGGATGGGCAGAGACTTCGGTGTCCTAAAGAGGCCCAGTTTTGTCTCCTGACTGCTGGCAGTTGTGATCAGAGGAAAAGGGCTCTGAACTGTGTGGCATGGGAGACAGCCACACTTTCTTTTGAGGGCCACTGAGCATCTAGAATCAGCCTCCCTCCAGTTGTCAGCCTCTTGTTTTCCTGCTTAGGTATGAGGTGGCTGGCAAGCTGTGGGCTGCAGCTTCAGTCCTGCATGCTGGCTGCATGCCTCACCCTGCAGTGGTTGTCAGAACTTCTCCAGGTTCCCATGCTGGAATGCATATAGCCAGCTTTTCCTGACCCCTCTGGGTTTGTGATGACAGGAGTCATTCAAATGGGTGGGAATCATCGTGTCTCTTTCCTTGGAGGTGTGGACGGCTGGACCTCCACAGACCTAAGAGTATAATTTCATAAGCAATGGCTTAAAGTCTTAGGATGAGTTACAGTGATATCAATGTTGGGTTTTTATTATTGTTGGTTTTGTTGTTGTTGTTGTTTTGTTTTTTGATCACATTTTTTACTACTTGATTTAAATATTACATTTTTCTCATGAACTTTGCTTTTTAAAAACCTTTGAAGATTTTTGCCTCATTAAGCAAGTAATGTTTACCTACTGTAACATAAACACATCATCACCGTGCAAACAGACATACATTTAAGTGTATATGCTGTGAATTTTTGGCTTTTAGGCTTTCAAACTTATTCAGGTAGTATAAAAAGAAAGATGAAGCACATTCTTAGGGGAATTTTAAGAGTACACATAGGTTAAAATTTTTGTTCTGCAGCAATTGTAAACTCATGTTCAGCAAGCAAGGCAATTTAAACAGCAGGAAGGAAGTGAGCTTAAGAAATCTAAATGGCTAGTGGAATCTTAGACTTAGCTTCTCGCTCGGCTATGCTGCCCCCTGCTGGCCATGGCAGGCTTTGCATTGAGGTTGTATACTTAGCAGGAAGGGGGATTAGTTGTTTTCATACATACACACCATAGGTGGTCTTTCTCCTTCTGTGACTCTTCTTCCTTCCCCAAGAATAAGAATGACTTCCAGGTCTCCTGTTCTGATAGCTTAAATGATAATCTTTCCCTTTCTTAGTCTCTTTTCTCCACCCTTCCTTCAGCTGACCTGTGGGATTATTTCATGTCCAGGGTTCCATGAGATTTAACCTCTTTTTCTTTTTCTGTTTGAAAGAATTGACAGAGTCATTAGTGCATTGTAAGCTGCTAGTTCTTTTTTGTTTTTTCTTTCTTTCTTTCTTTCTTTGGCAGGATCTCTCTCTCTCTCTCTCTCTCTCTTCCTCCCTCCCTCCCTCCCTCCCTCCCTCCCTCCCTCCCTCCCTCCCTCCCTCCGTCCCTCCGTCCCTCCCAGATTGGCCTTGAACTCACTCACTTGTCTCTTTCTCCTGAGTGCTGGGCTTAAAGGTCTGAACCACTAAGCCAGCCTGCTAGTTGCTAGTTACTTTAAAAAGATAGAAACATGATTATAAGATCCTGAAAGGAGGGGTCATCTTCCCCATCAGGGAGCAGTGGGTGGAGTCAGGACCCAGGTCATCTGGCAGGAAGCAGGAGGACCCAGATGAGATAGCTCAGATTTCTCCAGAATGCAGGAAGAACCAGGGTGGGGGACACCAAGGGCATGTGAGGGAATGGCGCTAACTTCTGTGTGGCCCAGCTCCCAGCTGACTGCAGAACAGAGGGTATCTTGGGAGAATGACTAGAAATGCTGATAGAATCCCGGTCCATGATGCAGAGAAAGACATCCCAGGAAGGGAGTGAGGTTCAGGCTCCACCTCCCCCTAGTGCTCACTGTTGTCTGCTCATGTTCTGACTTGCCTTGAATCACTCGTTTCTTTATTTGTGACCAAAATGATGCTGTGGACATTTGTTAGTGCTGCTGGTTTTCATTACTTATATTTGTTCAAAGCATGTGTTTTATTATAAGTGCACCGAATGTATCGTTCTCTTTCACCGTGTCTTCTCCATCTTTTCCCCAAACCCATCTTCCCCCATTCCTATACCTGCTCCTTTCAAGTAACTCCTTTCCCACTTTCATGGTGTGTATGGAGGTGTGGTGTGGTGTGTATAACACCCATGTTCTGCCTATGACAGAGAAAAGACAGTATTTGTCTGTCTGGGTCTGGCTTACTTTACTTAATATGACAGTCTCTAGCTCTGTCGGTTTTCTTGCCAATACAGACTTTATTTTCTCTTTATGGCTAAATAAAACTCCTGTGTGTATATGCACCACATTTCATCCGTTCATCTGGTGCCAGACACCGGGGCTGTTTCTGTAGCTGAGCTGCAGTGAACAGCACTGCGGTAGGCATGGGCGAGCAGGTAGGTGTCCCAGCGGTGTGCTTGGTCCTTGGGTAGATTTCCAGGTACAGATGGGTCATGTGATCTTGCCAATTGTTTTAAATTGAAGCCAGGTTCTTGGTTGACTCCTTTTCATCAGCCACCAGTAGATGGAGGGAGTGAGACATGCAAATAGAGTGCTGTCCCCACTGCCCTGCGTCTGGGAAGTCCATCCCTAAAGATGCATGTTCATATCGTTCTGTGTGAGTATGCCCGAGTGTTTATAGCCAAAAGAAATCAATGGAATTAGCTGTTGGTAGCAATATGAAGCCACAGAAGCCATTTATGAAAATTTTAGTCATCTTTGAAAAGGAAAATGTACACTTTTGCTTGGTTTGGAAACACTCATTTCCTGGTAAGTCAGCAGCAGCCAGAGTGGACTGTAGAAATATGGGGGAGAACCACAGGGTTGGTGGCTACTGCTATGGACAGTCGTACAGCGAGGGTGGCCACTTCTCACCTGGTTATGCTTTCCAAAGTGGTTGGGCAGTACTTACAGTGGACTACTGTGGTCCTGAGGAGAAGCCATACTTTCAGGAGTCATCCTTAAGCACTGTCCTGATCTGATTTCATGTTAGTGAAATGGCACAGCTGGCCATGAAAGCCGAGAATCCACCTCTGCCTGAAGTGACTAGACACCTCCAAGGTGAAGGTGTCAGCCAGGACACCTGGGGCAGCAGACCATTTCCTCTGTGTTCTCAGCCGATTTGTGCTTACACTTGTGTGGTAGGATCTAGGTAGGCATAGGAGGTTAAACCTCGTGGGGTCTCTGGGGAGGGTCTGCAGCTCAGACTGGAGCCCTCAGGGCCTTCATGATCCATGTGCTGAGTCCCAGAGACCTCTTTCCATGCTGAAGTGTGTCCAGCAGGTATGAGACACCTAGAACTGTGTCTTTGATGAACTCCAGGCAAATAAATGCTTCTTGGTCTGGGTGGATGTAGGAGGAGCTGGGGATTCCTCTCAAGTATTTGCCCAGGCTGGTAGAAGCAGATGCTAGTGTTTCTGATGACTTTTGAATGGCAGGATTCTCCAGAGATGGGACCTTGGAGACCATGTTTCCTTCTTTCTTAGACCTCAGTCCTAGAGCTGGCTGGTGACTGTTCACTGAGCCGAGACTCTGGACTGAATTATGACGCTCACCATAATGGGTAGAGGGGAGGTTTTAGGGATTAGGTCACGAAGATGGGGCTGGTTGGAGTTTTGGAGTTTGAGGGAAGCTTGGGCAGCATAGTGAGACCTCCTTTTCAAAACAAAACTGGCAAAGCAAGGGGAGTGTTCCTGCTCTGACAAAGTGCTCTCTAGTTTGAGGCAGTGGTTCCCAACCTGTGGGTCTCGATCCCTTGTAGGGGTGGTCAAGCATCCCTTTGACAGGGGTCATGTGTCAGATATCCTACATCTCAGATATTTACATTATCACTCATAACAGTAGCAGCATTACAGTTAGGAAGTATCAAGGAAATAATTTTATGGGCTGGGGGGGGTCACCACAACAGGAGGGACTGAACTAAAGTGTCAGGAATGGCCTGCCATTGTCCACGGTGTCCTGAGTATCACCTGATTTTGGACTTAAGCTTTCAGAACACTTGAGTATGGTCAAGTCACTGAGTCTGGGGCAGCCTGGGCAGACTGAGTCAGCTCTGGGCGAGGCATGAGAGTGAGCAGACTCCTGTAGGCGTTGGACTGGGAAGGCACCTTAACCCCAACAGGGCTTCAGTACTCATCACACTGCGTGCAGTTCCTGGAGATCCGGACCTAGGTGACTTCACGCTGGATCAGAACAGCCATGTGCAGGGCCTGATCCCAGGCCACACACAGCGAAGCCCTTCAGACCACCCAGCAGAGGCCCGGCTTCTCTCATCTCCAAAGGCTGTTCTTTCCTGTACTCTGCCCCTTGTCTCAGGAGAATGGAGTCCAGTGCAGTGTCCCATTCAGAGTGCCTTCTCTCAGCAGCCGGGGAAGTAGCCTGCGTGTACGTTACATCGGCGTATACAATACCTCAGCCTGCTCTGTCTTGCTGCACTGGGTCACTCAGCTTAGACTTGCCAAGTGAGGCACAGTGGCCTCAATTACCCATGCTTACAGAGCTGTGGCTGGTGTCTTTGTGGAGCTCCATTGGCCCTGTGGTGTGTGACTGGCACTGGATGTGGTGGCCCAAGCAGGTGACCCTGGGTCCTGCAGTAGTATGTCTTGATAACATGTTGCTTCTACTAGACTCAACTGGCAGCATCTTTGATTTTAATTTTTAATGTTAATTAATTTTAAGAGTTTTGTTTTGAGGGTGTTTTTTTTGTTGTTGTTGTTTTGTTTTGTTTTTGTTTTTTCAAGACAGGGCTTCTCTGTGTAGTCCTGCTGTCTTGTGCTGGAACTCACTCTGTAGACCATGTTGGCCTCGAACTCAGAAATCTGCCTGCCTCTGCCTCCCAAGTGCTGGGATTAAAGGCGTGTGCCACCACTGCCTGGCTTAAGTGGTTTTAAAAATTAAAGGAGAGATGAACACACCTGCAAGAACCCCCTTAGCCCAAGGCTGTAGAGAGTGGACTGCAGGGTGCTCTTTTGGGCCATTCTTCCCTGGATGCTTCCTAGGATAATGAATTGGTTAGGTTTGCTTTCCATGCATGGCCCATGAGGAACAGAGAATGATCATAAAATGCCAGGCTTCAGGGAGCTTGGCGGTACTGGTCAGAGACCTTGAAGTTGGACAGCACGAACCATGGAGTACCCCATAGGTGATATAAGTCATATACTACTGCTCACCATATTTATATGTGCCCCCAGCAGTGGGTAGGAGTATTGGGGGTGTTATCAGGTGCAGTGCATTGTGCTGAGGGAAATCTCAATGCAGCCTAAGGAGTTGGGACTTTTTCTGGGAGGAGTTCAGAGCTGTTTCTTTCCTCCAGCAAGCAGGGTACTCTCAACTGTGTGGTGAGGCCCACGGGAGAGGAGAAAGTCACACCGTGGGTCCATTACTGGCAAGCTATAGTAAGCTGGTAGCCTTCGATAAACTTTGAATCCCCAGGGATAGGGTGGAGGAAGTGAGGAGATTACGCTTGTTTATAGACAGATCCAGAGAGACGGCGTGTGCTTGGTCTCTCCGCATTCCTCTTGGTCCCTCTGCAGTCATGGAATTATTTTAAAAGCATATGAAGAACCAGTTTGTCCTTCATTGTTGTAAATATTTAGGGCTGTGACTGGGCTCAGCTGCTTTGCTTTGTGTATTTGGCTGGCCGAGGGGCAGGAGGTTGGCTGCCTCCACGAGTGGAGTGTCCAGTGTAGGCCAGTGAGCTCAGTTTTCCTGGAGCAGATTAAAACATGTGATTCTTCTGGGTGTTCATGGGGTCAGTTGACGCCTGGCTTCTGTGTTTTACCTGGGAATATCATGCTTGAAGCCGGAATGGAAGCGTCTTGATGCTTGTGGGAGGTACCTGTGTGTATTCGCAGCCAATTGCTTTTGAGTGTGTTGAGAGCCCCATGAAGATGCGTGCTTCTAGTCAGCAAGGTTGTACAAACTGAGTGTGTTACACTGCGTGTATGTAGACGCACAGTCTGAGCAAGTGTGCATCTGTGTGTATGGGATGCCTTCGCTCTGTGTGTGTGTGTATCTGTATGAGTGTTTCTTCTTCACTTAGCCCTGCCCAGGAGCAACCAGAGGACAGAGCAGATGGTGTCCAGGGAGCACTCAGCT